>NC_057803.1:164576728-164896114 GCF_018294505.1 Triticum aestivum | reverse complement strand
TTTATAACCCTAGCGTCATCGAACCTTAAGTGTGTAGACCCTACGGGTTCGGGAGACATGTAGACATGACCGAGACGTTCTCCGGTCAATAACCAACAGCGGGATCTGGATACCCATGATGGCTCCCACATGTTCCACGATGATCTCATCGGATGAACCACGATGTCAAGGACTTAATCAATCCCGTATTCAATTCCCTTTGTCTATCGGTATGTTACTTGCCCGAGATTCGATCGTCGGTATCCAATACCTTGTTCAATCTCGTTACCGGCAAGTCACTTTACTCGTTCCGTAACACATCATCCCGTGATCAACTCCTTGGTCATATTGCGCATATGATGATGTCCTACCGAGTGGGCCCAGAGATACCTCTCCGTTTACACGGAGTGACAAATCCCAGTCTCGATCCGCATAAAACAATAGATACTTTCGGAGATACCTGTAGTGCACCTTTATAGTCACCCAGTTACGTTGTGATGTTTGATACACCCAACGCACTCCTACGGTATCCAGGAGTTACACGCTCTCATGGTCGAAGGAAGAGATACTTGACATTGGCAAAGCTCTAGCAAATGAACTACACGATCTTTTGTGCTAGTCTTAGGATTGGGTCTTGTCCATCACATCATTCTCCTAATGATGTGATCCCGTTATCAACGACATCTAATGTCCATAGCCAGGAAACCATGACTATCTGTTGATCACAACGAGCTAGTCAACTAGAGGCTCACCAGGGACATATTGTGGTCTATGTATTCACACGTGTATTACGATTTCCGGATAATACAGTTATAGCATGAATAAAAGACAATTATCATGAACAAGGAAATATAATAATAATACTTTTATTATTGCCTCTAGGGCATATTTCCAACAGTCTCCCACTTGCACTAGAGTGAATAATCTAGTTCACATCGCCATGTGATTAACACTCACAGGTCACATCGCCATGTGACTAATACCCAAGAGTTTACTAGAGTCAGTAGTCTAGTTCACATCACTATGTGATTAACACTCAATGAGTTTTATGTTTGATCATGTTGCTTGTGAGAGAGGTTTTAGTCAACGGGTCTGAACCTTTCAGATCCGTGTGTGCTTTACAAATCTCTATGTCATCTCCTAGATGCAGCTACCA
Organism: Triticum aestivum; assembly: GCF_018294505.1. Lineage (NCBI taxonomy): Eukaryota > Viridiplantae > Streptophyta > Magnoliopsida > Poales > Poaceae > Triticum > Triticum aestivum. The sequence goes on along the minus strand of NC_057803.1, from coordinate 164,894,979 downwards.
CGCTCTATTTGGAGCTATTCCAAACAACTGTTCTACTTGGAGCTATTCTAAATTATTGCTCCATTATATGTATCCGGTCTCTCTACTTAGAGCTATCTGGATAGGTGTCAAGCTTGCATCGTCGTAACCTTTACGACGAACTCTTTTACCACCTCCATAATTGAGAAAATTCCTTAGTCCACTAGTTACTAAGGATAACTTTGACCGCTGTCCTGTGAGCCATTCTTGGATCACTCTTGTACCCCTTGACTGACTCATGGCAAGGCACACTTCAGGTGCGGTACACAGCATAGCATACTGAAGAGCCTACGTCTTAAGCATAGGGGACGACCTTCGTCCTTTCTCTCTATTCTGCCGTGGTCGAGCTTTAAGTCTTAACTTTGTACCTTACAACTCAGGCAAGAACTCCTTCTTTGACTGGTCCATCTTGAACACCTTCAAGATCATGTCAAGGTATGTGCTCATTTGAAAGTATTATTAAGCATTTTGATCTATCCTTATAGATCTTGATGCTCAATGTTCAAGTAGCTTAATCCATGCTTTCCATTGAAAACACTTTCAAAATAACCCTATATGCTTTCCAAAAATTCTACGTCATTTCTGATCAACAATATGTCAACAACATATACTCATCAGAAATTCTATAGTGCTCCCACTCACTTCTTTGGAAATACAAGTTTCTCATAAACTTTGTACAAACCCAAAATTTTTGATCATCATCAAAGCATACATTCCAACTCCGAGATGCTCACTCTAGTCCTTAGAAGGATTGCTGGAGCTTTGCATACTTATTAGCATCTTTCGGGATTGACAAAACCTTCCGGTTGTATCACATACAACCTTTCCTCATTAAAATCGTTGAGGAAACAATGTTTTGACATCCTATCTGCAAGATTTCATAAATAATGCAGTAATCGCTAATATAATTCCAACAGACTCTTAGCATCGCTACGAGTGAGAAAATCTCATCGTAGTCAACTCCTTGAACTTGTCGGAAAACATCTTAACGACAAGTCGAGCTTTCTTAATGGTGACATTTACCATCATTGTCCGTCTTCCTTTTGAAATCCATTTGTACTCATTAGCCTTACGACCATCGAGCCGTTCTGCCAAAGTCTACACATTGTTTTCATACATGGATCCTCTCTCGGATTTTATGGCCTCAAGCCATTTATCGGAATCCGGGCCCACCATCGCTTCTCCATAGCTTGTAGGTTCATTGTTGTCTAGCAACATGACCTTCAAGACAGGATTACGTACCACTCTGAAGTAGTACGCATCCTTGTCATCCTACGAGGTTTGGGAGTGACTTGATCCGAAGTTTCATGATCAATATCATAAGCTTCCACTTCAATTGGTGTAGGTGCCACAGGAACAACTCCCTGTGCCCTGTCACACACTAGTTGAAGAGACGGTTCAATAACCTCATCAAGTCTCCACCATCCTCCCACTCAATTCTTTCGAGAAAAACTTTTCCTCGAGAAAGGACCCGATTCTAGAAACAATCCATATTGCTTTCGGATCTGAATTAGGAGGTATACCCAACTGTTTTGGGTTTCCTATGAAGATGCATTTTATCCGCTTTGGGTTCGAGCTTATCAACCTGAAACCTTTCATATAAGCGTCGCAGCCCCAAACTTTTAAGAAACGACAACTTAGGTTTCTCTAAACCATAATTCATACGGTGTCATCTCATCGGAATTACGTGGTGCCCTTTTTAAAGTGAATGTGGTTGTCTCTAATGCCTAACCCATGAACGATAGTGGTAATTCGATAAGAGACATCATGGTACGCACCATATCCAATAGGGTGCAACTATGATGTTCGGACACACCATCATATTATGGTGTTCCAGGCGGTATTAATTGCGAAACAATTTCCACAATGTCTTAATTGTGTGCCAAAACTCGTAACTCAGATATTCATCTCTATGATCATATCATAGACATTTTATCCTCTTGTCACAATGATCTGCTACTTCACTCTGAAATTACTTGAACCATTCAATAATTCAGACTTGTGTTTCATCAAGTAAATATACTCAACATTTACTCGAATCATCTGTGAAGTAAGAACATAATGATATTCACTGCATGCCTCAGCACTCATTCGACTGCACACATCAAAATGTGTTACTTCCAACAAGTTGCTATCTTGTTCCATCTTACTGAAAATGAGGCTTTTCAGTCATCTTGCCCATGTGGTATGATTTGCATATCTCAAGTGATTCAAAATCAAGTGAGTCCGAACGATCCATTTGCATGGAGTTTCTTCATGCATATACACCAATAGACATGGTTCGCATGTCTCAAACTTTTCAAAAACGAGTGAGTCCAAAGATCCATCAACATGGAGCTTCTTCATGCGTTTTATACCATTATGACTTACATGGCAGTGCCACAAGTAAGTGGTACTATCATTACTATCTTATATCTTTTGGCATGAAAATGTGTATCACTACGACCGAGATTCAATAAACCATTCCTTTAGGTGCAAGACCATTGAAGGTATTATTCAAAAATAGAGTAACCATTATTCTCCTTAAATGAATAACCGTATTGCGATAGACATAATCCAATCATGTCTATGCTCAACGCAAACACCAATCTCGGTGGTAGAGGGAGCGTGCGATGCTTGATCATATCAACCTTGGAAACACTTCCAAAATATATCGTCAGCTCACCTTTAGCTAGTCTCCGTTTATTCCGTAGCTTTTATTTCGAGTTACTAACACTTAGCAACCGAACCGGTATCCAATACCCTGGTGCTACTAGGAGTACTAGTAAAGTACACATTAACATAATGTATATCCAATATACTTCTATCGACCTTGCCAGCCTTCTCATCTACCAAGTATCTAGGGTAATGCTGCTCCAGTGGTTGTTCCCCTTATTACAGAAGCACTTAGTCTCGGGTTTGGGTTCAACCTTGGGTTTCTTCACTAGAGCAGCAACTGAATTGCCGTTTCATGAAGTATCCCTTTGTTCCCTTGCCCTTCTTGAAACTAGTGGTTTCACCAACCATCAACAATTGATGCTCCTTCTTGATTTCTACTTTCGCGGTGTCAAACATCATGAATATTTCAAGGATCATCATATCTATCCCTGATATGTTATAGTTAATCACGAAGCTCTAGCAGCTTGGTGGCAATGACTTTGGGGAAACATCACTATCTCATCTGGAGGATCAACTCCCACTCGATTCAAGTGATTGTTGTGCTCAGACAATCTGAGCACAAGCTCAACGATTGAGCTTTTCTCCCTTAGTTTGCAGGCTAAGAAAATCGTCGGAGGTCTTATACCTCTTGACGTGGGCACGAGCCTGAAATCCCAATTTCAGCCCTCGAAACATCTCATATGTTCCGCGACGTTTCGAAAACGTCTTTGGTGCCTCTACTTAAACCATTTAATTGAACTATCACGTAGTTATCAAAACGTGTATGTCCGATGTTCGCAACATCGACAAACGACGTAGGGGTTCAGCACACTGAGCGGTGCATTAAGGACATAAGCTTTCTACTGATCGCATAATCGCTACTATCAACTTTCAACTATATTTTCTCTAGGAACATATCTAAACAGTGGAACTAAAGCGCGAGCTTACGACATAATTTGCAAAAGGTCTTTTGACTATGTTCAGGATAATTAAGTTCATCTTATGAACTCCCACTTAGATAGACATCCCTCTGGTCATCTAAGTGATCACATGATCCGAGTCAACTAGGCCGTGTCCGATCATCACGTGAGACGGACTAGTCATCATCGGTGAACATCTTCATGTTGATCGTATCTACCATACGACTCATGCTCGACCTTTCGGTCTCCGTGTTCCGAGGCCATGTCTGCACATGCTAGGCTCGTCAAGTTAACCCTAAGTGTTTTCGCTGTGTAAAACTGTCTTACACCCGTTGTATGTGAACGTAAGAATCCATCACACCCGATCATCACGTGGTGCTTAGAAGCGACGAACTGTAGCAACGGTGCACAGTTAGGGGAGAACACTTCTTGAAATTTTGTAAGGGATCATCTTATTTACTACCGTCGTCCTAAGCAAACAAGATGCATAAACATGATAAACATCACATGCAATCAAATAGTGACATTATATGGCCAATATCATTTTGCTCCTTTTGATCTTCATCTTCGGGGCTCCATGATCATCATCGTCACCGGCACGACACCATGATCTCCATCATCATGATCTCCATCATCATGTCTTCATGAAGTTGTCACGCCAACGACTACTTCTACTTCTATGACTAACGCGTTTAGCAATAAAGTAAAGTAGTTTACATGGCGTTCTTCAATGACACGCATGTCATACAATAAATAAAGACAACTCCTATGGCTCCTGCCGGTTGTCATACTCATCGACATGCAAGTCGTGAATCCTATTACAAGAACATGATCAATCTCATACATCACATATCATTCATCACATTCTTCTTGGCCATATCACATCACATAGCATACCCTGCAAAAACAAGTTAGACGTCCTCTAATTGTTGTTGCATGTTTTACGTGGCTGCTATGGGTTTCTAGCAAGAATGTTTCTTACCTACGCAAGACCATAACGTGATATGCCAATTGCTATTTACCCTTCATAAGGACCCTTTTCGTCGAATCCGTTCCGACTAAAGTGGGAGAGACTGGCACCCGCTAGCCACCTTATGCACCAAGTGCATGTCAATCGGTGAAACCTGTCTCACGTAAGAGTACGTGTAAGGTCGGTCCGGGCCGCTTCATCCCACAATACCGTCGAAACAAGATTGGACTAGTAACGGTAAGCATATTGAACAAAATCAACGCCCACAACTATTTTGTGTTCTACTCGTGCAAAGAATCTACGCAATAGACCTAGCTCATGATGCCACTGTTGGGGAACGTAGCAGAAATTCAAAATTTTCCTACGTGTCACCAAGATCTATCTATGGAGAGACCAGCAACCAGTAGAAAGAGAATGCATCTACATACCCTTGTAGATCGCTAAGAGGAAGCGTTCAAGTGAACGGGATTGATGGGGTCGTACTCGTCGTGATTCAAATCACCGATGATCAAGTGCCGAACGCACGGCACCTCCGCGTTCAACACACGTACAGCCCGGTGACGTCTCCCACGCCTTGATCCAGCAAGGAGAGAGGGAGATGTTGAGGAAGACTCCGTCCAGCAGCAGCACAACGCCGTGGTGGTGGTGGAGGAGCGTGGCAATCCTGCAGGGCTTCGCCAAGCACCGCGAGAGAGGAGGAGCACTTGGGAGAGGGAGGGCTGCGCCAGGGGCAAGGGTGAAGCTCCCATGCGCCTCCCCACTATATATAGGGGTGGAGGGGGCTGGTTTCTTGCCCTCCAAGTCCATTGGGGCGTTGGCAAAGGTGGGAGGAAAGAAATCCCATCATTTCCTTCCCCACCGATTGCTATCCCCCCTTTTTAGGGATCTTGATCTTATCCCTTTGGGATATGATCTTATTCCTTCTAAGGGGGATCTTGGTGCGCCTTGACCAGGGGTGTGGGGCCTTTCCCCCACTACCCACGTTCATGTGGGTCCCCCCATGCAGGTGGGCCCCACTCCGGAACCTTCTAGAACCTTCCCGGTACAATACCGAAAAATCCCGAACATTTTCCAGTGGCCAAAATAGGACTTCCCATATATAAATCTTTACCTCTGGACCATTCCGGAACTCCTCGTGACGTCCGGGATCTCATCCGGGACTCCGAACAACATTCGGTAACCACATACAAACTTCCTTTATAACCCTAGCGTCATCGAACCTTAAGTGTGTAGACCCTACGGGTTCGGGAGACATGTAGACATGACCGAGACGTTCTCCGGTCAATAACCAACAGCGGGATCTGGATACCCATGATGGCTCCCACATGTTCCACGATGATCTCATCGGATGAACCACGATGTCAAGGACTTAATCAATCCCGTATTCAATTCCCTTTGTCTATCGGTATGTTACTTGCCCGAGATTCGATCGTCGGTATCCAATACCTTGTTCAATCTCGTTACCGGCAAGTCACTTTACTCGTTCCGTAACACATCATCCCGTGATCAACTCCTTGGTCACATTGCGCATATGATGATGTCCTACCGAGTGGGCCCAGAGATACCTCTCCGTTTACACGGAGTGACAAATCCCAGTCTCGATCCGCATAAAACAATAGATACTTTCGGAGATACCTGTAGTGCACCTTTATAGTCACCCAGTTACGTTGTGATGTTTGATACACCCAAAGCACTCCTACGGTATCCAGGAGTTACACGCTCTCACGGTCGAAGGAAGAGATACTTGACATTGGCAAAGCTCTAGCAAATGAACTACAGGATCTTTTGTGCTAGTCTTAGGATTGGGTCTTGTCCATCACATCATTCTCCTAATGATGTGATCCCGTTATCAACGACATCCAATGTCCATAGCCAGGAAACCATGACTATCTGTTGATCACAACGAGCTAGTCAACTAGAGGCTCACTAGGGACATATTGTGGTCTATGTATTCACACGTGTATTATGATTTCCGGATAATACAGTTATAGCATGAATAAAAGACAATTATCATGAACAAGGAAATATAATAATAATACTTTTATTATTGCCTCTAGGGCATATTTCCAACAAACCGAAGGATCTCGGGTAGGGGGTCCCGACTGTGCGTCTAGGATCGATGGTAACAGGAGCCAGGGGACATGATGTTTACCCAGGTTCGGGCCCTCTCTATGGAGGTAATACCCTACTTCCTGCTTGATTGATCTTGATGAATATGAGTAGTACAAGAGTTGATCTACCACGAGATCGTAATGGCTAAACCCTAGAAGCCTAGCCTGTATGACTATGGTAATGAATATCCTTTCCAGACTAACCCCTCCGGTTTATATAGACACGGGGGGGGGGGGGGAATCTAGGGTTACATAGAGTCGGTTACATTAGAAGGAATCTTCATAGTCGGTCACCAAGCTTGCCCTCCACGCAAAGTAGAGTCCAATCCGGACACGGGCGCAGTCTTCGGCCTTCATGTCTTCACGGCCCATTAGTCCGGCACAATGGATAACAGACCGGACGCCCGAGGACCTCTTAGTCCAGGACTCCCTCAAGCACCTTCCCAGAAGTGTCCACTCGGAGCTCCGACTTCATGGATTAGTCGATAGTGGCATACTTGTCTGCTATGATCAGCAGTTCGTCGAGTTAGCAGGCTCGTCGCAGAGGAGTCGGTGCTTGAGCAAGGTGCCTTCTCGGCACTCGGCAGTGAAGTACTCGATCGCCTGGACCTCGTACACCCCTTCGCAGGAGTTACCCAGTTCAGCCCACCGCGTCAGGTAGTCGTGAGTGGATGCATCCGGGCGTTGAATGCACAGTGAGAGCTAGCGGGGCTTGGGCGGCCGTTTGTAGGTGTTGGTAAAGTTGCGGATCAACACTTTGGTGAAATCCACCCAGCTATTGACGTTGTAGGGCTTGAGGTTGTTAAGCCACGTCCGAGCCGTGCCCTGGAGCATGATAAGGACGTACTTCACGGCAACGCGCTTGTTGTTGTTTGCTATGCTGACGGCTGTGGAGTAGTCCACCAGCCAATCCTCTGGCTTCACGGAGCCGTTGTACTTGGCGTGTCTCTTGGGAGCGAGAACCCTTTGGGGGAAAGGCTCGTCGCGAATGCAGGGGCAAAAGCAAGGCGGGCCCATCGCGTCTTCTTCTTCCAGCGCCAGGGATCGCGCCAGGCGGTCAATCCGGTGGCGGGCGTCGTTCTCTCCGACTCCCTCTCAGTGGCCTAGCCGGCTGCTGAGTGTCAGGTGGTCAACAGGCAGTGGGGAAACGCGCCTCTCCCTTTGAGGAGGCAGAGGGGGCGGATAGTCGCCTCATTGTTCTACTGCTCGTGGGCAGCCGTCTTGGTCGCGCTCGATGGTGATGCGCGTCCGGCTGCGGCTGGCAGCCGGCTCCTTGTCTCGTCCATCGTGCACGCCACCTGTCGGTGTCTGGGAAGTTGCGCCATGCTCTTGGTGAAGGGGCGGGTTCTCCACCCGTTGGCTGGGCTCTTCTGCATGGCAGCCAGCTATAGGGCGGCCGCCGCATCGATAAGCTGCTGAACGCGCTCCGTCATGTAGCGACGCTCATCGCCGCCGCCGCCTGGGCAGCATGTATGTTCTCCATGGGTGTGGCGTAGACAGGGCGGTCTACTCCAAACATGATGGCGACGGCACCGCCTTGCTGTCGGACCGTGCCAACGCGACTGGGGCCGCCAGCAGTCGGCATGCCGCCAACAGCGCGGTCGACCTCGCGCTGGAAGGCCTCGGAGAGGCGTCTCATGGTAGCCAGCTTCTTGGCATTTTCAACGAGCGAGATGTGGAAGGCCTCCAGCATCTCGGCATCAGCGTCTGCCGCAATGGGCGTGGACAGGTCCCGCATTGCCGCCTACAATGGGTCCTGACCGGCTCCTCCGGAGGCCCCATCGTGGCTGATGGCAAGCACCTCCGTGACAGTGTTGCCGCCACTCTCCGCGCAAGGGAGCGGGTCATCGATGACCACCATGCTGGCAGGGAAGGAGTCGAAGGAGGCAGTGTCAGTGTCGACAAGCATCGGCTCGGTGGAGCCAACCGACTCCAGGTCAGTGGCGGGCTCATTGGCAATGCGGAGCTTGCTAAGGAGGCCGACGAAGCAGCTCTCGGAGCTGAGGGCGCCCGCGTCGGGCGCGGGCTCATCGGAGAGGCAGATCTCGCCAACAAGATCGGCGAGGTAGGCCATCGCGCAAGTGACTTCCGCGCCATGCAGCACATCGACGCAAGCGCCATCGGGTGTGCCAGGCTGGCTGCGCTCGCTAGGGGGGAACAAGGTTCCCGTCCAGAACAGATCTCCGGATGACGGTGCACCAGGCCCCACGGTGGGCACCAAATGTCGGGGCTGTCTTGCGACATATGCCAATGGATGGCTTATCATGGTGGGGGGTAGTAAGACGTCTCCGGTCCCAGGAAACGGGATGAGGCGTAGACACGTACGCGAGCGAACTTTACCCAGGTTCGGGGCTCTCCTAGGAGATAACACCCCTAGTCCTGCTCTGTGGGGTATCCGCATGATCACTCAAGCAACAACGGTGGCTACAAGCTTGCTCCTTGAGTTGTTTCTCTAGAGGGGGAAGAGGAACAAGGCTAACCCTAGCTTCTTCTCTCTATGGGTGTGTGTGTGATGACTAAAGTCTGAACCCTTTGCATGGGTGCCCTGGGGGTTTATATAGGCCTACCCCCAGGGGTACAACAGTAATCTGGTTGGGTGTAGGACCCGTTTGTCAGTGTCTATGGTCGTCGGCTTCTCCGCCGACCGCTGGGGCCTGCAGCCCTGTGGGTCCTACCGGCTGTCTCGTACTTCGCCGACAGGCTGTGCCCGCCGCTTGTGGGTCCTGCCGGCAGCTTAACACTATGGCGATGCCACTGATGATGTGTGGTTTGTCGGGGAAGGTGTGGCTACAGTGCTGCCGCCTAGCAGGCGTTCACTATAGCCATTCCCCATCTCTTTGGGTTAATGGCGCACAAACTCTGAGGGAGGGGGAGGGCCGCCTGCTGGGAGTCGGTCTCCCCTCGCGCCGACTGGTCAAAGCTTGCCACCTTCCGGCTTCTTACGGCCAGGTAGGGCCCGCCGCCAACGGGCCGTACCGACAACCCGTAGTGGGGAGATGGCCTTCTCTGCCATGAGTGATGTCACGGGCCGCGTGGCAACAGTGTCGTGCCGGACGGGGATGTCCATCTGGTACACCACACTGTGGTCAAGCTCTGTCCTGGATTCGGGGGTGGTAGACAGTTCTATAGCCACACCCATCTCATCGCCTTAATGTGGTGCAAACTTTGAGGGCATGAGGGGCCGCCTGCTAGGAGCCAGCCTCTCTGGAGGCCGCCTGCCAGGAATCAGCCCATCTCATGGCTTTCTTCTGAAGAGCACCGCCCTCTGGCAGCTGGCCGACGCTACCAGCCAGCCCCGAGAAGGCGGTACTTCGTCCTTGAGGTTTGAGGGGCGCAGCCGGCCCCGATGTCTTGAATTATCATTGGGAGCAGATGAGGCTACCCATGGTCGTTTACTCCGATAGAACAATTAAGTAGGGTTGGTTAGATGACTATGATGATGATGAGTATGACTTGTTATTATGATAACAAGTAGAAGTTGTTAGATGACTATGATGATGATGAGTATGACTTGTTATTGTGATAGCGAGTAGAAGTTGTTAGATGACTATTATGATGATGAGTATGACTTTTTATTATGATAGCGATGATGAGTTATTATTAATGATGATGATGCTAAGTTGTTATATGAGCATTGCCTCTACTTGAATCTAATCCACATCTCTTGCACCCACTGATATATATAATAACTCTTCATGATCATAAAATCATATGATGAGACTACTGTATAAAAGTTGTACACATACAGCGCCAATATGCTGCATAAAAAATACAAGAAAAGTTAGGAGTGGCGCGGCTATGCAGGTAGCAGCAGCATGCTTTTATCAGCAACACGCTTTGGATAGAGGCGCGTGCTACTGCTAAAAGTTAGCTGTAGCACCTTATCAGTAGCGCGGCACCCGACGCTACTGATAGACCTCTGACCCACGCTACTGCTAGGCTTTTCCCTATTAGTGGTTGTATATGATGCAACCAGAAGGTTTTGTCGATCCTAAGGATGCTAACAAAGTATGCAAGCTCCAATGATCCATCTATGGACTGGTGAAAGCATCTTGGAGTTGGAATATTCTCTTTTATGAGAATCAAAGCTTTTGGTTTTATACAAACTTCGGAGAAGCTTGTATTTACAAGAAAGTGAGTGGGAGCTCTGTAGCATTTCTGTTATTATATGTGGATGACATATTGTTGATTGGAAATTATATAGAATTTCCAGAAAGCATAAAAGGATATTTGAATAATAGTTTTTCAATGAAAGACCTAGATGAAGCTGCTTACATATTGGATTAGTCAAAGAAAGGGTTCTTGCAAAGTACATGCCTTCACAAAGTTTCAAAGAATTTCAAAATGGATTAGTCAAAGAAAGGGTTCTTGCCTGTATTGCGAGGTGTGAACTTGAGTAAGACACAAAGCCCGACCACGGCAGAAGAAAGAGAAAGGATGAAAGTCATTCCCTATGCCTCAGCCATAGGATCTATAATGTATGCCATGCTCTGTACCAGACCTGATGTGTGCCTTGCCATAAGTCTGGCAGGGAGGTACCAAAGTGATCCAGGAGTAGATCACTGGACAGCGGTCAAGAATATCCTGAAGTACCTGAAAAGTACTAAGGACATGTTTCTTGTTTATGGAGGTGACGAAGAGCTCGTTGTAGAGAGTTATGTTGATGCTAGTTTCGACATAGCTCCAGTGACTCTAAGTCTCAAACCGGATATGTATTTATATTAAATGGTGGAGTGGTCAGTTGGTGCAGTTCCAAGCAGAGCGTCGTGGCGAAATATACATGTGAAGTGGAGTATATAGTTGTTTCGGAAGCAGCACAAGGAGTCTGGATGAAGGAGTTCATATCCAATCTGGGTGTAATACCTAGTTATCGGATCCAATGACTATCTTTTGTGACAACACTGGAGTTATTGCATTGCCAAGGAGCCCAGGTTTGCCAAGAGAACCAAGCACATCAAGCGGTGCTTCAACTCCATTTGTAGTTATGTTAACGATGGAGACATAGAACTTTGCAAAGTACATACGAATCTGAATGTGGTAGGCCCGTTAACTAAACCTCTTCCGCGGGAAAAACATGATCAGCACCAAGACTCCATGGGTGTTAGATTCATAACTATGTAAACTAGATTATTGACTCTAGTGCAAGTGGGAGAATGTTGGAAATATGCTCTAGAGGCAATAATAAATTGGTTATTATCATATTTCCTTGTTCATGATAAATGTTTATTATTCATGCTAGAATTGTATTGACCAGAAACTTAAATACATGTGTGAATACATAGACAACATAGTGTCCCTAGTGAGCCTCTACTAGACTAGCTCGTTGATCAAACATGGTTAAGGTTTCCTAACCATAGACATGAGTTGTCATTTGATAACGGGATCACATCGTTAGGAGAATGATGTGATGGACAAGACCCAACCGTAAGCTTAGCATCAGATCGTTTAGTTTATTTGCTATAGCTTTCTTCATGTCAAGTATCTATTCCTTAAACCATCAGATCGTGTAACTCCCTGACACCGGAGGAATACTTAGTGTGTATCCAAACGTCACTTCATGATTGGGTGATCATAAAGGTGCTCTACAGGTATCTCTGAAGGTATCTGTTGGGTTGCCATGGATCAAGACTGGGATTTGTCACTCCGTATGATGGAGAGATTTCTCTGGCCCTCTCGGTAATACAACATCTTAAAGATCTTGCAAGCAATGTGACTAATGAATTAGTCATGGGATCTTGTATTACGGAACGAGTAAAGAGACTTTCCAGTAATGATATTGAACTAGGTATGGAGATACCGACGATCGAATCTTGGGCAAGTAACATATCGCCAGACAAAGGGAATTGCATACGGGATTAACCAAATCCTTGACATCGTGGTTCAACCGATAAAAGATCTTCTTGGAATATGTAGGAATCAATATGGGCAACCAGGTCCTGCTATTCGTTATTGACCAGAGTGGTGTCTCGGTCATGACTACATGATTCCCGAACCTGCAGGGTCGCACGCTTAGCGTTTGTTGACACTAGAGTAGTATTGGGGTATTTGATGATTGGTAATGAATTTTTTCAGAGTCCTGCATGAGATCCTGGAAGTCACGAGGACTCTCAAAATGGTCAATAGGTAAAGATTTATATATGGTAAGTCATATTTGGGTTCTGGAAAAAGATGCAGTTTTTTCTGTATCATACTGTGAAGCTTCTAGAAGGTTCTGAAGGAATCCAGAGGGGTCCGGAAGTCCACAAGTGGGTCCACCATGACCCAAGGGATGGCATGGGCTGAGGGGAGGAGCCATGGCCTTATTGGTCTAGGCGCACCAAATCCTCAAAATCCCATGTGGTTAGGGAAGGGAAAAAAATGGGAGTCCCAGTAGGAATAGGATTGGACTTGGAGTCGAAGTCCTCTTCCCCTTGGTTGCGCCCCCTAGTGCTTGGAGGGGCTGTTCCCCGTGCCCCTCCACCTATATATAGAGGGTAGGGAGCCCCAAGAGGACACGCCAAGCCCTTGGCGCCCCTCTCTCTCTCTCTCGTTATTCCGTAGTTCCTCTGTCCTTGTTCTAGTAGCGCTTGGCGAAGCCCTGCTGAACTATCTCCACCACCACCATCACCACCAAACTGTCGTGTTGGTTGTGATCCCATCTACTTCTCCACCTTCTCTTGCTGGATGAATGAGGAGGAGACGTCATCGAGCTCCACGTGTGCTAAACTTTGAGGTGTCGTCTGTTCGACACTAGATCAGTTGGGTCGTGATCGGATCGCGAAGAGTAGAACTACATCAACCGCGTTATATACGCTTCTGCTTTCGGTCTACGAGGGTACGTAGACACACTCTCCCCTCTCGTTGCTATGCTTCTCCTAGATAGATCTTGGGTGTTCGTAGGAACTTTTTTGATTTTCATGCTTCATTCCCCATCAACCTTTCCGAAGCAGACCCCCTCTTGATAGTATGGTTTTCCTATGACTCAAGTCCACTGAAAAAGAAACGCATGAAATTAAACCGTCTTCACTCTAAACTCCTAGGGGCTCGAATCATCTTGTGCCATATGATCAAATATATGAAATGCTCAATGCACACAATTAGTCCGCAAAAGCATTGTCATCAATCACCAAAACCACTAAGGGAGAAATATGCCCTAGCAATCTCCCCCTTTTGGTGGATTGATGACAATGCGGGATTTGCACAAGAATAATCACATGATAGTATGCAAACCCAAACATACAAAATATAGACGGGCTCCCCCTAGATGTGTGCACTAATTAAGTATGGTTTTGGAATGAAAGTACACACATTAGGATCAACACTACCCCTATGTTTTATAGACCGGTAATACTTGCATCAATAATATAAAAAAGATAATCAAAGATGCAATGAATAGAATGTGAGCATAAAGATAGTGCACAAGATAAGCATGATATCTCACAAGCTAACATAATACCAGACATAAAGGATAATAAGGGTAACATATGTCTCACACCATTTGTCTTGGTCTCCAGGTCTCACAAACACAAACCAAAGCAATACGATAAAAGAGTTCACGAGAGAGAAAAGCAAACAAACAAGACACACTCGTGACTCAGCAAATCCGTAAACTCTCTCCCTCTTTGGCATCGAGACACCAAAAGGGCAAAGGCCACCACTAAGACAAAGGTGGTAGCAACACTCCACGGCATCACCAACCATGCTCCTCCTCCTCGGACTCCTCTGCAGCATCTGACGGAACTTCATCTTCCTTATCTGAATAAGACCACATGTAGTTTTGAGAGATCCAAGCCTCCTCATCTGTGATCTTGTCCTCGGAGCCACTAGACACTTGAAGGCCAACCAACCTCCTAATGGCCTTGTCTCGTCTGTGGGCCTTCTTAGCATCCACATGTGCCTTGTACCGACCCTTAGCCTGAAAGCAAAACAACTTCTTCATCTTCTGACTGAGCTTTTTAGCCCAAGATGGCTCCTCAGTCAATGGCTCAAAGTCCGGCCCATAATCATCATCATCATCCTTAGACTCAACGACCTTAGTCTCTAGAGGAACCAACATAGTAGAGCCCCACTTTTCCTTATGACTTAGCTGAGCAACATCATGGGAGACCAACTCCCTAGTGAGAAGCACCTCCGTAGGATACGCAACATCCTATGTGTCCCGAATGAGCTGCGTCAAGTAAGGGTCATAAATGGGGCACTTACGCTCCATCGCCGCAGAGTGCAGCTCTGACCACATAATGTGGGAAACATCAAACACCACTCGAGATTCCTTCTCTTTCTGGCAGAAGAGAAGCAAGTCCATAAGATAAGAGTGCACCATATCCAAGTTTCCAATGCAAGGAAACAAAGAGTGACGAAAGATCCGATGCATGATATCAAGAAAGGGGAACCGCTCATAGGATACCTTACCAGTGTCTGAAACCTTCCGAGTGGATTAAGGCCAAAGAGCTGATTTGTGAGAAGCAACAATCTCTTTGTGAGGACGAAACCCAATTGGGGTTTTGGCCCCCTAACCATTGTAAGACAAACTCTCCATGAAGTCCTTCCATTGAGCTGACAGACGCTTTCCACTGGTCATCCAAGTGAGTGTCCTTGCTTCATCATGCCCAAAATGCACGGTGGCATAAAACTGAGCCACAAGCTCTGGATCAAAGTCCTTGTTCAAGGTGATAATCCACTTGATATCCAGATTTGCACACCTTTGCAAAGCCTCTCCAAAATAGTCTAAGTCACTCTCCATGTGGGTGAGATCAATGGACTTGAATCTCACAAACAAGTTCTTGCCTTACTGTAGCGACCCGATCCCAATGGACCGTGGTCTCTGTGCTTATGTGTCATCCCTGGATCAGTATTGCTGACACACACAGTACTCGAGGAATTATAACAGAGTTCAATCACACACTTATTACAATAATATGGCTGAAGGTCATCTAAATAAGATAACTACGGAAGCATCAAAGATAAACGAGTCCATCCAACTCCACGGTAATACTGAGTGCATGACAACAACCTATCGCACCTTACTCTTCGTCTGAAAATTTTGCAACATGATACATTGCAGCCGTGTAGGTCAGCACATGGAATATGCTGGCAAGATAACACCATAGAGCAATGAACAAATAATGGCTATCACTACATGCATATTTGGCTGGTGGAGGCTCTATGGTTATCATTTGCATAAAGCAAAATTTTCCCTACAACAAAGGAATATATTTTATTTAACTACAAAGTTTATGCCATTATTGAGAAGGTTCCTCCAACTCAATCCCAAAATAGTAATTAATAACCCAACAAATTCATTAAGTAAAATGATGAGATTAATCAATAATTCAAATACCAGATACTCAAGATGTAAATAACCGGGGACACAGCTAACCATGATTAGTTTATACACTCTACAGAGGTTTGCGCACTTTTCCCCACAAGACTCGATCTCCTCCATTGGATTCTCGCACTACATGATGTTTGAGAAATGGATGACCAAGACACAGTCTTTCCGAAGCATTAACTCTTTACTCTGGGTAGATAGTACCACCTACTTCCCCTACATCTTCTAGCCTACCACTGAAATCGGTCACACAACTTACTCAACTATGTCAGAGCCCATAATGGCTTGTGGCTGCACATGGAAGTTTCTAAGCATGAATAATATTATGATCCCTTTGAGCCTGGGTGGCATTCCATAGGATGATCACACGGGTACTCCGGGATATCCTAGGATAACACTGGATTGCTCCAGGTGCCCGCAACCGATCGACCCAGATGTGTATTAAAGTAGCCACCTTAAGTTTCCCTTAGTTGAATATTAACTCTCACATCTTTCATGAATCTCACATACCAATCCACGTCTACGAGCATAGCAAAGTAGTATGAGCATTACGTATAATACCCGGGGTTTAATATAAGGCAATAGGTTCCTACCTCATCAACTACTTCCCAATACCCACATGTTATCAAAACCTACTCATGCAATGTTTGAGGGTTGAATCAAATGCATAAAAACTGGGTAATAAAGGGATATGATCAAAGTGTTACTTGCCTTGCTGACAATCTGAAAACCCTAGTGATTCGTAGTGGCAAGCCTCACACTCCGGAAACTCTACCGTGAACAAACAATAGCATACATAAGAACTCAAGCATAAGATGCAAAGGTAAAACCAAAAGAAAAGATCTAAACAGAAAGTCCAAGTGAAGAGTGTCAGATTTCGGGTTCCGGCAAAACCCTTGAGGCTCGAACACTGGGGTGCACACAAAGACCTCTCCCCCTCTCTAGCTTGCACACATCATGTTCTCACGGTCGAGCTCAAGGAACAAGAGACACATGAGTTTATACTGGTTCGGGCCACCGATGTGGTGTAATACCCTACTCCAGTGTGGTGTGGTGGATTGCCTCTTGGGCTGAGGATGAACAGTTACAAGGAAAGAACAACCTCCTGAGGAGAGGTGTTCTTGTGCTTGGTGAGTTGATGCGGTCCAGGATCCCCCCTTTTCTAAGGTGATGGCTAGCCCTATTTATAGAGGCCCGGGTCCTCTTCCCAAATATTAGGTGGGAAGGGATCCCACAACGGCCAGTTTGAAGGGGGACAACTAGTACAAGCTATCCTGACAAAAGTAGTCTTCGCCTGCCAAAGGCTCTGGTGGTGACGCCGTCTTGGGCTCCACGGTGACCTCCGTCCTGCTATCCTGCCGGTCTTGGTCTTGTTGCACCGATATGGAAACCTTTGCCTGATGCCTCGGGACTACTCGTCTATGCTTTCCCCTTTAACACCAAAGAGGAAATGAGGACACTGCGCACTGGCGCCCGCCTAGTTCCAGTCGTCATGTCTTGCGTCACACGAACCTCGCGAGGTGTCCCTTGCCTTGATCACTCCGCCCCTCGCGAGCCAGCCTGGTGAGGCCGCCCCTGAGGAGGTCTTGTGTCGTCCGCCTCGCGAGGCTTGGCCCCTTGCGAGGGTCTTGAGTGTTTGCTGGTGAAGATGGGCCGTACAGGGCCGCTGATGGAGCCACGCCGCGGGCCGTAGGCAGGCAAGTCTGGGGACCCCCATTCCCAGAACACCGACAATAGCCCCTGGGACCAAGGCTCGCTCGGGCTTGGCTTCGAGGCGAAGCCAAAGGGAAAGTGCGGAGCGCCATGGGCCCTAACAGCCCGCGGCCACGATTGGCGCGTGGCGACTGATTGGGCGTGGGCGTCTCCGCTTCCCCACGCTGCCTCGACAACTGCTCGACTTGACGAGTCCTAGCTGGATGCAGAAAAAAGGTCATTATTACCTTAGATCGTGGAGGTCGTCGGTTGGCCTTCCCTTGGCTACAAATGGGAAGAGGGGGGAGCCCCTGCCACCCATCTCTCCCTTTGCTTCTCCCGCTCCTTCTTCTTCCTCGCTTCACTGCTCGCTGCACCGACCATGGCGCCAATACGGAGGTTCTCGGCCGTGGAGAAGGGCAATACTCCCCTTAACGAGCCCGAGACACTTCCACCAAAGAAGAGGTTGTCTCATCATCGCGACATCATCGTGAGGTCAGAAGTGTCGCGGCCATGGTACGAGTGGCCGCCTTCGGGGTATCCGTTGCCCTTGTACGCCCAAGCCAAGGGCTTTGGGGGGGAAGGAGCGACGAGCGCCTCCGCACGCGCCAGGGCCGTGGTCGCCGCGCCGCGGTGACGCACACCGTCGCCCCGGGGGTCCATGTCGTGGACTCCTCGCCTGAATTCATGTTGCGGGCGGCGATGCCTCCACGCACTTGGATCCGCTTCCCGCAGTTATTCGCCGCTAAAATGCCGCCGAGGGGTCCCCTCGAGCTTTGGCTGCAGCATGCCGAATACGATGCCCCGGCGACTGGAGCGGAGGTTGAAGCCGTCTCCCCCGGGAAGATCTTCATGACTCGTGGCTGGGGCGAGGTCGCCCGAGTCTGCCGCACAGAAGGCGCCCTCGCTATCCACTTCAGGTACGACGGCGCCTCCACGATGTTCTTCAAGGTCTTCGACGAGGAAGGTCGCTGCTTGGAGTGCTGCCTTGAGGGGGGTCGTCAGGACGGCACTGTGACCAATGCCGAGCCTGCCGCTGGGCTCGCCCGCAGCTTCCCCAGCAACAGTGGTGACTCCTGGTGGTCCAGCGACTCTCCCGAGCTCGTCGAGACTCCGGAGACAAGCGACGACAGCTATGTGCCCCCAAGCTCCCGACGGGCCCGGAGCAGGGCTGCAGCGTCCAGCCGCCGCCGTCGCTGATCTGGATGGGCTTGGCGCCGGCCTTTGGGGGCCCAATGTTGATGCTGGCGTTGGCGACGTTCGGCGCGTGTAGATAGATCTCCTAGGAACTCCCTTCTTTCTTGTTCGCTGCGAGGGATTGAAACAGACCCCGTGGGGGCGTGTAAAGGGTCTGTGATGTCTTTTGTTGATATTATCCTTTTCAAGAAAAACTGTGAATGCATGTCCTTCTAAGGCTCGGTCTCCCCTTTCCAATCCCGCGGCAGCTTGGTGCTCTACGCCGACAGGTCCCGGTCCTTAGGCAGGCTGCAGCCGTTGCTGGTATGCCAGGTCGCGATGCCGTGGTCAAGGCCAGGAGGTGAGCAGCTCGAGGTCCAGTAAGATCTCCTGAGGTGCGATGCTCAAGAGGTCCCATTTAGCGTGCAAGCAGCTATCGAAGGATGGGAAAGGGAGGCGACGCTGCCGCAGCAGGGCAGTGAAAGGTGAGGGTCTTATGCCGTAGCGCTGGGTTGATCCGGGTGATACGTCTCCGTCGTATCTACATTTCCAAACACTTTTCCCCTTGTTTTGGACTCTAACTTGCATGATTTGAATGGAACTAACCCGGACTGACGCAGTTTTCAGCAGAATTGCCATGGTGTTATTTCTGTGCAAAAATAAAAGTTCTCGGAATGACCTGAAAATCAACAGAGATTATTTTTGGAATTAATAAAAAATACTAGCGAAAGAATCAAGGCCAGGGGGCCCACACCCTGTCCATGAGGGTGGGGGCGCGCCTACCCCCCTAGGCGCGCCCCCTGCCTCATGGGCCCCCTGGTGCTCCACGGACCTCAACTCCAACTCTATATATTCACGTTTGGGGAGAAAAAAAATCAGGAAGAAGGATTCATCGCGTGTTATACGGAGCCGCCGCCAAGCCCTAATCTCTCTTGGGAGGGCTGATCTGGAGTCCGTTCAGGGCTCCGGAGAGGGGAATCCATCGCCATCGTCATCATCAACCTTCCTGCATCACCAATTCCATGATGCTCACCGTCGTGTGTGAGTAATTCCATCGTAGGCGTGCTGGACGGTGATTGGTTGGATGAGATTTATCATGTAACCGAGTTAGTTTTGTTAGGGTTTGATCCCTAGTATCCACTATGTTCTGAGATTGATGTTGCTATGACTTTGCTATGCTTAATGCTTGTCACTAGGGCCCGAGTGCCATGATTTCAGATCTAAACCTATTATGTTTTCATGAATATATGTGAGTTCTTGATCCTATCTTGCAAGTCTATAGTCACCTACTATGTGTTATGATCCGGCAACCCCGAAGTGACAATAATCGGGACCACTCCCGGTGATGACCGCAGTTTGAGGAGTTCATGTATTCACTATGTGTTAATGCTTTGGTACGGTACTCTATTAAAAGGAGGCCTTAATATCCCTTAGTTTCCAATAGGACCCCGCTGCCACGGGAGGGTAGGACAAAAGATGTCATGCAAGTTCTTTTCCATAAGCATGTATGACTATATTCGGAATACATGCCTACATTACATTGATGAACTGGAGCTAGTTCCGTGTCACCCTATGTTATAAATGTTGCATGATCGATCGCATCCGACATAATTCTCCATCACCAATCCAATACCTACGAGCTTTTCATATATTGTTCTTCGCTTATTTACTTTTCTGTTGCTATTGTTACAATCACTACAAAACCCAAAAATATTACTTTTGCTACCGTTGCCACTACTATCATATTACTTTGCTACTAAACACTTTGCTACAGATATTAAGTTTCCAGGTGTGGTTGAATTGACAACTTAGCTGCTAATACTTGAGAATATTCTTTGGCTCCCCTTGTGTCGAATCGATAAATTTGGGTTGAGTACTCTACCCTCGAAAACTGTTGTAATCCCCAATACTTGCGGGTTATCACCAGGCGCGAGACTTATCTTGGCATTCCGGAGCTGGTTCCTCGTGTTGCGCCAGATTGTGCGTTGGCCGCTACTGGGTAGCTAGGTTAGGCCCGTGCGAGCCTCCCCTCTTCTCCATGCTCTTCCGTGTGCTCTACATCCTCAGCTCCCGGCCCTCGGGCGAGCTCAGCCGTTGCTGGTATGCTAGGTCGCGATGTCGTGGGCAAGGCGAGGGGGTGAGAGCTGGAGAGCCAGTAAGAGCTCCTGAGTCGCGATGCTTAGGATCCCCCCTTTTAATGCGCAAGTGAATCGCATGGGAGAAGAGGGAGAGCCCGCGGTACCTCCCGCTGTAGTCCTCACGAGGTTCCTACAAGTTAGCGCGAGGAAGGGCACACATTGCCATGGCTATTCCCGGTCTGCCACTGGTTGCTTCCCAAGGAGGTGAAGGCACTGAGGTTCTGGTGAGGTGACGTGCGTGGGCCAGAGCTTGACCGCTCAAATTTGTCAGCGTCACAGGGATGGACCCGAGCGTAAGCGCCGTGCCGGCATGAGAGGTTCCCATGGTGGGCGATAATCAAGTAGGTGATAACCATAGATAGATTATGCATGAAAGGCGAACTAGCTTAGGTAAATGCAAGGACTATACATGCCACTCGGTCAGACCCGAGCGGCCTGGGGATGATGCAGCCCGAGGGGCGCCCCAGCAGGGTGAACTAAAGATGCAAGCGGATACATGCCGCAGGGACAGACCCACGCGGCCTGGGAATGATGCAGCCCAGGGGGCGCTCCCAGCTTAATAAACTTGGAAAATGTCACCTGGTTTGGTTGTCAAAGGAGTGTTGGGGTAGCTGAAGACACGTCGCGAAGGAGTCGCTCCTCACGAGCCGTCGAGACCCAGAGCCTCAGGAGGTTCCGGAGGCTCAGGTGGCCTCCTAAGGACTGTCTCCATCTCCGCCAGGACTGCGTGATGTCTGGCCTCCTGACCTGCCAGGATGCTCCGCAGGTTGCGCTGGAAGGCGGCCGCCACGCTCGGCAGGACAAACGGCATGCAAACATAGCTGTGAGGTGGACCCTCGCACCGTCCAGCATGCGAAGGCCAGAAGCTCTCCTAAGACGCGACCCTGTTGAGCCCTAGGATGTCGATGCAGACGCGCAGCTCACCACCCTCGCCTGGGTGGGGAGCAGCGCCAAGTGGGCGGCGGTCGCCGCGTATTGCTCTTGCTTCCTGAAGCTCCTGAGTGGTCTTGGTGATGAACTCCTGAGGCCCGGGCGCTCCTCGCCCGGTGTCGTCCTGAGGGAAACGTGCCGCGATGCACGCCTCCATGTGGTGCCCGAGCGCCTCCCTTGTGATGCTGGCCAGGTCTGAGGCCCTCCAGAAGAGAGCCCCCGAGCCCTTCCGAAGGAGGGCGTCGGGCGCGCCTCCCTATGCGAGGAAGGGGGGCGTGTCAGGCGCGGACACTGATCTTGAGGTGGCGCCGCTGGAGGTGCCGCTCTCCTGAGGCCCAGTGCGGAGTAGCTGCTTCTTTTTGGGGTTGGCCTCATGAGGGTGCTGCATATATGCACTGCCAGGGTCTTTGACCGTTGTAGCTTGGAAGGCGCGCTCGAGGGAGCACACCGCGTCTCTTTCTTCGCAGGGGAACTGTGATGATTCCGCCGCTTCCCGGCATCTTGAGGACGTTGTAGCCATGGTGGGTGACTGCCATGAATTTGGCTAGCGCTGGGTACCCGAGGACGGCATTGCACGACAGGCGGATGTGGGCGACGTCGAAGTCGACAAGCTCGGTGCGGTCATTTTCGTGTGTGCCAAAGGTGACAGGGAGACGAACTTGCCCTATCGGGGTGGTGGAGCCATGAGTCACTCCTGAGAAAGGCTTGATGGGCTGGAGCTGATCGTATGGCACTTGAAGGCTGTCAAACGTCTCGATGGACAGGACACTGAGCCCTGCGCCGCCGTTGATGATGGTCTTGGTGACTTGTACATTGCTGATGACGGGCGAACAGAGCATCAGGAGGACGCCGGTGGTTGCCGCGCATTTGAGCTGGTCCGCCGAGCTAAAGGTGATGGCGTACTTGGACCATTTGAGTGGGCACGTAGCCTCGATCTTGGGGAGGGCTGCATTCACCTCGCGGGAGAACTGCTTGAAGATACGCTGGGAAGCTGGGGCCTGAGCGCCACCCAAGATGCAAGTGATGGCGTGCGGCTCCTGGAAGCCCCCAGCCCCTTCGTCCTGCTAATGGTCATCGTTCCTCCTTGGTGGTGGCGGCAGCGTAGGGAGATCAGGGTTGCCCTGAGGATGATCCTCGCGAGGCTGGTCCCTCCAGATGCCCTCACGAGGTTGGTCCTGCTAGCGGTCCTCGCGAGGCTCGTCGTGCCACTCCTGGCGAGGGTCGCGGTCATCCCAATGTCCTCCACCTCGTCCACCTCCTCGATCATAGCCTCAATCGTTGCGCTTAGGGCGTCGACCGAAGCGTCCATCTCGAATGGCCCTGAGCTCTTGACAATCGTTGGTGTTGTGGCTGCGCACGTTGTGGAAGGCGCATAACGTACGGCTTCCCTTGGACGACTCGAGGAGGTCTCGGCCGCGCTTGGTATCTGGCTCTGCCGCGAGTACAGCCACCCCTTTGCGCTTCACGTCCTTGACCTTGGCCTTCTTCTACTCTAGATCCACAGCAGGGAGCTCGAGGACGGAGAGACGCCCCTCCTCAGCTCTTGCACACTTGGTTGCTATGTTGAACAGCTCCAAAGTCGTGCACAGCTCCTCATGGATGGAAAGCTCCTCCTTCATCTTGATGTCACGGACACCATCAGAAAACGCTGAGATGATGTCCTTGTCCGTTACCTTGGGGATCTTGAGGCACACGCTGTTGAAGCGCTGGATGTACTTTTGGAGGGTCTCTCCCGGCTATTGCTTGATGCGGCGCAGGTCACCCACGGCCGGGGGGGGGGGCAGTCGCGAGTGCCCTGGAAGTTGGCAACGAAGTTGTCGCACATCTGATCCCAGGAGGAGATCGAGCCCGGGGGTAGGTTCAGGAGCCATGAGCGGGCGCCGTCCTTGAGAGCCATGGAAGACCAGTTCGCCATGACCTTTTCATTGCCGTTGGCCGCCTCGATGCTCAGCTCGTAGAGCTGCAAGAACTCCGCAGGGTCAGGGGTATCGTCGTAGCGAGGAGACAAATCCGACTTGAACTTACTCGGCCAGACGACACTACACAGCTCAGGAGTGAAGGCGCGGCAGCCTGCCGTGGCCACCGGGACCCGTCAGGGAGGCGGAGCTGATCTTGGTGTCCCTGCGCCGCCACGGCAAGTGGCAAATGGCCCTTCCGCGGCAAGCGATCCTGACGTGGCGGCACTGGGAGAGGTGGAGCGTTTTCTTGCGGACGGGGGATGTCTTGGCAACTTCTTTCTTCATGCGCGGGCACACGGCATGGTGGATCACGCCGCGGGACCGCACATCTTGGAGCGAGGACGCCGTCTTGACACGGAGAGGCGGAGGCGCTCCGTGAGCCGCACGTCTTGGCACAAGGGCGCCGTCTTGGTGCGGAGGGGGCGGAGGCGCTCCGTGAGCCACATCGCCCGCAGCCGGGGGCGGGCGAGGCAACGAGAGGGATGATGCAGGAGAGCCTCCCACGGTTCTGACGAGCTCGGCGATGCGGTCCAACCAGTCCTTGTAGAGGTCGTCGACCGGGTGGTAGCGCAGGAGCTCGCGTGCCATGAGCAGCGCGGCCTGCGCGTCCATGGGTGCACGGCGAGCGTGAGACAATGAGCTGACTGGAATCAGTGACAGGGTGGAGGTGCGGTCGTCTCGCCGCACGGAGGGGTGCGGTGAAGAAGCTTGCTGCTCGTTTGCGGCTGGGTCGGTGGCGGCATTGGCGGCGGGTGACGGAGAATGACGGGGAGGTCCGCCGACAGGGGTTGTCTGAGCGACGCGGGTGGCGAGAGCGGCTCGACGCTCAGCATGGGCCCGACGAGCGTCGGCCATGAGCTTGGTGGAGTGGTGAAGCGTGGATTGACGAAGGGGAAAGCTTAAGCGCCCCCCTACCTGGCGCGCCAAATGTCAGATTTCGGGTTCCGGCAAAACCCTTGAGGTTCGAACACTGGGGTGCGCACAAAGACCTCTCCCCCTCTCTGGCTTGCACACATCACGATCTCACGGCCTAGCTTGACGAACCCAAGGAAGAAGAGACATCTGAGTTCACACTAGTTCGGACCGCCGAAGTGGTGTAATACCCTACTCCAGTGTGGTGTGGTGGATTGCCTCTTGGGCTGAGGATGAACAATTACAAGGGAAGAACGACCTCTTGAGGAGAGGTGTTCTTGTGCTTGGTGAGTTGATGCAGTCCAGGATCCTCCCTTTTCTAAGGTGGTGGCTAGCCCTATTTATAGAGGCCCGGGTCCTCTTCCCGAATATTAGGTGGGAAGGGATCCCACAACAGCCAGTTTGAAGGGGGACAGCTAGTACAAGCTATCCTGACAAAAGTAGTCTTCGCCTGCCAAAGGCTCTGGTGGTGACGCCGTCTTGGGCTCCACGGTGACCTCTGTCCTGCTGTCCTGGTGGTCTTGGTCTTGTTGCAACGATATGGAAACCTTTGCATGATGCCTCGGGACTCCTCGTCTACGCTTGCCCCTTTAACACCAAAGAGGAAACGAGGACACTGCGCGCGCTGGCGCCCGCCTGGTTCCAGTCGTCATGGCTTGCATCACACAAACCTCACGAGGTGTCCCTTGCCTTGATCTCTCTACTCCTCGCAAGCCATCCTGGTGAGGCCGCCCCTGAGGAGGTCTTGTGTCGTCCGCCTCGCGAGGCTTGGCCCCTCGCGAGGGTCTTGAGTGTTTGCTGGTGAAGATGGGCCGTACAGGGCCACTGATGGAGCCATGCCGCGAGCCACAGGAAGGCAAGTCTAGGGACCCCCGTTCCCAGAACACCGAAGAAGAGCTTCGATTTGCAAAAGGAATCAATTGAAACGGAGTTACGAAACTCAAATATGATCAAAAGAAGTTCAAATTCAAATTTTCTTGAAACCAAATTTTAAATTTTCAAAATCATGTTCAAGTTGTTTATCTGGACAGAGGGGAACAAGACGAAGACTTTGGTGTTGGTTTCACTGGATTTGGATAAACAAGCAAAAAGTAGTGAGGGTTTGAAGTTCAAGAACTAATCGGTAAGAAAACTATTTGCGGATTGGTCCCTGGCTGAAAATTAAACAAAAAAACAAAAAAATCTATCGGATGAACGTCCGCTAACAAAGACTAACGAACGAATTCGTTCGTTAACCGAACAAATTGGGTGAATGTTCGCTATTTAACGAAACCTAAAATAAACCGATTTAAAAGAATAAAACCGAACTTTAAAAAATAAACGGTCAGGTCTTTTGCAGTTTTACCGGTTCAGGGAAGGAAAATCGGTGGCGGCGGCGTGGTGCTCCGGCGAGGCGGCGGCAGTGGCGGTGGGCGGCGTCGGTGGGGCTAGGCGGCTCGGAGAGCGGCACGAGGTGGGCGGCGGCGGCGACTGTGTCTTGGGAGAGAGGGGGGATGGCGCGGCGGTATTTAAAGAGGGGGAGAGGCCGGCTTGGGAAGGGGGCAAGGCGGCGGGGAGGCAGAGTCCGGCTCGGGCTCGAGCGGCGGCGGCATCGGGCAGGACTCCCGTGCTCAGGGAAGGCGGCGGCAGCGACCTGGGCGGGTCTCCCGCTCGGAGGCGGACGAGCAGGCGGCCTGGGCCGGCTGGGCTTCGGCCCAGGCGGTCCGAAGAGTTTTTTTTAAATAATTTCGCTGAAAAGGAAAAAATGCAAAATAAAATAAATAAAAATCCTAAAATCCCAAAAATAATTTTCACGGTCCTCTACTAATATTTAGGACAACGTGAACATTTTTTGGGCTAAAATGCAATTTTTCCCTAATTTAACCGAATAAAATCTCAAATAAAAAATATATTTTTATTCAGAATTAAATTTCCATTATTTCCTCTGTTTTGAAGAAGGCATATTATCTTCTCTCTTTATTTTATTTATTTTGAAATAATTGGAAAAATAATTTCAAATAAAAATCACCTTCATCCAGTTTACTAATTTTTGAAGATTCAAAAATGGAATTTTATGAAAACCTCCAACTCTCCCAAAGGGTCCTTGAGTTGCTTAACGTCTCTAGGATCAAAATGTCCAAATAAACCAAATTCAAAAATGGAATTTTATGAAAACCTCCAACTCTCCCAAAGGGTCCTTGAGTTGCTTAAGGTCTCTAGGATCAAAATGTCCAAGTAAACCAAATTCAAAATGCTCAAAATATGGATGCATATGATGACGTAATGATTAACATCCAAATTGAAAATTGGGGTGTTACAAACCTACCCCCCTTAAGATAAATCTCGCCCTCGAGATTCGTGTTGGCTAGCAAATAGGTGTGGGTGGTCTTTCCGTAGGTCTTCTTCTTGCTCCCAGGTGGCTTCTTCTTCGGTATGGTGGCTCCACTGAACTTTGCAAAACTTGACGACCTCTCTGCGTGTAACTCGGCTAGCAAACTCGAGAATCTTGACGGGTTTCTCCTCATAGGTTAGGTCACTCTCCAACTGAATTGCTTCCTGGGGCACTCTATCTCTTAGAGGAATATCGACCATCTCTGCATGGCACTTCTTCAACTGAGAAACGTGAAACACATTGTGAACTCCTGACAAACCTTCGGGTAACTCCAACTTGTAGGCCACTTCTCCCATACGTTCCAAAACTCGGTATGGTCCTACAAATCTTGGGGCTAACTTTCCTTTGCCTCCAAATCGTTTAACTCCTCAAAGTGGTGACACACGGAGATATGCTCTGTCTTTGACTTCATAAGCTACATCCTTACGTTTAGTGTTAGCATAACTCTTCTGCCTGGACTGAGCTACCTTCAGTCTATCACGAATCTATTTAAATTTTTCTTTCGACTCTTTGATTAAATCTGGTCTGAACAATTGTCGGTCTCCAACTTCATCCCACATCAATGGTGTCCTGCACCTCCTTCCATACAAAGCTTCAAAAGGGGTCATATTCAAATTAGCCTAGTAACAGTTGTTATATGAGAACTCTGCATAAGTAAAATTATCATCCCAACTAGATCCATAATCAAGCGCACAAGCTCTCAACATGTCCACCAAAATCTGATTGACTCTCTCGGTCTGTCCATCTATCTGTGGATGAAAGGCTGTACTGACTCTATCCTGGTATCCCTGGTGTAATTGATTCCAAAACTTTGAGGTAAATTGTGTTCCTCTATCTGATACGATGGTCCTCGAAACTCCATGCAGACATACGATCCTGGTCATATATATCTTGGCCAACTTCGTGCTCATATAAGTGGTTTTCACAGGGATAAAGTGAGCCACTTTGGTGAAGCGATCTACTACTACCCAGAGGGAATCGTAACCTGATCGTGTCCTGGGTAATCCGGTGATGAAATCCATGCCAAGCTTATCCCACTTCCATTCGAGTATCAGAATAGGCTGAAGTAATCATGCTGGCTTCTGGTGTTCTGCCTTAACTCACTGATAGACGTCGCATACTGCTACATACTCGGCAATATCCTTCTTCATACCTGTCCACCAGAAACGTTCCTTCAAATCCAAATACATCTTGGTGTTTCCTGGGTGAATCGAGTATGGTGAGTCATGAGCTTCCTGAAGTATTAACTTCCTGATCTCTGGTTCATTGGGCACATAAATACGGTCCTCAAACCATAAAGTCTCATGTTCAACCTCACGAAAACCATTGGCCCTTCCTTTACTCATTTTTCCTTTATCTCCACAATATCTTTATCAGTCTTCTGGGCTTCTCGAAGCTTTCCCAATAACATGGACTGAACTTCCAATGCTGCAACAAAACATCTTGGAACTATCTCCAAATGAAGTTCTCTGAGATCGTCGGATATCTCTTGCGGTAATCCTCCGGTCACGGGAGTATTAACATAACTCTTGCGGCTCAAAGTGTCTCCTACAACATTGGCCTTTCCTGGATGATAATGCATCTTCATATCATAATCCTTTATGAGCTCCAACCATCTCCTCTGACTGAGATTCAACTCCTTTTGCGTGAAGATATACATCAAACTCTTATGATCCGTGTAAACATCACAACGGTTTCCAATAAGAAAATATCTCCAGGTCTTGAGTGCATGCACTACGGCTGCTAACTCCAAATCATGCATGGCATAATTCAACTCATGAGGTTGAAGTTGATGTGAGGCATATGAAACAACTCTTTCGTCTTGCATAAGTACACCTCCAAGTCCCTGGCGAGAAGCGTCGCAATACACTTGGAAATCCTTGTGTATATCGGGAAGGATTAGCATTGGGGCTATAACTAAACATTTCTTCAACTCCTGAAAACTGACCTCACATTCTTCGGTCCATTTAAACTTGGTGTCCTTCTTCAATAACTCTGTCATGGGCTTCGCAATCATGGAAAAATTCTCAACGAATCTCTGATAATATCCCATGAGTCCAAGAAAACTACGTATCTCTCCAACTGAGGTGGGTGCCAACCACTCGGTGATAGATTGAACCTTGGAAGGGTCTACTGCTATACTTTGTCCGGATATAACATGTCCGAGAAATCCAACTTCCTTCAACCAAAACTCACATTTGCTGAACTTGGCATATAGCCGATGTTCCCTGAGCTTCTTGAGAACTAAGCGCAAATGATCTTTGTGTTCTTCTTCATTCTTCGAGTACACCAATATATCATCAATGAACACCACGACAAACTTATCCAAGAACTCCATGAACACCTTATTCATCATATTCATAAAGTAGGAAGTGGCATTAGTCAATCCAAAAGACATGACAGTGTACTCATATAGCCCATACCTTTTGGTAAAAGCTGTCTTAGGTATATCCTGTTCTCGAATCTTCAGCTGGTGGTATCCTGATTGAAGATCGATCTTGGAGAATACTTTAGCTCCCTGCAGCTGGTCAAACAAATCATTGATCATCAGTAGTGGGTATTTATTCTTGATCGTCACCTCATTTAGTGCAAAATAATCCACAACCATCCTCAAAGATCCATCCTTCTTCTCAACTAAGAGCACTGGGCACTACAAAAAAATACACTTCTGTGATGATACGTGTTTGTCATAGTAGGTCACATTTTCTGTCATGCATGTACATCCATGACGATTTTATGACAGAATCAAGATAGTCATACCTGTGCTGTCGTAGAAGTGTTCCATGACATTACCAAAATTATCATCACGGAAGTGTCCACTTCCATGACGATAAATCCCGCGTCACAGAAGTGTTTTCGTCAAGGGTGACCGACACGTGGCATCCACCGTAATGGAACGCCGTTAAGCTATCGGGTCGGGTTTTGGATCCGATAACCCGTTAACAGCCCCAACCAATGGGGGATTTTCCACGTGTAAAATCATCATTGGCTGGAGGAAACACGTGTCGGCTCATCGTTGGGACAAATGTCATCCACTCATTGGACAGAAGGCGCCTATGATACGTCAACACGTGGCACGGCCCAACAGAGGCCCATTCCTGTGAAAAGGCCGGCCCGTTTGACTTGGTCAAAGGTGGCGGGCCGGCCCATGTAAAGCCTGTTAACGGCCTGTTCGCATATAGCCCATTTACAGCCCACTAACCCAAGGCCCGTTACACCCTATCCGAATTAGGCCCAGTAGCGTCATCTGGGCCACCCAATATGATTCCAGCCCGTTTTCACTTCTGGCCCATGTATGGCCCATGACGTCTTTCGTTCCATATGAGGCCCTATGTAACTCTTGGCCTATTAACGGCCCGTGGTGAAACTGGCCCGTAATGAACAGTGTATTACTTTACACCCATTAACGGCCCATGGTGAAACTGGCCCGTAATGAACAGTGTATCACTTTATACCCATTAACGGCCTGTTATTCTGTTGGTCCGTTTCCAGCCCATGTTATCTTTCGGCCTTCTTAGAGCCCATTTATTCTTGGGATCATTTCCAGCATTCGTTTACTTACGGCCCGTTACTGTCATTTTCTGCTTGTGGGCCAAATTCAGCCCGTGGTTGCAGTCGGTCCGTTTGTGGTCCGTTAATACATTGGGCCGTTTTCATAGCGTCATCAAATACGACCTATTAACAATGGCCCGTTATGGTCAGCCCATGAACGGACGATTCCAACTCTAGCCCGTTTACGGCCATAATGCGGTCTGTTTGGCCCATGTTTGGCCAATCGATCATATGGCCCGTATAAGGCCCATTGATGATATGGCCCGTAGAAGGCCCATTGTTTCTACGGCTCGTAGAAGGCCCATTGTTTCTACGGCCCGTAGAAGGCCCACTGTTTCTACGGCCAGTAGGAGGCCCAGTGTCACTACAGTAAATATTAGCCCATGGTTATTGTGGCCTAGTTTTAAAAAATAGGTTATTGCAGCCACTAGCTAACCGCGGAAAAAGAACTGCATTGACTACAAGCAAACAAATAAACAAGACAACAAGGAAATAAATAAGCAAGAACTAACGCTAGGCTATCACGGCTATTACACATATTACATCCACTGGGCATCAAAGTTCGCCACCAGTGCAAATATAGGGAACAAAGCAGCATATCATATACACTGGTTGTCAAAGTTGGCGACCAGCGCAAATAAATGCCGCAGCAAAACAAATCCAGAACTGAAACCACTTCAGAAGATCTCGAGAAACAATATCCTGGGTACCCATAATTCTGGCAAGATGCTTAGCAAGCTTATTAACTTTCTCTTGTTTGGCGCTTAAATCCTCCAGCGCTTGCTGTTGCACCAGAAAATATGCATCTGAATTCTGCAGGGACTTCCTCGGTCCTTCAGCTTCCTGTCGCAGCACATCTGATCGATGTCTTTCAACTTGAAGTTGAGACTCAAGAAGACGAACTGATTCAAGCAGCGAGTTCGAAGAGCTTGTGCCAGCAGTAGTGGCCAGTAACTCGAACACTACATCAAGACAGGACTTTTGGATTCCCTCACTATCGTCAAGATAGTTTTTATCAGCTTTCTTGGAGAGCAACAGGGATGTCTCACTATCTTGAACCTTATCCGCATTACTTCCTTTACTATTGGATAACGTGGTACTGTTCTCCAATATTTTGTCTGCATTCTAAAAGAGAAACAAGCAGACACATCACATGTTTACCATGTTGTATATGAAACTCATTTTGGTAAATGAGTTCAGTAGTAAAGTGGACAGGATAACAGCATGAAACAAACATATATCTATCTACCATGGTCACTTTATGGTCTATATCATTCTAGTTTTTGTTGCCAAATCAAGATAGAGACACAGTTCAAATAATATTTGTTCAAGACAAAGCAGAATAGACAGAATATAAGTGTGGGTAACTATAGAGCAATAACAACACTTGTAATGTGCATGACATGAGAACATAACTGTTTATTCAATTGAAACTGAAATCAACATAGAGCAGGTTACAACAGCAAACCAGTTAAAGAAACATGTTTAAAACATACCTGTTGCGCCATTGGAGTTTCAATTCCATCCTTCAAATTTGAAAATAGTTGGTATGAGTAAATACAGTAATGCAAGAGCAAAGGAGTATGAACCATAGCTAGAGAACCTGACCTAAGAACAAATCTTCTTCTCCTTTACGCGTTGAGTTGGGATTCGTAGTGGTGGTCCTCGTGCTTTGGGCACTGCAGTTCCCTTACTAACTGCTCGTGTTTGGGTGCTCGGTGGTGGAGACGGTGCTGTGTCAACTGGAACTGGGTTACTATCTGCCAGGGTTGGGGTTAGAAGGGGTGTAGCTGGTTCTCTGTCCAACTGGGTAGGGGTACAATCTGCGAGTCTGGGTTATGTGTGGTGGATCTAGTCCTTGGGCAAGTACAACCGTGGTTCTATCTGCATCAACTGGTAGCACTATCTTTTCTGAAGACCGTGTTGTTACTCCCTTAGATACTGCCATCACGCTCTCCAATTCAAATGGCTAATAAACAAGAAAAGTAATTGAAAGTATAGACATTGTATGATAGACAGGTGCAATGGATAGTGGGGAATAAAAGAGGGCATGAAATAATTCATATTTATGTTGTGTAACCAAACAGGATAGCATGACATAATTTCACATATATGATGGCTAACTAAACAGGATAGCATGACACAATTTCACATTATGATGGCTAACTAAAAAAGATGGAAAGATATAGTTCAAAATATGAGACTATGTAAACAGGATGACATGACATAACTATATAATGTGTTTATTAAATAGGTTGGCATGCCATAATTCACATACATTCACGGATAGAATGCCATAATTCAAAATATGATGACTGTAAACACTAAACAGGATGAGATGATATAACTATATGATGTCTTTATTAAATGGGTTGCCATGCCATAATTCATATAGATGATGTTTATGTACTATGCAAACATGATGGCATGATATAATTCAAATATATGATTTATATAGTAAGCAAGTAAGCAGATGGCAATCCATATATGATGTATAAACTAAGCAATGCAAGACAACATGCATGACATGGGTAATATAACCCTGCCAAGTTTGAGCATAGACCTCAGGGGGGAAATAGGACTGGTCATCAGTCTCTGAATCCTCCTCTGAGGAGCTCTCTATAACCAGCAAGATGTCTACTTCAGCAGGTAGCGTTGTCTGCTCTGAATACCTTGTTTTCAGTCCAGATACTTCCATCACCGCTTCAAATGGCTGATGCACATGAAGAGTAGTTGGATATATAAACGTTGTCGACAAATGGAACATGTAATACAAAAAAAATGATAGCATGATATAATTCACATACGTGATGATTGGCTAAACAACATGGCATTGCATAATTCACATATATAATGCCTTTGCAACAAGATAGCATTGTATAATTCACATATGTAATGTCTTGCAACAAGATGGCAATGCATAATTCACATATATGGTAATTAGACACTGAACATGTGGCATTCACACAAAGCATGTCTAAACTAATCAAATGACATAGCAATGCGAGACACCATACGCACAATATGAGCAACATAACCCTGCCAAGTTAGAGCACACACCTCGGGGGGGGGGGATAGGACTGGTCATCTGTCTCTGTATCCTCCTCTGAGGAGCTATCCATAACCAGCGAGATATGCGCTTCGTCAGATAGCATAGTCTGCTCTGAAGACCTTGTTTTCACTCCAGAATTTGCCATCACCGCGTCAAATGGCTGAGGCATGCGAAGAGCAGCTGAATGTACTAACATTGTTGACAAATGTAATATGTAATGAAAGAAAGGATGGCCTGATATAATTTACATATAAGATGACGTGCTAAGCAGGATGGCATTGCAAAATTCACATATATGATGTCTGGCTAAACAAGATGGCGTTGCATAATTCACATAAACGATGAATAAACTAAACAGATGGCATTCGCACTAAGGATGTCTAAACTAAGCAGATGACATATTTAATGTATAAAGTAAGCAATGCAAGACACCATATGCATGATATAACCAACATCAGCATGCCAAGTTAGAGCGAAGACCTCAGGGGGTAAATAGGAGTTGTCTTCTCCTTCTGAATCCCCCTCAGAACAGATATCTTCCTCTCGATTACAATCCAAAATGCGTGGAGGGGGCTGCCTTTGCGCCTACCGTGGAGCGACATATGCATGAAATTTTATTGCCACACAAGGATCGTCTCTTTTGCTCTACATGTTCAGTTCCATTTTTTACAATAACTGTCATGCATAGGAATAAAACATAGTGAGATTATGTAAGGAGTGCATGCAGAAATCCAGAGTGATGGTAGCAACCTGTGGATAGACCCAAAACCAATAATAGCAGGCAGATAATGACTTCAGTTAAAAAATACAGATAATGGCTTCTTTACTGTTTGTTTCCCACCCAACATGAAACTCATAGTAGACACCGGAGATTAACCAGATAGTAGATAGATACTATTGATAGCGGCCCCGATATGTACCCCACAACCATTTAAAAACTCAAGTTTGACCATTAGTTTGGAGCTGACTCAGAGTCTAATCAGTGAACAGGACGGTAAAGTAGCATGTAATATTAAGCGATGCATAACGTAAGCAGACACGAAAGAGTGCGACATCTCTTGCGGACCCGTGTAGTCCTCGAGGTCATCTGCTCTGTTGATGATGGTAATGCAGTTTTCATGGCCGCCAGCGGCGGGGAAGAAGATCTGAGGCGGCGAAAGACAGTCTGGAGGCCGGATCCCTGCTATGCTGGACCCTTCTATCATTGAGCAGCTGAGCTGGGGTGGACGACGGTGCAGCAGGAGCGGGACAAACCACGCAAGGTTTTCTTTGACAACTATCTGTAAGAGAAGTAATTCTGTAAGGGCTCGTTTGAATTGGAGGATTCCAACAATGCAAGGATAGGAAATAGACAGGAATAGGATAGGAATGCACGTGCAAAACAGAGAATTTAAAAACACAGGATTTCTGCCAATCTGGGTGTTTGATTCACAACAATTGGAAGATCACAGGATGCAAAGAAGCATGGTGAGATTAAGTCAAACCACAAGAAAATGTACGGTTATAATGCTATTATGCTACTATCTCTTAGTCTTGTGCTTCATGAATAGGAATTTGAAAAGGAGGACAAGTGAAAATTAAAATTCCTATGTTTTTTCTTTCAAGGAGACACTAAAGGAACAAATCTGTGTGCTCAATGGACAATATATATAACATATAGAGTAAAAAAGAGATGTAACAACTGTACAACCTCTTTGGCGAAGCCATGTCGATCTCAGCGTGATTGGGTTGGCCGGTGAGGATGCTCCGGCTGACTTTGCTGTCGGAGGAGGGGAAGAAGATCTTAGGCGTCTGGAGATGGAGCCCGAGGTACTACTCCGCTGTGATGGAGGGTTTCGTCGTTGGAGCGGCTCCGGTGAGTTGTATGACGCCGAGGCTGAAGTAGGACAAGAGAGACAATGAACAACGTTAACCTGAGTGGAATTCTAATAGCATCTCCAATACATGACGTAAAATACATAACCACAAAGTGCTAGATGTAAAATACATCAGCCGCTCATCTCTGAACTTAACTGTCAAAACTGAACTTAACTGTCGAAAATGAATTTTGCAGTCGAAACTGAACGCACTAGCAAGGTGAGGCTACACGTCGCTCGACTGACTTTTTCATCTCTGGTCAGTCGATTTTGCAGCCGTTGGATACGAAATCAAGGGCCTGCGGTTCATCTTCAACCTCCACCCCCCTGAGCCGCCAGCCACCACCGGCCAAACAGCAGCCCCCCACCGCCCGCGGCCGGCGGTGCGCCGCCCCACCCGCCCTAAAAACACTCCCCACCGCTGGTCGCCGCCGCCCCGGCCATCCCTCTAGCCCCCCTCCCTGTGCGAAGCTTTTTCTTCGGTAATCCCCACGCCACCACCCCGCCAATGCCCCGCCATCACCGGCGACCACCGGCCCCATCTGAACCCTAAGATAGATAGTGGGGTACCTCTCCGGCGAGCCCCCTCCCCGCTGCGGCTGGTTCTTCCTTCACCCCGGCGAGCCCCCCCTGAAAATCGACTGACCCAACAGTCGATTCAGTCGACTGAAGTGTAGCTAAATCGGAGCAACATCGCAAGCAAGAGCAAGAGCGAGAGCAGCAGCGCGAGCAAGAGCAATAGCAAGAGCACACCAGGAAGGGGACCAAGAGCAAGAGCAGAGCATTAGCGCGAGCGAGAGCTAAAGAAGCAGCAGCTCCTACTGATGTGGACGTCGCCGCCGAGGGAGCGACGCCGTGGAGGAAGTGACCGGCGACGCCGCCGTGGATGGAGTCGCGCCGTGTCGGCTCGGGACCGAGCGCCGACAGCACCGTGAGATCGAATCAAGAAGAAAATGCGGCGATTAGTGTACAACCTCTTTGGTGGCGCCGATTAGGCCGCAGCTTCATCCGAGGAAACGGTGATGATGATGATGCTCTTCCGGTGGTGCAGGTGAAGACGGCGGTGTGGGAATGGAGGTGGCGCGAAAGACGAGGGGAACGTCGGGGCAGCTCCTTGGAGGTGGAGGACGGGGTGGCTGAACCGGTGGGATGATGAGATCGACGACGGATCCTCATCCGGTACGGTGGATGAGGGACGTCGAGGTGTTGCTGTGGACGACGTCGTCGGGGAAGAGGCTCCGGCTGGGTGGTGGACGGAGCAGGGTGTGGGGTTTCATCGCGGGTTTTAACGGCCTAGGTGTATGAATGGGTGGGCGGATGGGATGGCAGTGGGGAACCATGGCTTAGAGACGCGCTTGTCCGAAATGTGGGGTAAGTTACGAAAGTACCCTCACCGATTTGAGGAGGTTCTTTCGGTTCAGGGGTACCATAGGCATTTCGCGTGTCGGGATTTCACAGGAGGTGGGAGTTTTCGCGCGCGTTGTAATTTCGGAATAGCAAGGCGCGGGTTGAGATGGAGGGAGTTGTCGGAGCACAACGAGACAAAGATATATCTTAAATATTTCGGGCTAACAAGGCGTGGGTTGAAATTTTCGGACAAGCCTGACGTGTACTGTACAAAATCAATGCGCACTACAAATGTCATTCAAAACTTTGAATTCATGTTATGTTCAATTAAAATATTTCGCTATGTGTATAATGCATGCAGCCTACTACTCAAATGAACGTTTTAGTGCATTCGAAACGTATATACTACCGCTTCAATATGAACTAAATTTGAATTCGTTTCTCTATTTTAATAAGATCTACAGTAATGATTGTTGTGAAGTCAAAGCATTTGAATTCGTTTCTCTGTTTTAATAAGATCTACAATCATCATTATTGTCAAGTTAAACCATCGTTTGTGTATTATCTTCACAGCACACCACATGATTAGTCTCGAGTTACATATGAACTATGTGTACTATATGAACTCGAAGTAGATTTTTTGAATCCACTTTATTTTGATTTCATGTCACATTACATTTCTAGCTCTAACTAGATCTTCATAATCTAAACCATGTCTCATATGTATAATGTGTTTATCACATTATGTATGGTGCCCCGCCCCCTATGCCTACATGTATTTAGATGTGAGTTGCAAACACCACACATTACCACAAATTCAAATAAAATGTGAGAATGTTCGATATATAGTATTGTTTAGATTGTTCGATATTTAGTTGTAAGCTGCAAATGCCACACATTATCAAAAATTCAAATAAAATGTGAGATCGTTTGATGTATAGTATGGTTTAGATTGTTCCGCATTTAGCTGTGAGTTGCAAACGCCATGCATTATCACATTATGGTATAACATGTGCACAGCACATGTATCACCGCTATATTCATGCATGCAATGTTTAAAACACTATGATTTCCTATTAAAATATATGAATCCGCTTTCATATCAAATTATGATCTTTGTTAGTCTCTTACACCCACACAATCCTCTAACCTTTGTAGCTACCACTAACTTTCTCTCGTGCATGCACACGCCCTCCTCGCCCTCCCCCTCCCTCGGCATTCTATACACCGGGCACATTCATTTTTTTCTTTAGGTCGTTCTCCCAGAGTCTCCACAACTCCTTTCCGGCACACACCGATCAATAAACCTCTCCAGTGATGCCTGCCTACAACATACACACACACCTTCAATCTCCTCCTTTATGTGTGTAACATCCCAAATTTTCAATTTGGAATGTTATACATTATATCATCAATGCATATCATATTTTTATTTGCTTCTCGCTTGATCCTAGAAATTCTACGCAACTCAAGGACCCTCGGAGAGAGTTGGGGATTTCATGATTTTCATATTTGAGTTTTCTCAAATTTTGAAAACAGGATCATTTGATTTTTATTTATTTTATCTTCAATTATTTCTATTACAAAAATATGAGAGAGGGAATAAAATGACTTTCCCAAATTAAAGAAATATTGAGGATTTAATAATAAAATCAAATAAGATTTTATTTTGGAGTTATTTGCTATTTTATTTGAATTTAGGAAAATGCGCGTTTTTCACAATTGTATTTAGGTCCCAAATAAATGTTCATCCTGTTCGGCTTGATTTTAGAAGCCACGGAAAATTTATTTCAGGATTTTTGGAGTCCGTTTAGTATTTCTTTTTTTTTGTTTTTCTGCGCGTAATTATTAAAAAAAACGAAACCGACTTTGGGCCGTATTCGGCCAGGACTCCTCCGGCCGGGCCTTTAAATAGCGCCGACCCCGAGCCTGTTAGCCCAAGCCGCCGCCCGCACCGGAACCCTAACCCTAGCCAGCCCCCGCCGTCGTCGCTGCCGCGCGCCACCGCAGTTGCCGCTGCCGCGCGCCACCGCCGCTGCCGTGCCGCACCGCCACCCCACACCCCGCGCCGCCGCCGCCGGAGCCCCCCCCGCCGCCGCCGCCGAGGTTAACCCGCCGCCACTGCCGGTTTTTCCTAGAAAACCGTTTGGTTTTCGCTGGTTTTCGATCGGTGTTTTTTTAGATCCATTTTTTAGATAGATCGGTTTTTTCGGTTTAGTTTATTTAGCGAGCGTTTGCTCGTTCGTTCGTTTTAACGAACGCATTCATCGTTTAGTTTCAAATAACGGACATTCGTTCGTTAATCTGTTCATCATTTTTCTTATTCTCGGATTTTCCGCGATTATTTCTGATCGCGATTTCTAATCCGATTTTCTATCTAGTATAACTTTTCACTCGTTTATCGGAATCAGGTGATTCAAGCGCCTGGAGTTTCGTCTCGAAACCCTCTTTCCGTTTAACAAACTCAGACAAGTTTTTGGTTCTGTAAAATTTAACCTAAATCTAGAATAGTAAACGAAGGTTGTTTCTTTCGTCGTTTGACTTTCGTTGCTTCGTTCGATTTGATTCTTTTTGCAAACCGGAGTTCTTAAGCTTAACTTTGTGGTTAGATCTCTTATTTGAGTTTTACCCATGCATTAGATGGGTACTTATTGTATGCTTGTTTGTTTGCGATAGAGTAGAGTACCCGGAGTGCGCCGCTTGCTACTTTGAATCGCTAGGTTTCGCGGATCATCAGCAAGGCAAGTAACACTTTGATCATACCTCCTACTACCCAGTTTTTATTGCATTAGATCAATCCTCAAACATTGCATGATTAGGATCTAATTAAATTGTGGGTTTTGGGGAGTAGATGAGGTAGAACCTATTACCTGTTTACTATCAAACCTTTGGG
The DNA here is from genome assembly GCF_018294505.1 of Triticum aestivum. Taxonomy (NCBI): domain Eukaryota; kingdom Viridiplantae; phylum Streptophyta; class Magnoliopsida; order Poales; family Poaceae; genus Triticum; species Triticum aestivum. The sequence continues at coordinate 164,855,139 of NC_057803.1, read as the reverse complement.
AGTTACTTCTATGTCTGCTTATATTGCCATGCTATGCTAGTAGACGTGGATTGGGAGAGTGTATCCATGATAGATGTGAGAGTGATAATTTAATGGTTTATTTAAGGTGGCAACTTGAACACACATCTGGGTGGATTGAGGCACCTGGGTATTCCAGCGATTGCCTGTTTTTCTTTTGGACCGCCACCCAGGCTCAAAGGGATCATGAGATTATTCATACTAGAAACTTTAGTGTGCAGCCACAAGCTACTATGGGCTCTAGCATAGTTGACTAAGTCGTGCAAACTCTTATAGTGGTAGACTAGCAGATATAGGGGATGGAGGTTGGTACGGTCTACCCGTTCGTAAGGTGCTAGCGCTTTTGAAAGACTATGTCTCAGTCATCCGTTTCTCAAACATCATGTAGTGCGAGAATCCCAACGGAGGAGATCGAGTCTTGTGGGGAAAAGTGCGCAAACCTCTGCAAAGTGTATAAACTAATCATGGTTAGTCGTGTCCCCGGTTATGGACAGCTTGAGTATCTAGTGCTTGGGTTATCATGTGAATCTCATCATGTTACTCTAATTAATTTTGTTGGGTTTTAATGGTGATGCTTAATTGGGATTGAGAGGGTGTCTACACTCTCAATGTTTAACAACTACCATGATTGTTAAATAAAATTTATTCCTTTGAAGTAAGGAAAAATTGGCTTTACGCAAAACTGTAACCATAGAGCTTTCCACCAGCCAAATATGCATGTAGTATAGCCCTATTCTTTCGTTACTCTCTATGTGTTACTTTGCCAGCATATTCCGTGTGTTGACCCGTTTCGGGCTGCAACGTTCATGTTGTAGACTTTTCAGACGACGAGTAAGGTGCTTTTAGGTCGTGGTTCTATACTCAGTGATGCCGTTGGTGTTAATGGACTCACTTATCTTCCAAGCCTTCCACTGTTATCGTCATTAGATGGCCTTAAGCCATATTTATTGTAATAAGTTCTCTTTTGAGACATTTGATGTACCAAGTGTGATTGCTACTCTGTTATAAATCCTTCAAGTACTGTGCGTGTCTGCATTACTGATCCAGGGATGACACTGAAGCACAGAGATTGGACCGTTTGAGGTCTGATCGCTACAAGATGGTATCAGAGCACACGCTGACTATAGGACACGGCCACTAAGCTAAAGCCCTAGATCACTACTCACTCTTCTCATTCTGACTTCTCATCTTTTCTACTCTTTTAGGATGGCGGATGGAAGGACTAACTTCACGCAACCGGATGAAGATATACCCTTTGGACGTCACTTGAAGAAAGTCACTAGATACCTGAACATCGGAGTACCAAGCTTCACCGGAACCTACAACGCCACTTTACCTGAAGAGGAGCGCTGGATGATTCAAGTTCAAGTTCTAGGAAGGACGTTCATGCCAATCACTGAGCCCATAGAGTTTTCCTTTGATGCACCAACATGGAGTCTAGGAAAGAGCATGGCAGCTCACATCGCCATGGGATGTATTGGAGAAGTTTACCGCAATGATCTCAAGGATACTATCTACCAGATTTGTGGGCACCGAGATGAGCACTGGGAGATGATCAGCACCAAGAAGGATAGATCAATCGCAGCTTTCATCCAGGAGTTAAACCAGCACATTTGACGTCAGGAGAACCAGATGTGCGCAGACATGATAGATCTGAAGAAGGCAAGGACAAGAATCACGGAACTGGAGGAAGAACTCAAGGCCACACGTGAAGATTACATGGAGGAAATCAAAGTATTAGTGGAGAAGAATGACGACCTGATCAAGAAGATCGGAATATTCATGGGAGACCCCACACCACTAGAAGAAGACGAAGAACCCAAGGAGATTCGCCCGGAAGACTACATCATCATCGACGACACCGACTCTGACCCAGACGATAGTGATGATGACTATGTTGATGAAGCTGGAGTAGATATCATGGAGTCTGCAACCAAAGAATATTTCTAGTAGACCACCCATCAGTAGTAGTATTCCACCATGTAAATAGAGTAGACCGAGCACTTTTGTGATATTTAGACCGATTGTATGCCCTTGTTTGATTGAATGAAGTGAATTGTTTGCAATTCCCTCATGTGCATATGGGTAGTGTTTTCTCTCTAGACCTCATTCTATTCTTAAATCTCATCTTTTCTAAACCCATCAGATGCCTCCGAGACGTGACCCCGGATTTACCTTCCCACCGGAGCTCACTCAGTTGATCCAGCAACAGAATATGTTGATGCAGTTGCTAGTCCAAAATCAGAATCAGGGGAACAACAACAACAACCCACCACCACCACCACCACCTATTGATCACTTAACCCGCTTTCTTAGGCTGAATCCGCCGGTGTTCTCCAGTAGCACCGAGCCTATAGTAGCAGATGATTGGCTCTGCAAGACAGCAAGGGAGTTGACCACGGCAGGATGCACGGATGCGGAAAAGGTGAAGTTTGCCGCACATCAGTTGGATGGACCCGCAACATCATGGTGGGAGAATTTCACAGCCACTTACCCTATCGACACTGTCACGTGGGACCAGTTTCTGCAGGCTTTTCATACTTCCCATGTTTCAGCAGGAGCTATGGCCATGAAGAAGCGTGGGTTTCACAACTTGCGCCAAGGAGGACGGACAGTTGGCCAGTATGTGGATGACTTTAGTAAGCTAGCACGTTATGCCTCGAATGACATTGCTACGGATGCAACTAAGCAGGAGAAGTTTCTGGAAGGACTGAATGATGAGTTGAGCATGCAGTTGATGGTAGCAAGCTTTAACAACTACCAGGAGTTGGTAGATCATGCTCTTATGATTGAAGGGAAGCAGCAGCAGATTGAGAACCGTAAGAGGAAGTATGGACAAGGGAAGTACAATTCTGGAGCGCAACAGAAGCCATGTTTTACCCCTAAACCGGGAGGACCTTTTCAGCATACTCATGGAGGAGGAAGTTTGCATAATCATAATGGCCCCAAGAATGGTAATGGGAATGGAGGAAGCAACGGCCAGAACCGTACCAACCCATCAACCCCAGCCAAGAGAGACCTGAGCCAAGTCACTAGCTTTAAGTGCCAGAAGACCGGACATTATGCCAATGAATGTCCTAAATCCCAGAATGGAAATGGCAATGGAAGCTCTGGGAAGAAGCCGAACCCTTTCAACAGGGGACAGGTGAACCACGTAAACGTGGAGGAGGTTGAAGCTCAGCGAGATGCAGTAATAGGTAAGTTTTTGGTTAAGTCATTTACTGCACTCGTTCTTTTTGATATTGGTGCATCGCATTCATACATATCAAGGGGATTTGTGGATAAGTATAAACTGCCAACCCAAGCCCTTAGGTAACCCATGTTAGTAACCTCGCCTGGAACAGAGTATATGGCCAGTCTATGGTGTGATCGGTTACCATTAAGGATTGGTAACTATGTATTTCCCTTGGACCTAATAGTATTGGAATCTCAAGGATTGGATGTGATATTAGGCATGGATTGGTTATCGAAGTATGAAGGGAACATTGAATGCGCCAGTAAGTCGATTTTGCTTACAACGCCAGAAGGAAGAAGGATCAAGTATGTATCCCGGCATGTGCCTAAGAGGACTCAAGTAAATTCCCTAATAGGAGTTGTACAAGAGGAAGTACCGGTGGTAAAGGATTTTCCTGATGTATTTCCAGAGGAGTTGCCAGGCATGCCACCGGATAGAGACATTGAGCTTTTGATTGAGCTTTTGCCAGGCACAGGGACAATATCTAAGAGACCATACAGGATGCCCACAAAGGATTTGGAGGAGATTAAGAAGCAGATTAAGGAGTTACTGGATAAAGGCTATATTCGCCCAAGTTCTTCGCCTTGGGGATCTCCAGTACTTCTAGTGGAAAAGAAGTATGGATCATTAAGGATGGTTGTTGATTATCGAGGATTGAATGAAGTAACAATCAAGAATAAGTACCCACTACCAATGATCAATGATCTGTTTGATCGATTGCAAGGAGCTAAGGTATTTTTCCAAGATCGATTTGCAATCAGGATACCATCAGTTGAAGATTCGAGAGCAGGATATACCTAAGACGACTTTTACTACCAGGTATGGGCTGTATGAGTATACCGTTATGTCATTTGGTCTGACTAACGCACCTGCCTATTTTATGAACATGATGAACAAAGTGTTTATGGAGTTTTTGGATAAGTTCGTCGTAGTGTTCATTGATGATATTCTGGTTTACTCGAAGAATGAAGAGGAGCATAAGGAGCATTTGCGTTTGGTACTTGAGAAGCTCAGAGAACATTAGCTATATTCCAAGTTTAGCAAATGTGAGTTTTGGTTGAAGGAAGTTGGATTCCTCGGACACGTTATATCCGGAGAAGGTATAGCAGTAGATCCCACCAAGGTTGTCACTGTGACAAATTGGGAAGCACCAACAACAGTTGGAGAGATCCGGAGTTTTCTGGGACTCCCAGGATACTACCGGAGATTCATTGAAAATTTCTCAAAGATTGCGAAGCCTATGACGGAGTTGTTGAAGAAGGATACCAAGTTCATATGGACTGAGGAATGTGAGGCCAGTTTCAATGGAGTTGAAGAAACGTTTGGTTACATCACCAGTGTTGATTTTGCCGGATCAGAACAAGGATTATGAGGTGTATTGCGACGCTTCACGTCGAGGACTTGGAGCAGTGCTTATGTAGGAGGGAAGAGTTGTTTCATATGCCTCACGACAGCTCAAGCCTCATGAGTTGAATTATGCCACGCGTGATTTGGAGTTAGCAGTCGTAGTGCATGCATTAAAGACTTGGAGACATTTTCTCATTGGAAACCATTGTGAAGTGTACACGGATCACAAGAGTTTGAAGTACATTTTCACACAGAAGGAGCTTAATCTCAGGCAAAGGAGATGGTTGGAGCTCATCAAGAACTACGATATGAGATTGCATTATCATCCCAGAAAGGCTAACGTGGTAGCCGACGCATTGAGCCGTAAGAGCCATGTCAACACCCTAATGACGGGAGATTTACCAAAGGAGTTAGCCGAGGACCTTCGTGAGTTATGTTTGGAGATAGTTCCGAGAGGCTATGTAGCAGCATTGGAGATTCAGTCTACTTTGATAGATAAGATCAGAGAAGTTCAGAAGACTGACAAGCAGATTGCCTCTATAAAGGAGAAGATGAGCAAAGGAAAAGTTAAAGGATTTCGTGAGGATGAGCACGATACCCTGTGGTTTGAAGACCGTGTTTATGTGCCCAATGACCTGGAGATCAGGAAGTTAATTCTGCAGGAGGCCCATGATTCACCATATTCGATTCACCCAGGAAATACCAAGATGTATTTGGATTTGAAGGATACTTTATGGTGGACCGGAATGAAGAAGGATATTGTGGAGTATGTAGCAATTTGTGATGTATGTCAGAGAGTAAAGGTAGAGCATCAGAAGCCAGCAGGATTGCTACAACCATTGCCAATACCCGAATGGAAGTGGGATAAGTTAGGCATGGATTTTATTACAGGATTGCCCAGAATGCATTCAGGCTATGACTCAATTTGGGTTGTAGTTGATCGTTTGACAAAGGTAGCTCATTTTATCCCAGTGAAGACTACCTACACCAGTGCTAAGTTGGCAAAGATATACATGACCAGGATAGTATGTCTGCATGGAGTTCCAAGGAGTATTGTATCAGATAGAGGAACCCAGTTTACCTCAAAGTTCTGGAATCAGTTGCACAAAACTTTGGGTACCAGGCTAGAGTTCAGTACAGCTTTTCATCCGCAGACAGATGGACAGACCGAGAGAGTCAATCAGATTTTGGAGGATATCCTGAGAGCTTGCGCGCTAGATTACGGATCTAGTTGGGACGAGAATTTGCCATACGCAGAGTTCTCCTACAACAACAGTTATCAATCCAGTTTGAAGATGGCCCCTTTAGAAGCCTTGTATAGAAGGAGGTGCAGGACCCCATTGTTGTGGGATGAAGTTGGAGACCGCCAGTTGTTTGGATCGGATTTGATTAAGGAGTCCGAACAGAAAGTGAAATTGATTCGCGATAGGCTCAAGGTAGCCCAGTCTAGGTAGAAGAGCTATGCAGATTCTAAACGCAAGGAGACAGTTTACTAAGTCGGAGACCGAGTTTATCTTCGAGTATCTCCACTTCGAGGAGTTAAGCGCTTTGGAGTTAAGGGAAAGTTAGCACCACGTTTTGTAGGACCATACAAGGTTTTGGAGCGTATGGGAGAAGTAGCCTACAAGTTGGAATTACCCGAAGGATTGTCCGGAGTTGATGATGTATTCCACGTTTCCCAGTTGAAGAAGTGCCACGTAGAGATGGCTGATATACCGCTGAGAGATACAGTGTCGCTGGAAGCGATTCAGTTGGATAGTGATTTGACCTATGAGGAGAAACCAGTCAAGATTCTTGAGTATGACAGCCGAGTCACCCGCAGCAAGGTTATAAGTTTTGCAAAGTTCAGTGGAGCCACCACACCGAGGATGAAGCCACCTGGGAACGAGAGGAAGATTTGCTGAAGGACCACCCTCACCTATTTTCTAGCCAACCCGAATCTAGAGGGCGAGATTCATCTTAAGGGGGGTAGGTTTGTAACATCCCAAATTTTCAATTTGGAATGTTATACATTAGATCATCAATGCATATCATATTTTTATTTGCTTCTGGCTTGATCCTAGAAATTCTACGCAACTCAAGGACCCTCGGAGAGAGTTGGGGATTTCATGATTTTCATATTTGAGTTTTCTCAAATTTTGAAAACAGGATCATTTGATTTTATTTATTTTATCTTCAATTATTTCTATTACAAAAATATGAGAGAGGGAATAAAATGACTTTCCCAAAATAAAGAAATATTGAGGATTTAATAATAAAATCAAATAAGATTTTATTTTGGAGTTATTTGCTATTTTATTTGAATTTAGGAAAAATGCGCGTTTTTCAAAATTGCATTTAGGCCCCAAATAAATGTTCATCCTTTTCAGCTTGATTATAGAAGCCGGGGAAAATTTATTTCGGGGTTTTTGGAGTCCGTTTAGTATTTCTTTTATTTGTTTTTATGCGCGTAATTATTAAAAAAACAAAACCGACTTTGGGCCGTGTTCGGCCAGGACTCCTCCGGCCGGGCCTTTAAATAGCACCGACCCTGAGCCCGATAGCCCAAGCCGCCGCCCGCACCGGAACCCTAACCCTATCCAGCCCCCGCCACCGCCGCCCCGTGCTGCCCCACGCCCCGCGCCGCCGCTGCTGCCGCCGAGGTTAACCCGCTGCCGCCGCCGGTTTTTCCTAGAAAACCGTTCGGTTTTCGCTGGTTTTCGATCGGTTTTTTTAGATCCGTTTTTTTCGCTTTAGTTTATTTAGCGAGCGTTCGCTCGTTCGTTCGTTTTAACGAACGCGTTCATCGTTTAGTTCCAGATAACAAACGTTCGTTCGTTAATCTATTCGTCGTTTTTCTTTTTTCGGATTTTCCGCGATTATTTCTGATCGCGATTTCTGATCCGATTTTCGTTCTAGTATAACTTTTTGCTTGTTTATCAGAATCAGGCGATTCAAGCGCCTGGAGTTTCGTCTCGATACTCTCTTTCCGTTTAACCAACTCAAACAAGTTTTTGCTTCTGGAAAATTTGACCTAGATCCAGAATAGTAAATGAAGGTTGTTTCTTTCGCCGTTTGACTTTCGTTGCTTCGTTCGATTTGATTCTTTTTGCAAACCGGAGTTCTTAAGTTGAACTTTCTAGTTAGATCTCTTATTTGAGTTTTACCCGTGCATTAGATGAGTACTTATTGTATGCTTGTTTGTTTGCGATAGAGTACCCGGAGTGCGCCACTTGCTACTTCGTATCGCTAGATTTCACAGATCATCAACAAGGCAAGTAACACTTTGATCATACCTCCTACTACCCAGTTTTTATTGCATTAGATCAATCCTCAAACATTGCATGATTAGGATCTAATGAAATTGTGGGTTTTGGGGAATAGATGAGGTAGAACCTATTACCTGTTTACTATCAAACCTTTGGGAGTTACTTCTATGTTTGCTTATATTGCCATGCTATGCTAGTAGACGTGGATTGGGAGAGTGTATCCATGACAGATGTGAGAGCGATAATTTAATGGTTCATTTAAGGTGGCAACTTGAACACACATCTGGGTGGATTGAGGCACCAGGGTATTCTAGCGATTGTCTGTTTTTCTTTTGGACCGCCACCCAGGTTCAAAGGGATCATGAGATTATTCATACTAGAAACTTTCGTGTGCAGCCACAAGCTACTATGGGCTCTAGCATAGTTGACTAAGTCGTGCGAACTCTTACAGTGGTAGACTAGCAGATGTAGGGGATGTAGGTTGGTACGTTCTACCCGTTTGTAAGGTGCTAGCGCTTCTGAAAGACTATGTCTCGGTCATCCGTTTCTCAAACATCATGCAGTGCAAGAATCCCAACGGAGGAGATCGAGTCTTGTGGGGAAAAGTGCGCAAACCTCTGCAAAGTGTATAAACTAATCATGGTTAGCCGTGTCCCCAGTTATGGACAGCTTGAGTATCTAGTACTTGGATTATCATGTGAATCTCATCATTTTACTCTAATTAATTTTGTTGGGTTTTAATGATGATGCTTAATTGGGATTGAGAGGGTGTCTACACTCTCAATGTTTAACAACTACCATGATAGTTAAATAAAATTTATTCCTTTGAAGTAGGGAAAAATTGGCTTTACGCAAAACTGTAACCATAGAGCTTTCCACCAGCCAAATATGCATGTAGTATAGCCCTATTCTTTCATTACTCTCTATGTGTTACTTTGCCAGTATATTCCATGTGCTGGCCTGTTTCGGGCTGCAACGTTCATGTTGCAGACTTTTCAGACGACGAGTAAGGTGCTTTTAGGTCGTGGTTCTATACTCAGTGATGCCGTTGGAGTTGATGGACTCACTTATCTTCCAAGCCTTCCGTTGTTATCGTTATTAGATGGCCTTAAGCCATATTTATTGTAATAGGTTCTCTTTTGAGACATTCGATGTACTAAGTGTGTGATTGCTACTCTGTTATAAATCCTTCAAGTATTGTGCGTGTCAGCATTACTGATCCAGGGATGACACTGAAGCATAGAGATTGGACCGTTTGAGGTCTGGTCGCTACAATGTGTCCTTGCCTCGTGTCTCTCATACGGTCAGACACACGTGTAAACTCTCGCCCCTCTTTTCATCGATCTCACAACCGCACACTCCTCCCCATATCTAGCTAGTAGTTGGGCCTCTCGCACCACCTCCTAGCTCCATCCTCTCTGTCTATCCATCTAGCTGGGCCTTATTTGCCTCTAACAAATGGACATACACCGACCGATCTCTCGCTATACATATAGCTATCTAGGTCCTTATAACTCGTTTTTACCCACACGTCAATCGATCTACCTCATTAGTTGTGTCTATCCCTTCCTCCGACAAACAACTATTGATCTACCGATCTAATTAGATTTGCCTACCAAACACATGGTTCCCCTTCATCATCCATGGATGCGTCCCGACAGATCTATCATGCACAGGCACACACAGAAACACATCCCCACTCTTATTCATAACATTGCAGTTCCACCCTCAGTTTGTCTAGTAGGCATCTCCCACCATCTTCGAGAAGCAACTCCATCACCCATCCAGCACTCTACCCCTCTCCCTCCCTATCTCTCTCCTCTCTCTCTCTCTCTCTGTCCCATCATATTTCCCGTCCTTCAGTTATGTATGGATGTCGACCGATCTCCCTCAAGACATAGTTGGGTCTCTCCTTCTCAACACATATACGAGTCTACCTCTATAGTTAGGCCTCTGCCTACCCCTCCCCCCACCCCCCTCCCCCCACACACACTGATACATCGAGCGCTCTAGTCATGTCTCCCTGCCACACACAAACTTGACATGTGCCCTCTAACGTTCCGTTAGGCCAGTCATCCTATATCTTTGACTTGCAAACACACACAATTTCGATGGCTCTCTTCATCGATCTCGCACCCACCCACTTGATCCTCTCTTTGACTCTATCGATAGCTATGACCCCTCCCTCTCTTCTTGTGAATTGCCCGACCCTCTATGTATGATATGGATAGGCCTCCATTTCACACACACTGCATGCAAAATTTTGTTTGAGATGTCATCGACACATATTCCCAGAAATAATTCACGAAATCAACCCCCACCCCACTGTTGGAAATATGCCCTAGAGGCAATAATAAATTAGTTATTATTATTATATTTCATTGTTCATGATAATCGTTTATTATCCATGCTAGAATTGTATTGATAGGAAACTCAGATACATGTGTGGATACATAGACAACACCATGTCCCTAGTAAGCCTCTAGTTGACTAGCTCGTTGATCAATAGATGGTTACGGTTTCCTAACCATGGACATTGGATGTCGTTGACAACGGGATCACATCATTAGGAGAATGATGTGATGGACAAGACCCAATCCTAAGCCTAGCACAAACATCGTGTAGTTCGTATGCTAAAGCTTTTCTAATGTCAAGTATCATTTCCTTAGACCATGAGATTGTGCAACTCCCGGATACCGTAGGAGTGCTTTGGGTGTGCCAAACGTCACAACGTAACTGGGTGGCTATAAAGGTACACTACAGGTATCTCCAAAAGTGTCTGTTGGCTTGGCACAAATCGAGATTGGGATTTGTCACTCCGTGTAAACGGAGAGGTATCTCTAGGCCCACTCGGTAGGACATCATTATAATGTGCACAATGTGACCAAGGAGTTGATCATGGAATGATGTGTTACGGAACGAGTAAAGAGACTTGCCGATAACGAGATTGAACAAGGTATCGGGATACCGACGATCGAATCTCGGGCAATTATCGTACCGATAGACAAAGGGAATTGTATACGGGGTTGATTGAATCCTTGACATCGTGGTTCATCCGATGAGATCATCGTGGAGCATGTGGGAGCCAACATGGGTATCCAGATCCCGCTGTTGGTTATTGACCGAAGAGTTGTCTCGGCCATGTCTGCATGACTCCCGAGCCCGTAGGGTCTACACACTTAAGGTTCGATGACGCTAGGGTTATAGGGAAAGTATGTACGTGGTCACCGAATGTTGTTCGGAGTCCTGGATGAGATCCCGGACGTCACGAGGAGTTCAAGAATGGTCCGGAGGTAAATATTTATATATGGGAAGTCATCATACAGTCACGGGAATAATTCGGGGGTTACCGGTATTGTACCGGGACCACTGGAGGGGTTCCGGGGGTCCACCAGGAGGGTCCACCTGCCCCGGAGGGCCCTATGGGCTGTGTGTGGTGAGGGACCAGCCCCTTAGTGGGCTAGGCGCCTCCCCCTAGGGCTCATGCGCCTAGGGTTTGGGGGAACCCTAAAGGGGGCGCGCCCCTTGCCTTGGGGGGCAAGGCAACCCCCTGGCCGCCGCCCCCTCCTCAGATTGGATCTGAGGGGGCCGACCCCCCTCTCCCTTGCCCCTATATATATGTGGGGGTGGGAGGGCAGCCGCACCCAAGTTTTGGCGCAGCCCTCCCCCTCTCCCAAGTCCTCCTCTTCTCTCGCGGTGCTTGGCGAAGCCCTGCAGGATTGCCACGCTCCTCCTTCACCACCACGTCGTCGTGCTGCTGCTGGATGGAGTCTTCCCCAACCTCTCCTTCTCCCCTTGCTGGATCAAGGCATAGGAGACGTCACCGGGCTGCACGTGTGTTGAACGCGGAGGCGCCGTGGTTCGGCGCTTAGATCGGAATCAACCGCGATCTGAATCGCTGCGAGTACGACTCCTTCATCCGCGTTGTTGCAACGCTTCCGCTTAGTGATCTACAAGGGTATGTAGATGCACTCTCCTTCCCCTCGTTGCTAGATTACTCCATAGATTGATCTTGGTGATGCGTAGAAAATTTTAAATTTCTGCTACGATCCCCAACAGTGGCATCATGAGCTAGGTCTATGCGTAGTTTCTATGCACGAGTAGAACACAAAGCAGTTGTGGGCGTCAATATTGTCAATTTACTTGCCGTTACTAGTCTTATCTTGATTCGGCGGCATTGTGGGATGAAGCGGCCCGGACCGACCTTGCACGTACTCTTACGTGAGACTGGTTCCACCGACTGACATGCACTAGTTGCATAAGGTGGCTAGCGGGTGTCTGTCTCTCCCACTTTAGTTGGATCGGATTCGATGAAAAGGGTCCTTATGAAGGGTAAATAGAAATTGGCATATCACGTTGTGGTTTTGGCGTAGGTAAGAAACGTTCTTGCTAGAAACCTATAGTGGCCACGTAAAAACTTGCAACAACAATTAGAGGACGTCTAACTTGTTTTTGCAGCATATGCCTTGTGATGTGATATGGCCAAAAGGATGTGATGAATGATATATGTGATTTATGAGATTGATCATGTTCTTGTAAAAGGAATCATGACTTGCATGTCGATGAGTATGACAACCGGCAGGAGCCATAGGAGTTGTCTTAATTTATTTATGACCTGCGTGTCAACTTAAACGTCATGTAATTACTTTACTTTATTGCTAAAGCGTTAGCCATAGTAGTAGAAGTAATAGATGACGAGACAACTTCAAGAAGACACGATGATGGAGATCATGATGATGGAGATCATGGTGTCATGCCGGTGACAACGATGATCATGGAGCCCCGAAGATGGAGATCAAAAGGAGCAAAATGATATTGGCCATATCATGTCACTATTTGATTGCATGTGATGTTTATCATGTTTTACATCTTATTTGCTTAGAACGACGGTAGCTTAAATAAGATGATCCCTCACTAAAATTTCAAGAAAAGTGTTCCCCCTAACTGTGCACCGTTGCGAAGGTTCGTTGTTTCGAAGCACCACGTGATGATCGGGTGTGATAGATTCTAACGTTCGAATACAACGGGTGTTGACGAGCCTAGCATGTACAGACATGGCCTCGGGACACATGCGAAACACTTAGGTTGACTTGACGAGCCTAGCATGTACAGACATGGCCTCGGAACACGGAAGACCGAAAGGGCGAACATGAGCCGTATAGAAGATACGATCAACATGAGATGTTCACCGTTGATGACTAGTCCGTCTCACGTGATGATCGGACACGGCCTAGTCGATTCAGATCATGTTTCACTTAGATGACTAGAGGGATGTCTATCTGAGTGGGAGTTCATTAAATAATTTGATTAGATGAACTCAATTATCATAAACATAGTCTAAATTGTCTTTGCAAATATATTGTAGATAAATAGCTCACGCTGTAGCTCCCTGTTTCAATACGTTCCTAGAGAAAGATTAAGTTCAAAGATATTGTAAGCAATGATGTGGACTGGGTCCATAGTCCGAGGAGTGTCCTCGCTACTACACAGAAGGCTTACGTCTTTGATGTACCGCTCGATGTGCAAACCCCTACAACGTCGTCTGTGGATGTTGTGAACACTTGACAGACACATCCTGATGACTACTTGATAGTTTAGTGCACCATACTTTACGTCTTAGAATCGGGATTCCAATGACGTCTTGAACGCCATAGAACATATGAGATGTTCCAAGAGCTGGAATTGGGATTTCAGGCTCATGCCCGTGTTGAGAGGTGTGAGACCTCTGACAAGTTCTTTTGCCAACAAGATGGAGGAGAATAGCTCAGCTAGTGAGCATGTGCTCAGAATGTCTGGGTGCTACAATCACTTAAATCAAGTGGGAGTTAAACTTCTAGATAAGATAGTGATTGATAGAGTTCTCTAGCCACTATCACTAAGCTACTAGATCTTCGTGATGAACTATGACATGCAAGGGATGGAGTTGATCCCGGAGCTGCTCGCGGTGCTTAAGACCGCAAAAGGTAGAAATCAAGAAGGAGCATCAAGTGTTGATGGTTTGACAAAGACCACTGGTTTCAAGAAGGGCAAGGGCTAGAAGGGAAACTTCATGGATGGCAAACCAGTTGTCGCTCCAGTGAAGGAACCCAAGGTTGAACCCAAACCCAAGACTAAATGCTTCTATTGTAAGGGGAACGGTCACTGGTAGCGGAATTACCCCAAATACATGGTAGATAAGAAGGTTGGCAACTTCAACAAAGTATATACGTGTTATTAATGTGTTCCTCACTAGTACTCCTGGTAGCACCTGGGTATTGGATACCAGTTCAGTTGCTATTATTGGTGACTTGAAGCAAAAAGCTACGGACTAAACGGAGACTAGCTAAGGGCGAGGTGACGATGTGTGTTGGAAGTGTTTCCAAAGTTGATGAGATCACCATCGCACGCTCCATCTGCCTTCGGGATTAGTATTGAACCTAGATAAATGTTATCAGGTGTCTACGTTGAGCACGAATATGATTAGATCATGTTCATTGCAATACGGTTATTCATTTAAGTTAGAGAATACTAGTTATTCTGTTTACAGAATAATACCTTTCATGGTCATGCACCCTATGTGAATGGTTCATTGAATCTCGGTCGTGGTAATACACATGTTCACGCCAAAAGATGTAGAGTTAATAATGATAGTACCACTTTCTCGTGGCACTGCCGCTTAGGTCATATTGGCGTAAGATGCATGAAGAAACTCCATGTCGATGGATGTTTGGAGTCACTTGATTTTGAATCACTTGACACATGCCAGCCATGCCTCATGGGCAGGATGACTAAGACCCCGTTTTCAGGTACAATGAAACGGGCAAGTGATTTGTTGGAAATCATGCATGCTGATGCGTGTGATCCAATGAGAATTGAAGCGTGCAGTGGATATCACTATTTTCTCATCTTCACTGACGATTTGGGTAGATATAGGTATATCTACTTAATGAAGCACAATTCTGAAACGTTTGAAAAGTTCAAGCGATTTCAGAGTGAAGTTAAGAATCATCATAACAATAAGATCATGTTCCTACGATCTGATCAAAAGGGGATTTTCTGAGTTATGAGTTTGGCAATCACTTAAGACATTGTGGAATTGTTTCACAGTTGAAGCCACCTGGAACACCACAAGGTAATGGTGTGTCCGGACGTCGTAATCGAACCCTATGAGATATGGTGCGATCTATGATGTCTCTTACCAATCTACCATTTTCATTTTTAGGTTATGCGTTAGAGACAGCTGCATTCACTTTAGATAGGACACCATTTAAGTCCATTGAAACGAAAGTTGTCACTTCTTAATGAGATCCCGGATGTCACGAGGAGTTCAGGAATGGTCCGGAGGTAAAGATTTATATATGGGAAGTCATCATACGGTCACCAGAATAATTCAGGGGTTACCGGTATTGTACCGGGACCACTAGAGGGGTTCCGGGGGTCCACCGGGAGGGTCCACCTGCCCCGGAGGGCCGTATGGGCTGTGTGTGGAGAGGGACCAGCCCCTTAGTGGGCTGGGCGCCTCCCCCCTAGGGCCCATGCGCCTAGGGTTTGGGGGAACCCTAAAGGGGGGGCGCCCCCCTTGCCTTGGGGGGGAAGGCAACCCCCCTGGCCGCCGCCCCCTCCTCAGATTGGATCTGAGGGTGCCGGCCCCCCTCTCCCTTGCCCCTATATATATGTGGGGGGTGGGAGGGCAGCCGCACCCAAGTTCCGGCTCAGCCCTCCCCCTCTCCCAAGTCCTCCTCTTCTCCCGCGGTGCTTGGCGAAGCCCTGCAAGATTGCCACGCTCCTCCTTCACCACCACGCCGTCGTGCTGCTACTGGATGGAGTCTTCCCCAACCTCTCTTTCTCCCCTTGCTGGATCAAGGCGTAGGAGACGTCACCGGGCTGCACGTGTGTTGAACGCGGAGGCGCCATGGTTCGGCGCTTAGATCGGAATCAACCGCGATCTGAATTGATGCGAGTACGACTCCTTCATCCGCGTTGTTGCAACGCTTCCGCTTAGAGATCTACAAGGGTATGTAGATGCACTCTCCTTCCCCTCGTTGCTAGATTACTCCATAGATTGATCTTGGTGATGCATAGAAAATTTTAAATTTCTGCTACGATCCCCAACACCTACCCCCACCCCCAAAGCAAAAAACACTCATGAACGCGGTTTGTATCTCTCACACACAGCCACATAGGTGGGGGACGTGCACGAAGAGAAGAGGTGCATGCACGGCGCACGTACTCCCGTCTCTTTCCCAACCACGCCCGCACGGGTACACTGTGGAGCTTATTTCTGTACAAAAAAGGCAGCTCATGTGGTAATTTGGCACATGTACTGGTTGTCCACTTGGTGGAGGGAGGATCGTCTACCATGGGTGAACAAACAAATTGCAACTTGACATGTTATGTTAAAAAAAGAGGCAAACCATGTGGGGCCTACCTTAGAGGCAAGGCTCTATACACTTGAGTACTTTTGATGTGTCCCGTCAACTCGCAGAACGAGGAGAAGCTTGCTTAGCACGCCGTCTCCCCCGTTCCTAAATATAGGTCTTTGTAGAGATTTCACCATGAACCACATGCGGATGTATATAGATGCATTTTAAGTGTAGATTCATTCATTTTGTTTCGTATGTAGTGGAATCTCTACAAAGACTTATCTACTAGTAATAGCTAGCCCCCAATACTAGGAATTCTCTATCCTCTCCTAGAGCCACATCATCAAAATTGATGTAGCCATTAGATGAAGCAAATCAGTCCATAATAGCCGTCTGATCTAGACGTTGAGAGGCTCCGCATTAAGCCACATGCAAGCATGCAGAAATACCGTGGCACATGCATGTGAGTGGGTTTTAAATCACATCAACATGTCTGCATGCAAGCATGCACCGGTAGCATGCATGTAAGTGAGTTTTTAAGTCCCATTAACATGTCAAAAAGAAAAATATAATCCCATTATGCAGTAGGAGTTGGCTGATCTTTTTTCCTTATGTGGGATGATCTAAATGATGATGGGAGTTTATTTAGTTTGGCTACCACATTTTTCATGCAGTTATAGAGTTTTTTTAGTTCTATGAAATCGATAATTTTGCGCAGAGAGATATACCGCTGTTCTGCGGCAACGCGCGGGGACTCATCTAGTAATATTTAGGAACGAAGGGAGTACTATGTAAAGAGTTAGGTGTCGCACGGTGATAGTGTGAGGTGGGCCATGTAATCACTGAGCCTGTGTGTTTTCATTGCTCTTGCATGCCTCTGCTGTAAGAATGGAGAAAATTGTAATCTAGTAGTAGTACCTCCTTTCGCTGAAAGCATGGGACATCCAGCAGTCCTACCACCTCAGTAATAAAGACCAATGAGCCATCAAATCACATAGACCCAGCAGTAACCATCACTCTTGCGCCAGTGAGAGGTCGCATCCGCTCTGGCCGGGCATGAATGCGGCACCGATTTTTTGGAGCGGCGCTGACCGTTTCGGGCGGGAAGCACACGCGGGCGATGGAGGGGCTTTGGGTGGGCCAGGCTGGTCAGGAGCGGGCGTGGTAGTTGTCCGCATGTCCCTACCGGACACGCCCGGAAATGAGAGGATGCACCGACTCTCGCGGCTAAAATCGTACACTACACAACATCTCTCTGTAGGAGTAGGTCTATATGTTGCTCTCTCTAACACAAACATGTTGTTAAACACACACACACACACACACCTTGGTCCCATTGCACCTTCTAACTTGAGGTCTCGGGTTCGATAACTACACTTGAGCATAATTTGTGCCAGGAGGATTCTTTGACTAGTCAAAATGTTTTCTAGGGTTTGCACGCTTCACACTCTCTCTCCAGTATATATACACGCTGGAGCCTCAGCACTTGTAGTTGCTCTCTTCACACTCTCTCGCCCTCTCCCTCCGTTCTAAATTATTTGTCGCAGGTATGGATGTATCTAGATGTATTTTAGTTCTAGATACATCCATTTCTTCGACGAGTAATTTGGAACGGAGGGAGTTGTTGCTCTCTTCACACTCTCTCGCCCTCTCCAGATCAAAACAAGACTTCGTTGGCCTCTCTCTCCCCTCACTGCTGCTCAAAGAGCTGGCAGGATCCGTTCGTCGGGAAGGGAAGGAGGCTTAACACTGTCGCCGTCGGCAGGGGACTACCAGCGTAGCTGTTCACTTTCCACCCAACGGTGGCGCGGGAGGGCCTCCGACCCCTTCTTCTTCGTCGTTGTCCCGTCGCCCACCGAACCACGCCCCAAGAACCTTAAGGTATAATTTACTTACTCCACATGCATTGCTCTAGCTGCATGTATACCATGAATCTAGGACGTGGTTCAAAGAGGAAAGGAGTGGGGGAAAGTAGTGGGAAAAGTTGTATATAGCATGAATCTAGGACGTGGTTCAAAGAGGAAATGAAGGGGGAAAGTTGTATAGCATGAATCTAGGATGTGGTTCAAAGAGGAAAGTAATGGGGGAAAGTAGTGGGGAAAGTTGTATCGCATAAATCTAGGACGTGGTTCAAATAGGAAAGGAAGGGGCGAAAGTACTAGTTCAAAAAGGAAAGGAAGGGACAAGGCTGTAGAGTTTGAGCAGCACTAGATTTGCTGCACTCACATAGGGAAAGGTGTCTAAAGATAACAAAACTTGGACCAACCCAAATATGCTCCTTGGTTGTTTGTTCTTTGTTGCAACAGACTGTGCATGACCACAGTACATCAGTAGATGCACATGGTGCTGGTGCGTCCACTGTCCCGTGCAACTCATTAGCTGTTGTTAATCTAAGGCCCTGTTTGGTTAAAAACTACCTAGTCCCTACCTGCTTGGTTCCAGGGACTAAACATGGACTAGAGGTTATTAAATGACATGCTAAAAGACCATGTTACCCCTAGTAATGAACTAATAGAGACAAGGTGCGATGCGTGGCAGGGGCAACTGTTGGAAAAAGTCCCAAAAAGACTCCCTCGGGGTCTTCTTTCTTTAGTCCCAAATGCCCACTTTTAGTCCCTAAAAGTCCCTCCTGTTTGGTTTAGATGGGACTGACACGGAGTTTTTTTAGTCCCTACACCAAAATGTCCCTGTAAACAAACACCCTCTAATAATGCCGCTGGAAAATTGATGCAATGCCACAGTTAAAAGCAAATTACATGTTTAATGAATTTTATTGTTAATATAATCTCTATGTTAATATTAATCAGTGCCACCATTTGAGAAATGCTAGTGTCTTGCTTTCTTTCCCATTTAGATAAGGTAGATGCTTCTTTTTGTTGGCTTCTGTGTCATCCACCGTTATTGACCACTAATTGTTTCCTTTGCACCTCTGTGTAAACAGGGTTATCTACTTCACCTCGTTGCCATTATGACCTTTTGTTGCACTGCACAAAACACTTTTGTTTTAAGAGTGTTTTGTGCTGTTCAACCAAAATGTCACACTAATAACGTTGCTTGATTGCTTGATCTTAGTGGAACTGCACAAGAGGAGATCTTACTTCCTATCCGTTAAGGCAAATTTGGTTTATATCTTCTTCTTGTGAGTTGTTTGAATTCCACATCATGAGAGGTCAGTACTAGCCTTCTTTCACATGATTCTGCAGTGTGCTTTCATATGTTGTGCTACTTGTACGATAATGTTGCTTGATTTTAGTGAACTGCACAAATGGAGACAAGACTTCCAATCTGTATGTGCACCGTAATATCCCATTGAGGTAAGATAAGGATATTTCACAACTGCTGGCCTGTATTTTGCCACTTTCATCAGAAAATTAAGTTTAGTACTATACTTGTGCTCCCTAATTGACATGCCAAATCTTACATTGAAGGTGAAGCTTGTCTGTTATTGAACCAAGTGATGAAGGGGAAGAACAAGCGGAAGAAAAACAAAAATCAACTCCCGGTGCTGTAATGAAGCACTGGAACTGTGATGACACAAGTAATGATATAGTTTTGCATCTTAATTTATTGCTATGGCTGGCATGAGCAATTGTTTTGCCACTGATTTGATGCCACTCTTAATGTAATATGTAATTATCTCAACTTGTGCAAACAGGGATCTTCTTTGAAGATACCATATATTTTAGTGGAACTGCACAAGAAGATGTTGGAAACATTAAACTAATCGAGGAGTATATAGTAAGCATGGCCACCACCGTAGATAGCAACAGATGGTTCTGGAGAAGTGCTTCATCTATATGCTCTACACAATAAGCCTCCTGACAAAGGTTGGTACTCGCCCACTAATTTCATCCATATGATTGAGCTTTGTCATCTCTATTGGTGTTGTGCTACTGTTTAGATACTGTCATGAAAAAGTGGTATTGTCCTTGAGAAGTGCTTCATCTGTGTTGTTTTAAATATTTCCTTTCCTTTTTTTCGAGCAAACAGGGATGCTAGCATTTAGTAGTCCTCTTGTCTTTGCACAACAGGATCATCTTCCTCTGAAGAAGAATATGGAGTACGTGAAGTGACTAGTTCCGATTATGCCAGGATGAAGAAGCCCTGTCTATCTTCTCATCAGAAGGAGCAGTTGAAGGATGGTTACATTACTCCCCACAAGACCAAACTAACTTCAGCTCAGAAGGACTGACAAATCTCCATCTTTTTGCTGTGATGCGCGAGTACAATGTTGTTCTATGATTCTTTCTGGTGAGTTCCATTTTTCTAAAAGTATGCTCTACATGGACCATGTATGTGCCTGTTGAAACTGCCAATTCATAGTACAGTTTGCTTTATACTAATCAGTTTTTTGTATTTGTGCAAACAAGGGTGCTCAGCTTGATTTCAATGGGAACTGCACAAAATGTTCATGAATACATCGAATCATTCATTTCCACCACAAGAAAGGAGGTGCCGATAAGTTCAAGGCGTTGCAACATATAAGGGCGGAATCATACAAGCTACATGCGAATTTGGTTGATTTTGGTGGAGCTGCACAAAAAGAACAGCTGGTTTGTTTAGCACGAGGTGCCATGTCAATGTCTGAACTGATGGCAAACCCTGCCCATTACACAATCGTAGGCATTTGATATTTTGGAATGGGACAACCTTGTCAAATTTTGCTCATTGATTTTAGCAAGACATGCGTTTAATATTTTCGAATGGGACGCCCTTTGCCGTCAGCAGCGTCGATCAATTTTTTCTTTATTCTTTAGTTGTGAAGTAAATATTGCCTCTGACATGTGAGTCGCTGAGATGCATAATCATCGATTGTTTTGAATGTTCTCTATGAATTGCCAGGCCTGTGTGTTTGATTGCAATGTACAGAAACGCTAAAAAGCTGCTCAAACTCTTTGTACTCATTCTGTTCCTTTTTACTTCGCACATTGTGAAAGTGCATACTTTTTTGTATAAGATTGGTCAAAGTAGAGATACTTTGACTGTAGACAAAACTTGTATGCAGACTAGAAAGGACCGGAGGGAGTACATGTGAAAGTGCTGCAAACGAGGCGATCACCCTGGGAATAATGCTAGTACGTATTGTTTTGCATGTTCATCCAATGCCAGTGATACAGGAATTCGAACTAATCGAAATAAATTCATTCATACATGGTCGTATTTCATATAAACATGCCGTATTTCATTACATTTCATACATTCTTCAACTAAAAAGGGGTGCGCTGGAGGTATAATTAATTAACCGAAGCTACCCACCTGTGTCCCGCTGAGCCGAACAGAAGCTTCAGTGACTTAACTGCAGGTGCAGTTGCGTAACTGACATGTGGCCTATTTGGCCCACGTGTCAGTTAGCCAACTGCACCAGCAGTTAAGTAGAAGCAGCGTTCTTCTCTAGCGCAACTCTCCGACTCCACGTCGCCGCCAAGAAGCTAACCGGCCGTCAATGGTCAACCCGCCTAGCTTAGCTTCAACCGGAGGGTAGCAGCGGTGGCCTTACTTGGACCCGAGCGGCGGTGACCTACCGTGTTCTACTCTTCCTCATTTTCTATGTGGCGCGGCCTCGTTGGCAGCGGGGCAGGGCCTCGGCAGAGCCGACAATGTCCTCTGCCTCATTGTTGGCGAGGCGGGGCCTTGGTGGAGCCGGTGGTGTCCTCCGCCTCGTTGTTGGTGGGGCGGGGACTTGGCGGAGCCAGCGGTGTCCTCTGCCTCGTTGTTGGCGGGGCGGGGCCTCGGTGGAGCCGGCGGTGTCCTATGCCTTGTTGTTGGCCGCGGGGCCTCGGCGGAGCAGGGCCTCGTTGATGCCAGCGGAGCGGGGACTCCTCGGAGCCGGCATTGTCCTCTGCCTCGTCCTCGGTCTCGCCAAACAGCACCTCGCATGCTTCATCACCCTCTTTGCTAGCCTCTTTGTAGGCGGCCGCAGCCTCCGCCACCTGCATGCGATACCGCCAGCGCTTGAGGCAGCCCTTGAGGGCGGAGCGGTATGTGTCGAGCAGCGCCTCCTGCTCCGCCCGCTCTGCGGTGATATGCTCCTCCGCCTGCAGGTGCTCCTCGAGGAGATGGTGGTTGTAGGCGGCGTCGGCCTGCGCCTCCCGGAACTGCTCCTCACGCATCTACCTCACCCTGTCCATATATTGGGCACGGGCCTCGCCGATGGTCATGGTGCAATGCACCGGCGAGGATGGCGCGGAGGAGGGGGTTGGCGCCAGATCGTCGACTACCATGTTCTCCATTAGGACGTCGTTGTCCTCCGGCTGCCTGCCGGCCAGCCGGTCGGTAGCAATGGCTGCCATCTCCTTGTGGTCCATCGTCCGCCCGTCACGAGGAGTGCTGGAGCACGAGGAAGCCATGGTGGGCAGTAGTGGTGTGGACAGGAGAAAGGGAACATATGCGGATGACTGCGGCTATGGCCGGCACAACAGTTTATATAGCAATGGTGGGCGGGCGGAGGGACGGACGTGTGGCACCGGAGTAGCTGCCTCGGCAACCGCGTATCATTAATGTGGGCGGCAGATGGACGTACGGATGGCACTTGTGTCGTTTGAAGGCGGAGCAATCACTTGCACTGGGAAGCGGGGAGGGCGGCGCTGACTGTTTCGGGCGGAAAGCGCGCGCGGGCGAAGAGATGACTTTACTTGGAGAGGATGACAATGGGGACCCACCAGGTCCATAGCCTCACGTATGCAAGTGCCTCCTTATTATATTATATATATATAACTATAATTTATTTTGCTTCCTCCTGGTTTCCTGGCATCACGGTCCCACACCATTGTCAACCTTTGTAGTACTCCCTCCTTTCCGGTTTATAGGGCTTATCTCAAAATTTTAGTTTTTCCATTTTATAAGGCTCAATTTGGTTGTTCCCATCACATGTTCAGACTTCAAGGTGCATTAAATCATTACATGCAAGTATTAAGAGAAAAATGATCAATGCATGCACTTTATGCATGCATGCATTGCAATTAATGCATTCGTAAACATAATTTTTTTGAGGAAAACAAGAGCATTAATTGGGTGCTTTTGCAAACTACAAAAGATATTCCACCACTCATCATCTACCTTGGTTGGTGAGATTTTTGAATTGAGCCTTACAAACCGGAAAGGAGAGAGCAGTCAATAAACGAGAGAATTGCACAAGAAGCGGCCGACAGCTGGGACCAAGCAGCTAGAGCAGTATTTGTGTTTTTGAGGTATGAGCACTGCAGAGTTTTTCGATGTTTAGCCTAGATATTAATTTTTCTCCTCTGAACAACAACGAAAACATCGCTGCAGGTATTAACTGGGGAGGCTGGGGCCCGTCTAGCCCAGGCCAGATGTCCAGCCCAGATATTAATTTTTTTCAAGTTGAAAATGGCTAGCCCAGCTATACTTTTTTAGGAATACCCAGGCAAGGTCAAGTTGTTATTCTCCGCCCCGCTGGGCTGCAAATCTTTCCTAGGATGGATGCATTAGTCTTAACAAGAAAATGGGCTTTAAGAAATAATAAATGGGATGTAATTATAAAAACTGGGCAATAACTATAAAAAAATGCACCAAACACGTGATTACTTTATAAAATATTATTTTTGGATATTGCGAATTTTAATTTCATTAATTGTTGCGAGCACAATGTTTTGTTGGATTTTTACGTAATATAAATTTATATTGAAATTGCATTTAATCTGACTATAAATTTTGGGATAAAAATATTTCGGATCCCATCAAAATGTGGTAAATTTTATCGAATTCTGTTTTGAACGGTTGGTTGAAATGGGATGTACTTTTAACAAACTGTAAATGGGTTGTAGTAAATTCCATTAGAATTCAAAAATGGGCTACACATTCTTACAAATCTCAAATGGGCTATAAGTTCTCTGCCACACACTTCTGGCCTTACTAAGTTGACGCGTCCCCTAAAAAACAGAGTTGATGCGTATGCAAGGCTTTGTCAACTTATAGTCAACACACGGTTCTAGTAGAAGTGGTCGTTGGATGTCCATCCAACGGATGTCGTGCTTCTTCTTCAATCTCGGATATTCTAGCTTCACCCACCCAAAAAATGATTCCTCTCCCTGACATCTGGGCGCACCGTTTCGGAAGCTGACCTGTGGGCCTACTAAGTTGACGTACCAAGGGCTTTGTCAACTTAGCCAATATAAACGATTCTAGCTGTAGTGACCGCACGATGTCCATCCAACGGCCGTCATGCTTCTTCAACCTCTGGTCTTCTTTTGCTCCAGCCGCCCAAAGCAGCGCCGGTCGTGCCGCACGCTCCTGCCTCCCGTGGCCGGTTGTGCTGCCGTGGAGGCCTCACCGCCCCTACTACACCGCTGGCCAGGCCCTGCGGCGACGGCAACCTCAAACCGCAGCCGAACCAGTGAACCCTCGTACTCCTCTCCGCGCGGGCTTCCACTGCCGCATCTTCCCCGGCTCCCCGTCGTCCCCTTCCTAGGCCTCGCCGTCGTCCACCGCCTGGTGCTCTCGGCGCGGCATGGTCAACGTGGTCAAGGAATGACTTCCATCGGACGTGGACTGTACATGGAGAGGCTGACAGTTGGGTCCACGGCCGCAGCAAGGAAGTGCCTCCTTATTACACGGAAAATAATGATTCCTCCACCTGACAGCTGGGACCCACCGGACGGGCCACTGTATTTCATGAAAAAACGTTTCTCCCTGACTGCTGGGACCCACCAGCTACATCTTCGCACGCAAGGAAGTGTGTCCGGGCAAAAAAAATGATTCGCCCCCCTGACTACTGGGACCCACCAGCTACATCTTCGCAGGCAAGGAAGTGCCTGACAGTCGGGACCCACCTGGTCGAAGCGTACGTAGCATTGTCATTCTGGTCGCAAATGTGTACGTACATACTGGTCGATGTAGAGGCGCGCACGTGTCGTAGTAGAGGCACGCACGTGTCGTAGTAGAGGCACGCACGTAGAATGTACACGTACGTACAACGGCTAGGGTGCAAGAAAGAAAATACGGCCACGTATGTGTACATACGGGTGGGGTCTCAAACGCCTACTCGCGCATACGTACGGCCAGGGCTCGTGTACATGGCTGGGTCGGAACGGAGAAATAGTGTCGTCGTCGTGTTCATGGGGAGGCAACGGAATGCGTCGTGTTCATGGGGAGGCAACGGAATGCGTTGTGTTCATGGGGAGGCAACGGAGTGCGTCGTGTTCATCGGGAGGCAACGGAACGCGTGGGAGCCAACCGGCTGGGTCGGAACGGAATGCGTGGTCGTGTTCATCGGGAGGGCTTGGACGGAACAGGCGATGGAAACGAGGCCTGCGTACTGCAGAACGGAGGAAACGGACCTCCTACGGTCGAAACGGGGGTCCTGTTGATCGGGAGGGGTGTGGCGTACCACAAAATGGAGGAAACGAACCTCCTACGGTCGAAACGGGGGTCCTGTTGATCGGGAGGGGTGTGGCGTACCGCAAAACGGACGAAACGGACCTCCTACGGTCGAAACGGGGGTCCTGTTCATCGGGAGGGGTGTGGCGTACCGCAAAACGTGACTCCACGGGATACTGTTCATCTCCACCGTCGACCTCCTCCAGCCTCCACGGGCTACTGTTCATCTAGCCTCCACCACGTGCTACTCCACCGGTTACTGTTCAACCACCCCTCCATCCTCTAGTGTTCATCCAGCCCTCCACACCATGGGGTCCTGTTCAACCACCCCTACACGGGCACCCCTCCACCATCTACTTTTCATCCAGCCCTCCACCACACCACGGGGTCCTGTTCATCCAAAGGCAATGCCACCGCTCACTGTTCATCCAACCCCCCCCCCCGGCAATGCTCACTGTTCATCTAATCGATCGGCTTCAGTTAGCAGCATTAGCGAAGGAATCGCTCAATCGGGTTCAGTTAACAGCCATCGATCGATCGCTCGGGTTTAGTAACGCGTAGCCTGCAGTGCAATCGCTCGGGTTCAGTTAGAGCCCAACGCCTCGCTCGGGTTTTGTTAGAGCCAACGCCTCACACACATGTGCGTACGTGTACGAGAGAAACGCGCATCACTCGGCCCCCGGCCTCCCACCGTAACCGGGAACTCCCCGAAATTTTCCTCGCCCTTGCTTCTACCACGGTTTTTTCCGTCATGGACAGACCAAAGAATGTCATGTAGCTGCGTCTCCAGCCCGCCCAGGATGAAAAGCCCATTTTCTGTCATGATTTTTAGTCATAGAATTAGGAGCCCACCACATCTATGATGATACCGGTTTCTGTCACAATTATCATCATAGAAGTGTCATATGTATGACAGAAAAAATTTGTTCGGCCCAAAATGTCACGGATGTGTCTTTTTTTGTAGTGGGGGCTCCCCATGGTGACGAGCTTGGTCGAATATAACCTTTCTCCAATAACTCCTCAATCTGCTTCTTAATTTCCTCCAGATCATTTGCGGGCATCCGGTACGATCTCTTCGATATTGGTTCGGTGCCTGGTAATAGCTCTATCAAAAATTCTATATCTCGATCTGGTGGCATGCCTGGTAGTTCCTCCGTCAATACGTCGGGATAATCCTTCACAACTGGCACTTCCTCCTGAACAACTCCCGAAGGTGAATTTACTTGAGTCCTCCTTGGCGCATGCCTAGACACATACTTGATCCCTTTTCCCTCTGGGGTGGTGAGCAGTATCGACTTACTAGCACAATCGATGTTTCCTCCATACTTCGATATCCAATCCATGCCTAATATTATATCCAATCCTTGTGACTCCAAAATTATTAGGTCTGAGGGGAAAACATGCCTACCAATGGTTAATGGCAACCGATCACACCATCGGCTGGCCATATACTCCGCTCCTGGGGAGCTTACTATCATGGGTGACCTAAGGGCTAAGGTTGGCAATTCAAACTTATCCACAAATCCCCTTGATATGTATGAATGCGATGCACCAGTGTCAAAAAGAACAAGGGCGGTAAATGACTTAATCGAAAACTTACCAATCACTGCGTCAGGCTGCTCTTCAACTTCCTCCATGTTGATGTGGTTCACCTGACCTCTGGTGAAAGGATTTGGCTTCTTCCCTGAGCTTCCATTGCCATTACCATTCTTTGCTTCAAGACACTCGGTGGCGTAGTGTCCATTCTTCCCGCACTTGAAACAAGTAATGTGACTTAGATCCTTCTTGGTGGGTGTAGTGGGGTTGAAACGGTTCCGACTGGTGTTTCCTCCATTCCCATTACCATTTTTAGGGCCACTATGGTTGTGTGAACTTCCTCCATTGTGAGAATGGCCTCCATGGTTATGATGGGTATGTCCTCCCGAGTTTGGGGTAAAATGAGGCTTCTGCTGAGCTCTAGAGTTGTACTTCCCCTATCCATACTTCTGTTTTCGGTTCTCTATCTGCTGTTGCATGCCTTCAATCATAAGAGCCCTGTCTACCAACTCCTGGTAGTTAGTGAATGTTGCCACCATCAACTGCATACTCGGCTCATCATTCAGCCCCTCAAGAAACTTCTCCTGCTTCGCGGCATCTGTGGCCACGTCATCTGGGGCGTAGCATGCTAACTTGCTGAACTCCTCCACGTACTGCGCCACAGTACGATTTCCCTATCGTAAGTTGTGGAACTCACGCTTCTTCATACTCATGGCTCCAGTTGAGACATGTGCAGTACGGAATGCTTGCTGAAACTGATCCCAAGTGACATTGGCCACGGGGAAAGTGAATGTGTAGTTCTATCACCATGAGGCTGCGGGTCCATCCAGTTGATGTGCGGCAAAGCACACCTTCTCAGCATCTGTGCAACCTGTGGTGGTTAGCTCCCTTCCAATCTTGCAGAGCCAGTCATCAACAACAATAGGCTCAGTGCTGCTAGAGAACACCGGTGGATTCAACCTTAGAAAGCGGGCTAAGTTGTCCACCGGAGGTGGTGGCGGTGGGTTGTTGTTATTTCCTTGGTTCTGTACTAGCAACTGCATCAAGGCATTCTGTTGTTGGATCAACTGAGTGAGCTTCGGTGGGAAGGCGTATGCGGGGTCACGTCTCGGAGGCATCTGATAGGTTTAGAGGGGTGAGATCAGAATAGAGTGAGGTCTAAAGAGAGATTTCACTACCCATATGGACATGAGACAAACACATTCATTTCACACCACTCAATTCAAACAAGATTCATACAATTGGTCTAACCTACCGTTACAAAATCTCACGGACTATTACTATATACATGGGAGAATACTAATGGT
The DNA here is from genome assembly GCF_018294505.1 of Triticum aestivum. Lineage (NCBI taxonomy): Eukaryota > Viridiplantae > Streptophyta > Magnoliopsida > Poales > Poaceae > Triticum > Triticum aestivum. The sequence goes on along the minus strand of NC_057803.1, from coordinate 164,826,770 downwards.
AATATGGTGGTCGACTAGAAATTTTGATTGGTGGAAGACTCCATGATATATGCTCCAACCTCGTCTTCATAATCATCATCGCTGTCGGGGTCGGAGTCTGTGTCGTCTAGTATGATGTAATCTTCTGAATGAATGTCCACTCCAGGTTCGGATCCCCCATGAATATCCCTAGCTTCTTCTTCAGGTCTTCATTCTTCTCCAGTTGTACAAAAATTTCTTCTTCATATCCATCGCGCGTAGACTTGAGTTCTTGCTCTAGCTCCATGTTCTGGGTCATAACCTTCTTTGTTTCTATCATGTTGGTGCACATCTGGTTTTCATAGAGTCGAATGTGCTGGTTCAACTCATGTATATAGGCTGCAATGGATCTATCCTTCCTGGTGCGAATCATCTACCATTGCTCATCTCGGCATCCACATATCTGATAGATGGTGTCCTTAAGATCATTTTTGTACACCTTGTCGATGCGTCCAATGGCGATGTGGGCGGCCATGCTCTTTCCTAGACTCTAGGTTGGTGCATCAAAGGAAAACTCCATAGGCTCGGTAACTGGTGTAAAAGTCCTTCCTAGAACACGAACTTGAATCGTCCAGCGCTCCTCTTCTGGTAAAGTGGCGGTGTAGGTTGTTGGGGAACGTAGTAATTTTAAAAAAATTCCTACGCACACGCAAGATCATGGTGATGCATAGCAACGAGAGGGGAGAGTGTAGTCTACGTACCCTTGTAGACCGACAGCGGAAGTGTTATGACAACGCGGTTGATTTAGTCGTACGTCTTCACGGCTCGACCGATCAAGCACCCATACTATGGCACCTCCGAGTTCTAGCACACGTTCAGCTCGATGACGATCCCCGGACTCCGATCCAGCAAAGTGTCGGGGAAGAGTTCCGTCAGCACGACGGCGTGGTGACGATCTTGATGTTCTACTGTCGCAGGGCTTCGCCTAAGCACCACTACAATATTATCGAGGACTATGGTGGAGGGGGCACCGCACACGGCTAAGAGAACGATATTGAAGATCAACTTGTGTGTCTAGAGGTGCCCCCTGCCCCCGTATATAAAGGAGCAAGGGGGGAGGCCGGCCGGCCCTTGGGCGCGCCAAGGAGGAGGAGTAGGACTCCCCTCTTTCCTACTCCTACTAGGAGGGGGAAAGGAAGGGGGAGAGGGAGAAGGAAAGGGGGGTGCCGCCCCCCTCTCCTAGTCCAATTCGGACCAGAGGGGGAGGGGGCGCGGGGCCCACCCTGGCTGCCCCTCTCTCTCTCCACTAGGGCCCATAAAGCCCATTACTTCTCCCGGGGGGTTCCGGTAACCCTCCGGCACTCCAGTTTTCTCCGAAATCACCCGAAACACTTCCGGTGTCCGAATATAGCCGTCCAGTATATCAATCTTTATGTCTCGATCATTTCGAGACTCCTCGTCATGTCCGTGATCACATCCGGGACTCGAACAAACTTCGGTACATCAAAATATATAAACTCATAATGAAACTGTCATCGTAATGTTAAGCGTGCGGACCCTACGGGTTCGAGAACAATGTAGACATGACCGAGACATGTCTCCGGTCAATAACCAATAGCGGAACCTAGATGCTCATATTGGCTCCCACATATTCTATGAAGATCTTTTATCGGTCAAACCGCATAACAACATACTTTGTTCCCTTTGTCATCGGTATGTTACTTGCCCGAGATTCGATCGTCGGTATCTCAATACCTAGTTCAATCTCGTTACCGGCAAGTCTCTTTACTTGTTTCGTAATACATCATTTCGCAACTAACTTATTAGTTGCAATGCTTGCAAGGCTTATGTGATGTGCATTACTGAGAGGGCCCAGAGATACCTCTCCGACAATCGGAGTGACAAATCCTAATCTCGAAATACGCCAACCCAACATGTACCTTTGGAGACACCTGTAGAGCTCCTTTATAATCACCCAGTTACGTTGTGACGTTTGGTAGCACACAAAGTGTTCCTCCGGCAAACGGGAGTTGCATAATCTCATAGTCATAGGAACATGTATAAGTCATGAAGAAAGCAATAGCAACATACTAAACGATCGGGTGCTAAGCTAATGGAATGGGTCATGTCAATCACATCATTCTCCTAATGATGTGATCCCGTTAATCAAATGACAAAACATGTCTATGGTTAGGAAACATAACCATCTTCGATTAACGTGCTAGTCAAGTAGAGGCACACTAGTGACGTTTAGTTTGTCTATGTATTCACACAAGTATTATGTTTCCAGATAATACAATTCTAGCATGAATAATAAACATTTATCATGATATAAGGAAATAAATAATAACTTTATTATTGCCTCTAGGGCATATTTCCTTCAGTCTCCCACTTGCACTAGAGTCAATAATCTAGATTTACACAGTAATGCCCATGGAGTTTTGGTGTTGATCATGTTTTGCTCATGGAAGAGGCTTAGTCAACGGGTCTGCTACATTCAGATCCGTATGTATCTTGCAAATCTCTATGTCTCCCACCTGGACTAGATCCCGAATGGAATTGAAGCGTCTCTTGATGTGTTTGGTTCTCTTGTGAAATCTGGATTCCTTTGCCAAGGCATCGGGTCTGGCGAACCACTTGATTTTGGTCGCGAGTGGCCATCTGAAAGCACAACCATAATGCAAAGGCATTAGAATTTCTAGCAAAATTTTGACAGCATAACGGCTGTAAATGCTCAAGAAGGGTTTGAGACATTTATCAAAAAAATTGCATAGACACTCAACAATATCATATCAAGGTTCTGGGTTCAACTTATCAGCATAACAAGGTAGTAGAACTGAACTAGGCTTATAGTCATCAAACCTATAAGGTACTACTGATTCATAACACGTGAACCTGATAGAGAGAGAAGATCCTAATCCTTAATCCCCGGTAGAAGAATGGACTGACTCAGATCAGAATGCCATGAGGTAAAGAAGTAAAAAGAGCCTTACGTACCATCCCACAATCAATTCCCCTACATATAACTAAAGCATTTCTAGACTCAACATCGACCAGTTTGGCTTGGAGAACCTACAGGCAGTCCGGCTCTGATGCCAACGCTGTCAGGACCCCGACTCAATGTCACATCGATCTAGCCTGTAACACCTCATATCACTTTGCGGCCTCACGCACGGTATTCCCACGGGTGTCGCCTTACCTTTGCCCGGGACCGTTTGCGCCTTTTGGCTCACGTATATGATGATGTCGCTAGCATCCATATGATAAGGAGCCCGGGCTGACATGACTAGTCGTAAACCCAAAGTGGCACAGACTTACAGGGACAGGCATCCATGACCCAGCATCGAACGTGTCGGTCATCAGCAAGTGGGTCCGGGCTGTAGCACTGGGCTAGCAGGACTCCGGTAAACCGGGCTGTAGCGGGCTAACAGGGCTCCGGTACTCAATGCGTGACATTTCCCCGAAGGGACAGACACAGGAACGAAGAAGGACACATGCCGGCCAGCCTAAGTGTTCCGGAGCAGTAGCAAGCTACCATGGCTCAATGGAAACACTAGGAGACATTTCCCGGTAAGAGAGGCTACTAAAGATAAACAACTAGATAGTCAGATCCCACACATACCAAGCATTTCAATCATACACACAATATGCTCGATATGTGCAAATACAACAAGGCATCACAACATGACTCTACGACACAAGTACTTTATTTAAAGGCTCAGAGAGCCATACATAACATACATACAAGTACGGGTCACACGACCCACATTCAAGTCATACAGTCATACAAACCAGCAGCGGAAGTAACTTGTCTGAGTACAGACAACTAGTAAAATAAAAGAGGCTTGGAAAGCCTAGCTATACTACGTGGACCTTCACAAGCTCAGGATTACCACCTGGGCCTTAGTCTACTCGTCGATGTCAACGTCTACGAAGAACCCATCAGAAGGGGTTGCAGCGCCTTCTGTAAAATGTAAATTATAGCAACATGAGTACAAAGGTACCCAGCAAGACTTACGTCAGATCCTACATACATGCACATTATCAAGAAGGGTTGGTGGAGTTATTGCAGCAAGCCAGCTTTGACTCTTGGCTAAACTATCCTACGAGACTCCAACTTGAAATGGTTTTGCGCACACGAGTCCACTACTCACCACTTCAATACACCACCGAGGATCCACCTCCGTCATCCTACGGAAGAGCCATCCTCGGCACTCACGCTTATCTTGAGATTTTTAGTAGTATCCATTCACTTGTCTATGAACTGTATAAGCAACCAAGTAGTCCTTTACCGCGGACGCGGCTATTCGAATAGATCATGTTAACCCTGCAGGGGTGTACTTCTTCATACATGTTTCCACCACTTAGCGTCTGCACACGACATGTGCTCGGCAGACTTCAAGCGAAAGCCGACGTGGGTGTAGACCACGACCTACCTAAACACCTAAGTCTCTAGTCCAGGTTTATCGCCTATCCAGGTTCCATCCGCAGGGAGTCCGGCCGAGGTTTCCCATACGGCCCCGAACGATGTGTACAGGGTTCCCGAGATACCTAACGGGTATTCGGTACACCGTGCCACGTACCTACCGCATCACAGCCCACCCCGCGGGTCAGCGCTGTCCACGGCCTCCAGTAAGCTACAAACACCAGAAACTACTTGCAACTCCTGGACAGAGGACTAGGGTGAATAAGAAGTCGAGCGGGGTCATATTTCAGGGCCCAATGCATGGTAGTAGCTGAATCTTAAATCACGCATACAGATCTCAGTTCTTAAGGTCGGCTTCAATGAAACAACCCACCATGTACTCCTACATGGCCTCTCATCGATACCTTTACCAAATCGTGTTCACCACATCACTCTCATTACCGACATGATCATTTCACTCTAGCCCATCACCCAGATGAACCAGACCTGACACGACTCTAAGCATAGCAGGCATAGCAAGGTAGGAACAACACATACATATGGCTCAATCAATTCCTACACATGCTAGTGGGTTTCATCTAATTACTGTGGCAATGACAGGTCATGCAGAGGAAATGGGTTCAACTACCGTAGCACACAGCAGTTTGAAACGCGTTGTCTTAATGCAGTAAAAGAGAGCAAGAGCGAGAACATGGGATTGTATCGATATGATCAAATGGTTGGTTGCTTGCCTGATGGATCGATGCACGGATACGGTTCTTCGCTAGGGTAATCACGGTACTCCTCGGAGGCAGAACCTGCCGCAAAGAACACCGATACACAACCATCACCAAACAATGTGCGACAATATGATGCATGCATGAAACATGGCAATATGAGTGTGTTGGGCTAATGCAACTAAAACCAGATGGGTTTGAATCAATTTGAACCAAAGATTCAAATTTCAAACTCATAAATGGCCCTTTAAAGTGTTTTATCTTGTTCTGCACTAAACCTCAAGTTAGCTTGTTTAAACATGCATGAAACTAGTACAGATGGATAGATTGGATTTTTCTGATCATTTTTCATATATAATTTGTTTGATTTGGAGCTACGGTTGAATTTATATGAATTTTTGAAGTTTGCAACAATTTCTGGAATTTATAAATCATTTTAGATTTATTTTAATTTCAGAAAAGGTTTACTGCGTCAGCATGAGGTCATGCTGACCTCAGCAAGTCAACAGACCCGGTCCAGGTCAAACCTGACGCGTGGGTCCAGGGTGTCAGTGGATAATTAACTAATTTAATTTAGTTTAAACTAATCTGGATAATTAGCAGAAGGGGGCCCCACCTGTCATTGACTCAACAGAGTCAACCAGGGCCCACCCGTGGTCAAAGTCAAAATGGCTGCACCGGCGTTTAGCCGCCGGCGAGCCCGACGCGGCGGCGGAAGTGGTTTTGGCCGTTCCGGCCACCAAATGGGCGCGGAGGGCATCGGGTGGAGCTGAGGACGAGCCGCGGCTCTTGGTGGAGTCAGTTGGGGTCGGGGTGGCCGGAGTTGGCGCCGGCGACGACCTAGGCGGTCACCGGAGTTCGGGTGAAGGCGAACTCGGGGCTAGGGTGTGCGGTGAGGTGCGGGGAGTGCACGGTTGGACTCAACGCAACGTGGTGAGTGCGTTGGACACCGTGAGGTGGCCGGAGGATGGCCGGGAGCACGTCGGCGACGAGATCCGCGGCGGTGCGTGCGGGTGATCTTCGTGCGGTGGCTACACGGCTCGGGGGCGAGAGAGGAAGGGTAGGAGGGGTAGCTAGGCTCACAGAGCACCCGTAGAGGCCACCGGCGGGGTCGGGGACGAGCTGATGCGGCGACGGCGTTGAAGGGGATCTCCGGCGACGGCGAACTCGGGCGAGGTCGGTGCGGTGGACTCGGGCCTCACGAGCACGCGGGGCTCGGTTAGCTCGACGAAGTGGACGGCGGCGGAGCTCCTGGACACCACGAGACGGAGCACGGGCGGCGGGGAGCGCGGCTACGACGATGGAGCGGCGGCGGTGGCGTCGGCCATGGCTGGGGAGCGCGAGGGGGAGGAGCTGGAGAGGAGAGGGGGCGTCTGGGGGGTTCGGGGGAGAGAGAGGGGTCGATCCACGTCGTTAGCCGGGTGAGTGGAGCGGCGAGGCGGCGAGCAGGTGCGTGGCACCCATGCGGTGCTCGCCGTCGAGCACCTTGCCTGCCTGCCTGGCCGGCAAGCAGCTCGCTGGCGCGGCGCTGGGCTGGGCCGGCAGGTGGGCCGGGTTGCAGGCGCCAGGTAAGTCCTTCCTTTCTGTTTTTTTCTTTTTCTATTTTTCTGCAACTTTGTTGAATTATTAAAAATACCTAGGCAACTCCTAAAATCACCAAACTGCTCCTGGTCCAAAGTTGGAATATTTCCAACATGAAACATTTCAGTTTAGGAATATTTGAGCATTTGAAATATTTTATATAATTTTAAATGCCCAAATTCAAATACTTATCATTTAATTCAAAGACCCTAAGATGACCTAGAAAATTGTGCAACACTTTTGGCAGAGGTTCTGAACCAAGACAAAAATGATGGACATTTTAGAAGGGCATTTCAGGTTCATTGAAAAAGTTTTTAGTAAACCCTAGTTGGTTTCAGAGGGGGCTGGGGGTTCTGACATCCCCATTTCAAGTTTCTGATGAAAGGATAGACATGATGCAACACTCTAATGCATGAACTAGCTAGGGTGTGACAACTCACCCCCACTCAAAAGAATCTCGTCCCGAGATTTGGGTTCCTCCGGGAAGAAGGCGGGATACTCGAGTCGAAGACGATCCTCCCTTTCCCAAGTTGCTTCATTCTCAGAATGGTGCGACCATTGAACCTTGAGAAACTTGATATTATGACGTCGAGTGGTACGCTCAGCTTGATCGAGGATACGAACGGGGTACTCTCGATACGTGAGATTATCTTGGAGATCAAGCGTTTCGTGGTCTACTCCACGGATAGGATCCGAGAAGCAACGCCTGAGTTGAGAAACGTGGAAGACGTCGTGGACTCTGGAGAGATGCGGAGGTAGTTCCAATTGGTAGGCAACTTCTCCTCGTTTTGCGAGAATGCGAAAGGGTCCAATGTAACGAGGAGCCAATTTGCCCTTGATACCGAAGCGATGGGTTCCCTTCAGAGGAGTAACCCGAAGGTAAGCCTTCTCGTCAACCTCAAAAGTCATAGCCTTATGTTTTCGGTCATATTGACTCTTTTGACGAGATTGGGCTGTTTTCAACTTTTCACGAACGATGCGAACTTGCTCTTCTGCTTCCTGAATCATATCCGGGCCAAAGAATTGTCTTTCCCCGGTTTCTGACCAGTTAAGAGGCGTTCGACACCTTCGTCCATAGAGAACTTCAAAAGGGGCTTTGCCCAAGCTGGATTGATAGCTGTTGTTATAAGCAAATTCGGCAAATGGAAGGCATTTCTCCCACTCCATTCCGAATGAGATAACAGAAGCTCGAAGCATGTCTTCTAGAATCTGGTTGACGCGTTCCACTTGACCACTTGATTGAGGGTGGAAAGCGGTACTAAAAGAAAGGCGGGTTCCCATAGCATTTTGGAAACTTTCCCAAAATCGAGAGGTGAAAAGACTTCCTCGATCCGAGTTAATTTCCAAAGGAACACCATGGAGAGACACTATTCGGGAGATGTACAAGTCTGCTAACTGACTAGCAGTTATACTCTCACGAACAGGTAAGAAATGGGCCACTTTGGAAAGACGGTCGATAACGACGAAGATAGCGTTATTCCCTCTCTTGGTCCTGGGAAAACCGGTAATGAAGTCCATACCAATTTTATCCCATTTCCATTCAGGAATAGCTAGGGGTTGAAGGGTGCCAGCAGGCCGTTGATGCTCTGCTTTTACACGACGGCAGACGTCGCAATTAGCAATATACTGAGCAATTTCTCTCTTCATCCTAGTCCACCAGAACCTCTGGCGTAGGTCCTGATACATCTTGGTACTACCGGGATGAATGGTGAGAGGAGATTCATGAGCCTCCTTAAGGATCAACTGCCGTAGATGCTGGTTCTTGGGAACCACTAAACGGTTCTCAAAGTACACAACACCATGATCATTTGTGGAGAAACATCTAGCACCTCCGCTAGCAATGTTCTCCTTGATCTTAGATATTCCCTTATCTCGCTTTTGGGCAGCGATGATTTGATCCGTAAGAGTAGGTTTCGCCACCAAGGTGGAAAGAAATCCTTGAGGAACAATGTGAAGGTTAAGCTTCCGAAATTCCTCATGGAGAAGCGGTTGACTTTGTTGTAACATCAGGTTGTTACAATAAGATTTACGACTTAGCGCATCAGCCATGACGTTGGCTTTCCCTGGGGTGTAAGTTATTCCTAAGTCGAAATCTGTGATCAACTCGACCCAACGTCTTTGCCTGAGATTTAAATCCGGTTGGGTGAATATATACTTCAGACTTTGGTGATCAGTGTAGATTTCGCAACGATTACCGAGAAGGTAATGTCGCCATGTTTTGAGTGCATGGACTACAGCTGCAAGCTCTAGATCATGAGTGGGGTAGTTTTCCTCATGTGGGTGTAATTGCCGTGAAGCATAAGCAATTACGTGTCGATCTTGCATGAGAATACAGCCTAGTCCTTGTCGCGAGGCGTCGCAGTAGATAACAAAATCCTTGGAAAAATCCGGTGGTACCAGTACGGGAGCAGAGGTTAAACGTCTTTTCAGTTCCTGGAAACTGTGCTCACATTGTGGAGTCCACTCGAACTTTTTATCTTTCTTGAGGAGTTCAGTTAGAGGTTTGGCAACTTTGGAGAAATTCTCGACAAAGCGACGGCAATAGCTCGCTAGGCCAAGGAAACTCCGAACTTGCTTGACCGATTCAGGTGGAGTCCAATTAAGGACGGCTTGAACTCGCTCAGGGTTAACAGCAATGCCTTTACCAGAAATTACATGTCCAAGATAGGTCACTTCTGACAACCAGAATTCACATTTAGAAAATTTGGCATAAAGGCGATGCTCTCGAAGTTTCTTCAACACTAGCCTTAGGTGTTCGGCATGTTCTTCCTCGTTCTTGGAGTAGATGAGTATATCATCGAGGTAAACCACGACGAATTTATCCAAATACTCCATGAAGATTGAGTTCATCAACCGAGAGAAGGTGGCTGGAGCGTTGGTTAAACCGAAGGACATGACGGTGTACTCGTATTGGCCATAACGAGTAACAAAGGCCGTTTTCGGAATGTCCCCGTTTCTGATTTTGATTTGATGGTAGCCCAACCTCAAATCCATTTTAGAGAAGACTGAGGATCCAGCGAGCTGATCATACAGGTCGTTGATCCTGGGGAGCGGATACTTGTTCTTAATTGTGACCAAGTTGACAGGTCGATAATCTACAACCATCCGGTCCGTACCATCCTTCTTCTTGACGAAGAGGACGGGGCAAGCCCAAGGAGATGAACTAGGTCGGATGAAACCCTTTTTCAAGGACTCATCGAGTTGTTTCTTAAGCTCGGCTAGTTCAAAAGGTGCCATCTTGTAGGGTCTTCTGGAAATCGGGACAGTTCCTGGAATGAGATCTATCACGAATTCGACATCTCTGTCAGGTGGAACACCTGGCAATTCCTCTGGGAAGACATCCGGAAAGTCACGGACTACCGGAACGTCCTCAAGGTCTGGCAAAGGGCTGGCGTTAAGAGAATATAACTGTCGCTTGGCTATTCGGGTCAAGACATTGACTATCTTCCCCGAAGGATGGGTGAGTTGAACAGTCCTAGAGAAGCAATCAATTTTGGCATGATGGGCTGACATCCAGTCCATACCCAAGATGATATTAATATCCGAAGATTTGAGGGCTATCAAAGATGCGAGAAAAACAAGTTTGTCGACTTGAATTTCATTTCCATGGCTTACTCTAGAAGTTTGCCATTTGGATCCCGGAGTTTGAATTACCATAGAGGTGGGCATCTCACAGAATGTGGTGTTATGCAGACGAGCATAGCTCTCGGATATAAATGAATGAGATGCTCCTGTATCGAAAAGAACAGATGCCGGGTGGCAATTAACAAGGAGCGTACCGAGAACGACGTTGGGATCTTCTTGAGCCTCTTCCGCAGAAACACAATTAACATGGCCACGAGCAGTGGTGGCCGGCTTGGCGTAGAACACTTTCCCTGTCGGCTTGCCGCGGCCAACAGTTTTTGCTGTCTGGTTGGGGTTGGTTTGGGGACACTCGCGCATATAGTGGCCTGATTCCCCACACTTGAAACAAGTCACGGAACTGGTACGTGGAGGAGCATTGTTGGTTGGACCACCATAGGGCTTGGCTGGTGCATATGGCTGAGCTGGGCGAGGCGCCTGGAAGGATGGCCTCGGTGTGAACCTGGGTGGCAGGGCAGTGTTAGGCACCCACACGCGGCGCTTCTGAGGACCAGCACCGGATGAGGAACCCAAGTCACGGCCATGCTTGCGTGTTGCTTCATAATCAGTCTGACCAGTCTCAGCACTGATGGCTTTGTTAACAAGCTTCTGAAAAGATGTGCACTCATGCAGACGGAGGTCGCGGCGAAGCTCAGGACTAAGCCCCTTACGGAACCTTGCCTGCTTCTTGGCATCAGTAGAAACTTCCTCCGTTGCATAACGGGCAAGGTTACCAAACTCCCTGCTGTAAGCGTCAACAGAGAGTCGACCTTGAGTGAAACTACAGAACTCCTCACGTTTACGGTCCATGAGACCCTCCGGAATGTGATGTTCACGGAAAGCCTCGCTGAATTCAGCCCAAGTAGTGACATGGTCCGCTGGGCGCATAGCTCCATAATTCTCCCACCATAGACTGGCGGGGCCTTCAAGATGATATGCAGCAAAGGTGACCTTGTCAGCCTCAGCTACTAGCGCAGAACGCAGTTTGTGAGAAATACTGCGAAGCCAGTCATCAGCGTCGAGAGGCTCGACGGAGTGGTGGAACGTGGGTGGATGTAACTTGATGAAATCACTGAGTGACACCAAGTTAGTCCTCTGATGGTGTGCTGTGTTCTGTTCAATACGCTCCAACAAACGGTTGGTCTCCCGCTTGTTTCTCTCAGCCTCTAGCATAACTTCTGCCAGAGAGGGAGGGTGAGGCAGATTTGTATCCCCAACTCTGCTGCCTTCGGCCTGCTCTGGGGGAGCAGGGTTGTTGCGGGTGTTGACCATCCTAGGAAAAACAAGACAATGGTTTAGTCCAACATGACAAGATTCCGACATAGAATGTAGAATGTAATGGACAACTCAGAATGCAAGATGATCATCCGTATGACATGGTAGATACAGAAACTACTTCTTTTATTCCATCGTCATACACACCATACGAGGTTTAGTACAAGACCAACAAGTACTACTACGGTGAGAGGAGGATTACATATCATCGGAGGCATCCCAAGCTCCTATACATTATTTTTCCTACACCCCCGGAATTACTACACGCTAAGTCATATTCCACAAGTCACGCAGGACGGTGGAAATACAACTATTACAATACCTAGTGGAACTACTACTATCTCAGTCATCTCCGTAGTAGTTCTCATAGAAGTCTCCTCCATAGCCTGGAAGTTCAACGTGAGCATCCGGAAACAAACGGTCCTGAGGAGCCTGTGGACCAAAAGGGCTAGGGTGAGGTCTTGGACCAACAAACGGTGGCCTGCGAGGACCACGAGGTGGGGTGATGCCTCCCACATCACGCCAATCCATCATGTCCGGCAGAGCAGACCTAACAGGATACAGATCTCTCATATCCATGCATCCAGCTTGCACAGCCGGTGCAAACCGAGTCAAGGTGGCCCAATGATCGGCGCGGGTGTTGAAAAGCTCCATTCTCAAGGCCCGATTCTCTCGGTCCTTATCCTCGAGCAACTCAGCAGTGGTGCGAGTTAGTGAGTCCTCCTGACTGGGGTCAGCATAGATAGCCCGGAGATAACCGTGCGCTCCAGGAAGTGAAGCCGGCATATACCGGAAGTCGGTGTTGCGAAGCAGGCCAGTCCTGACTCGCATGATGGTCATCATAGAATAAGCCGCATCTTGCACAGCCATCTCAATAGTAACACCGAGCCCATAGGAACAGTGAAGAGCCTCGGTAGAACCAGGATAAGAGGGAAATATCCGGACGGTGCAAAGATACTGGCTTTGGTTAAAATCTCGAAACTGCTCTTCGACCGTGTATTCGGGATACCAACGGTAACCCGTCTCGATCATCACTCGGACTAACATGGCCGTATGACCGGTCACACCAATGCATCGGGTCAGGCGAACCACTTGATTTTGGTCGCGAGTGGCCATCTGAAAGCACAACCATAATGCAAAGGCATTAGAATTTCTAGCAAAATTTCGACAGCATAACGGCTGTAAATGCTCAAGAAGGGTTTGAGACATTTATCAAAAAATTGCATAGACACTCAACAATATCATATCAAGGTTCTGGGTTCAACTTATCAGCATAACAAGGTAGTAGAACTGAACTAGGCTTGTAGTCATCAAACCTATAAGGTACTACTGATTCGTAACACGTGAACCTGATAGAGAGAGAAGATCCTAATCCTTAATCCCCGGTAGAAGAATGGACTGACTCAGATCAGAATGCCATGAGGTAAAGAAGTAAAAAGAGCCTTACGTACCATCCCACAATCAATTCCCCTACATATAACTAAAGCATTTCTAGACTCAACATCGACCAGTTTGGCTTGGAGAACCTACAGGCAGTCCGGCTCTGATACCAACGCTGTCAGGACCCCGACTCAATGTCACATCGATCTAGCCTGTAACACCTCATATCACTTTGCGGCCTCACGCACGGTATTCCCACGGGTGTCGCCTTACCTTTGCCCGGGACCGTTTGCGCCTTTTGGCTCACGTATATGATGATGTCGCTAGCATCCATATGATAAGGAGCCCGGGCTGACATGACTAGTCGTAAACCCAAAGTGGCACAGACTTACAGGGACAGGCATCCATGACCCAGCATCGAACGTGTCGGTCATCAGCAAGTGGGTCCGGGCTGTAGCACTGGGCTAGCAGGACTCCGGTAAACCGGGCTGTAGCGGGCTAACAGGGCTCCGGTACTCAATGCGTGACATTTCCCCGAAGGGACAGACACAGGAACGAAGAAGGACACATGCCGGCCAGCCTAAGTGTTCCGGAGCAGTAGCAAGCTACCATGGCTCAATGGAAACACTAGGAGACATTTCCCGGTAAGAGAGGCTACTAAAGATAAACAACTAGATAGTCAGATCCCACACATACCAAGCATTTCAATCATACACACAATATGCTCGATATGTGCAAATACAACAAGGCATCACAACATGACTCTACGACACAAGTACTTTATTTAAAGGCTCAGAGAGCCATACATAACATACATACAAGTACGGGTCACACGACCCACATTCAAGTCATACAGTCATACAAACCAGCAGCGGAAGTAACTTGTCTGAGTACAGACAACTAGTAAAATAAAAGAGGCTTGGAAAGCCTAGCTATACTACGTGGACCTTCACAAGCTCAGGATTACCACCTGGGCCTTAGTCTACTCGTCGATGTCAACGTCTACGAAGAACCCATCAGAAGGGGTTGCAGCGCCTTCTGTAAAATGTAAATTATAGCAACATGAGTACAAAGGTACCCAGCAAGACTTACGTCAGATCCTACATACATGCACATTATCAAGAAGGGTTGGTGGAGTTATTGCAGCAAGCCAGCTTTGACTCTTGGCTAAACTATCCTACGAGACTCCAACTTGAAATGGTTTTGCGCACACGAGTCCACTACTCACCACTTCAATACACCACCGAGGATCCACCTCCGTCATCCTACGGAAGAGCCATCCTCGGCACTCACGCTTATCTTGAGATTTTTAGTAGTATCCATTCACTTGTCTATGAACTGTATAAGCAACCAAGTAGTCCTTTACCGCGGACGCGGCTATTCGAATAGATCATGTTAACCCTGCAGGGGTGTACTTCTTCATACATGTTTCCACCACTTAGCGTCTGCACACGACATGTGCTCGGCAGACTTCAAGCGAAAGCCGACGTGGGTGTAGACCACGACCTACCTAAACACCTAAGTCTCTAGTCCAGGTTTATCGCCTATCCAGGTTCCATCCGCAGGGAGTCCGGCCGAGGTTTCCCATACGGCCCCGAACGATGTGTACAGGGTTCCCGAGATACCTAACGGGTATTCGGTACACCGTGCCACGTACCTACCGCATCACAGCCCACCCCGCGGGTCAGCGCTGTCCACGGCCTCCAGTAAGCTACAAACACCAGAAACTACTTGCAACTCCTGGACAGAGGACTAGGGTGAATAAGAAGTCGAGCGGGGTCATATTTCAGGGCCCAATGCATGGTAGTAGCTGAATCTTAAATCACGCATACAGATCTCAGTTCTTAAGGTCGGCTTCAATGAAACAACCCACCATGTACTCCTACATGGCCTCTCATCGATACCTTTACCAAATCGTGTTCACCACATCACTCTCATTACCGACATGATCATTTCACTCTAGCCCATCACCCAGATGAACCAGACCTGACACGACTCTAAGCATAGCAGGCATAGCAAGGTAGGAACAACACATACATATGGCTCAATCAATTCCTACACATGCTAGTGGGTTTCATCTAATTACTGTGGCAATGACAGGTCATGCAGAGGAAATGGGTTCAACTACCGTAGCACACAGCAGTTTGAAACGCGTTGTCTTAATGCAGTAAAAGAGAGCAAGAGCGAGAACATGGGATTGTATCGATATGATCAAATGGTTGGTTGCTTGCCTGATGGATCGATGCACGGATACGGTTCTTCGCTAGGGTAATCACGGTACTCCTCGGAGGCAGAACCTGCCGCAAAGAACACCGATACACAACCATCACCAAACAATGTGCGACAATATGATGCATGCATGAAACATGGCAATATGAGTGTGTTGGGCTAATGCAACTAAAACCAGATGGGTTTGAATCAATTTGAACCAAAGATTCAAATTTCAAACTCATAAATGGCCCTTTAAAGTGTTTTATCTTGTTCTGCACTAAACCTCAAGTTAGCTTGTTTAAACATGCATGAAACTAGTACAGATGGATAGATTGGATTTTTCTGATCATTTTTCATATATAATTTGTTTGATTTGGAGCTACGGTTGAATTTATATGAATTTTTGAAGTTTGGGTTATTTTCTGGAATTTATAAATCATTTTAGATTTATTTTAATTCAGAAAAGGTTTACTGCGTCAGCATGAGGTCATGCTGACCTCAGCAAGTCAACAGACCCGGTCCAGGTCAAACCTGACGCGTGGGTCCAGGGTGTCAGTGGATAATTAACTAATTTAATTTAGTTTAAACTAATCTGGATAATTAGCAGAAGGGGGCCCCACCTGTCATTGACTCAACAGAGTCAACCAGGGCCCACCCGTGGTCAAAGTCAAAACGGCTGCACCGGCGTTTAGCCGCCGGCGAGCCCGACGCGGCGGCGGAAGTGGTTTTGGCCGTTCCGGCCACCAAATGGGGCGCGGAAGGCATCTACGTGGAGCTGAGGACGAGCCGCGGCTCTTGGTGGAGTCAGTTGGGGTCGGGGTGGCCGGAGTTGGCGCCGGCGACGACCTAGGCGGTCACCGGAGTTCGGGTGAAGGCGAACTCGGGGCTAGGGTGTGCGGTGAGGTGCGGGGAGTGCACGGTTGGACTCAACGCAACGTGGTGAGTGCGTTGGACACCGTGAGGTGGCCGGAGGATGGCCGGGAGCACGTCGGCGACGAGATCCACGGCGGTGCGTGCGGGTGATCTTCGTGCGGTGGCTACACGGCTCGGGGGCGAGAGAGGAAGGGTAGGAGGGGTAGCTAGGCTCACAGAGCACCCGTAGAGGCCACCGGCGGGGTCGGGGACGAGCTGATGCGGCGACGGCGTTGAAGGGGATCTCCGGCGACGGCGAACTCGGGCGAGGTCGGTGCGGTGGACTCGGGCCTCACGAGCACGCGGGGCTCGGTTAGCTCGACGAAGTGGACGGCGGCGGAGCTCCTGGACACCACGAGACGACGCACGGGCGGCGGGGAGCGCGGCTACGGCGATGGAGCGGCGGCGGTGGCGTCGGCCACGGCTGGGGAGCGCGAGGGGGAGGAGCTGGAGAGGAGAGGGGGCGTCTGGGGGGTTCGGGGGAGAGAGAGGGGTCGATCCACGGCGTTAGCCGGGCGAGTGGAGCGGTGAGGCGGCGAGCAGGTGCGTGGCACCCATGCGGTGCTCGCCGTCGAGCACCTGCCTGCCTGCCTGGCCGGCAAGCAGCTCGCTGGCGCGGCGCTGGGCTGGGCCGGCAGGTGGGCCGGGTTGCAGGCGCCAGGTAAGTCC
The DNA here is from genome assembly GCF_018294505.1 of Triticum aestivum. Classification (NCBI taxonomy): domain Eukaryota; kingdom Viridiplantae; phylum Streptophyta; class Magnoliopsida; order Poales; family Poaceae; genus Triticum; species Triticum aestivum. Next base: position 164,810,021 of record NC_057803.1, on the reverse strand, counting down.
TTCCTTTCTGTTTTTTTTCTTTTTCTCTTTTTCTGCAACTTTGTTGAATTATTAAAAATACCTAGGCAACTCCTAAAATCACCAAACTGCTCCTGGTCCAAAGTTGGAATATTTCCAACATGAAACATTTCAGTTTAGGAATATTTGAGCATTTGAAATATTTTATATAATTTAAATGCCCAAATTCAAATACTTAACATTTAATTCAAAGACCCTAAGATGACCTAGAAAATTGTGCAACACTTTTGGCAGAGGTTCTGAACCAAGACAAAAATGATGGACATTTTAGAAGGGCATTTCAGGTTCATTGAAAAAGTTTTTAGTAAACCCTAGTTGGTTTCAGAGCGGGCTGGGGGTTCTTACATCCCCATTTCAAGTTTCTGATGAAAGGATAGACATGATGCAACACTCTAATGCATGAACTAGCTAGGGTGTGACACCTAGATCGGATATGAACTCCTTCATACAGACTCCTTCGTTTGCTGCTTCCGAAGCAGCTATGTACTCTGCTTCACATGTAGATCCCGCCACAACGCTTTGTTTAGAACTGCACCAACTGACAGCTCCACCGTTTAATGTAAACACGTATCCAGTTTGCGATTTAGAATCATCTGGATCAGTGTCAAAGCTTGCATCAATGTAACCATTTACGATGAGCTCTTTGTCACCTCCATATATGAGAAACATATCCTTAGTACTTTTCAGGTATTTCAGGATGTTTTTGACCGCTGTCCGGTGATCCACTCCTGGATTACGTTGGTACCTCCCTGCTAGACTTATAGCAAGACATACATCAGGTCTGGTACACAGCATTGCATACATGATAGAGCCTATGGCCGAAGCATAGGGAACATCTTTCATTTTCTCTCTATCTTCTGCAGTGGTCGGCATTGAGTCTTACTCAATTTCACACCTTGTAACACAGGCAAGAATCCTTTCTTTGCTTCATCCATTTTGAACTTCTTCAAAATTTTGTCAAGGTATGTGCTTTGTGAAAGTCCAATTAAGCGTCTTGATCTATCTCTATAGATCTTAATGCCCAATATGTAAGCAGCTTCACCAAACTCTTATTCAAGTATCCCTTTATGCTATCCAGAAATTCTATATTATTTCCGATTAGTAATATGTCATCTACATATAATATCAGAAATGCTACAGAGCTCCCACTCACTTTCTTGTAAATACAGGCTTCTCCAAAAGTCTGTACAAAACCAAATACTTTGATCACATTATCAAAGCGTTTATTCCAACTCCGAGAGGCTTGAACCAGTCCATAAATGGATCGCTGGAGCTTGCACACTTTGGTAGCTCCCTTTGGATCGACAAAACCTTCCGGCTGCATCATATACAACTCTTCTTCCAGAAATTCATTCAGGAATGCAGTTTTGACATCCATCTGCCAAATTTCATAATCATAAAATGCGGCAATTGCTAACATGATTCGGACAGACTTAAGCATCGCTATGGGTGAGAAGGTCTCATCATAGTCAATCCCTTGAACTTGTCGAAAACCTTTTGCGACAAGTCGAGCTTTGTAGACAGTAACATTACCATCAGTGTCAGTCTTCTTCTTGAAGATCCATTTATTCTCAATTGCTTGCTGATCTTTGGGCAAGTCAACCAAAGTCCAGACTTTGTTCTCATACATGGATCCCATCTCAGATTTCATGGCTTCAAGCCATTTTGCGGAATCTAGGCTCACCATCGCTTCTTCATAGTTCGTAGGTTCATCATGATCTAGTAGCATGACTTCCGGAATAGGATTACCATACCACTCTGGTGCGGATCTTACTCTGGTTGATCTACGAGGTTTAGTAGTAACTTGTTCTGAAGTTTCATGATCATCATCATTAGCTTCCTCACTAATTGGTGTAGGTGTCATAGAAACCGGTTTATGTGATGTACTACTTTCCAATAAGGGAACAGGTACAGTTACCTCATCAAGTTCTACTTTCCTCCCACTCACTTCTTTCGAGAGAAACTCCTTCTCTAGAAAGTTTCCGAATTTAGCAACAAAAGTCTTGCCTTCAGATCTGTGATAGAAGGTGTATCCAATAGTTTCTTTTGGATATCCTATGAAGACACATTTCTCTGATTTGGGTTCGAGCTTATCAGGTTGAAGCTTTTTCACATAAGCATCGCAGCCCCAAACTTTCAGAAACGACAACTTTGGTTTCTTGCCAAACCACAGTTCATAAGGCGTCGTCTCAACGGATTTTGATGGTGCCCTATTTAACGTGAATGCGGCCGTCTCAAAAGCATAACCCCAAAACGATAGTGGTAAATCAGTAAGAGGCATCATAGATCGCACCATATCTAGTAAAGTACGATTACAACGTTCGGACACACCATTATGCTGTGGTGTTCCGGGTGGCGTGAGTTGCGAAACTATTCCGCATTGTTTCAAATGTACACCAAACTCGTAACTCAAATATTCTCCTCCACGATCAGATCGTAGGAATTTTATTTTCTTGTTACGATGATTTTCAACTTCACTCTGAAATTCTTTGAACTTTTCAAATGTTTCAGACTTATGTTTCATTAAGTAGATATACCCATATCTGCTTAAGTCATCTGTGAAGGTGAGAAAATAACGATATCCACCACGAGCCTCAACATTCATCGGACCACATACATCTATATGTATGATTTCCAACAAATTTGTTGCTCTCTCCATAGTACCGAAGAACGGTGTTTTGGTCATCTTGCCCATAAGGCACGGTTCGCAAGTACCAAGTGATTCATAATCAAGTGGTTCCAAAAGTCCATCAGTATGGAGTTTCTTCATGCGCTTTACACCGATATGACCTAAACGGCAGTGCCACAAATAAGTTGCACTATGATTATCAACTCTGCATCTTTTGGCTTCAACATTATGAATATGTGTGTCACTACTATCGAGATTTAATAAGAATAGACCACTCTTTAAGGGTGCATAACCATAAAAGATATTACTGATATAAATAGAACAACCATTATTCTCTGATTTAAATGAATAACCGTCTCGCATCAAACAAGATCCAGATATAATGTTCATGCTCAACGCTGGCACCAAATAACAATTATTTAGGTCTAATACTAATCCCGAAGGTAGATGTAGAGGTAGCGTGCCGACCGCGATCACATCGACTTTGGAACCATTTCCCACGCGCATCGTCACCTCGTCCTTAGCCAATCTTCGCTTAATCCGTAGTCCCTGTTTCGAGTTGCAAATATTAGCAACAGAACCAGTATCAAATACCAAGGTGCTACTGTGAGCATTAGTAAGGTACACATCAATAACATGTATATCATATATACCTTTGTTCACCTTGCCATCCTTCTTATCCGCCAAATACTTGGGGCAGTTCCGCTTCTAGTGACCAGTCTGCTTGCTGTAGAAGCACTCAGTTTCAGGCTTAGGTCCAGATTTGGGTTTCTTCTCCTGAGCAGCAACTTGCTTGTTGTTCTTTTTGAAGTTCCCCTTATTCTTCCCTTTGCCCTTTTTCTTGAAACTAGTGGTCTTGTTGACCATCAACACTTGATGCTCCTTCTTGATTTCTACCTCCGCAGCTTTCAACATTGCGAAGAGCTCGGGAATTGTCTTAACCATCCCTTGCATATTATAGTTCATCACGAAGCTCTTGTAGCTAGGTGGAGGTGATTGGAGAATTCTGTCAATGACGCAATCATCTGGAAGATTAACTCCCAATTGAATCAAGTGATTATTATACCCAGACATTTTGAGTATATGCTCACTGACAGAACTGTTCTCCTCCATCTTGCAGCTATAGAACTTATTGGAGACTTCATATCTCTCAATCCGGGCATTTTCTTGAAATATTAACTTCAACTCCTGGAACATCTCATATGCTCCATGACGTTCAAAACGTCGTTGAAGTCCCGATTCTAAGACGTAAAGCATGGCACACTGAACTATTGAGTAGTCATCAGCTTTGCTCTGCCAGACGTTCATAACATCTAGTGTTGCTCCAGCAGTAGGCCTGGCACCCAGCGGTCCTTCCAGGACATAATTCTTCTGTGCGGCAATGAGGATAATCCTCAAGTTATGGACCCAGTCCGTGTAATTGCTACCATCATCTTTCAACTTTGCTTTCTCAAGGAACGCATTAAAATTCAACGGAACAACAGCATGGGCCATCTATCTACAATCAAACATGCAAGATACCATCAGGTACTAAGTTCATGATAAATTTAAGTTCAATTAATCATATTACTAAAGAACTCCCACTTAGATAGACATCCCTCTAATCCTCTAAGTGATCACGTGATCCAAATCAACCAAACCATGTCCGATCATCACGTGAGATGGAGTAGTTTCATTGGTGAACATCACTATGTTGATCATATCTACTATATGATTCATGCTCGACCTTTCGGTCTCCGTGTTCCGAGGCCATATCTTTATATGCTTGGCTCGTCAAGTATAACCTGAGTATTCCGCGTGTGCAACTGTTTTGCACCCGTTGTATTTGAACGTAGAGCGTATCACACCCGATCATCATGTGGTGTCTCAGCACGAAGAACTTTCGCAACGGTGCATACTCAGGGAGAACACTTCTTGATAATTAGTGAGAGATCATCTTAAAATGCTACCGTCAATCAAAGCAAGATAAGATGCATAAAAGATAAACATCACATGCAATCAATATAAGTGATATGATATGGCCATCATCATCTTGTGCTTGCGATCTCCATCTTTGAAGCACCGTCATGATCACCATCGTCACCGGCACGATACCTTGATCTCCATCGTAGCATCGTTGTCGTCTCGCCAATCTTATGCTTCTACGACTATCGCTACCGCTTAGTGATAAAGTAAAGCATTACAGGGCGATTGCATTGCATACAATAAAGCGACAACCATATGGCTCCTGCCAGTTGCCGATAACTCGGTTACAAAACATGATCATCTCATACAATAAAATTTAGCATCATGTCTTGACCATATCACATCACAACATGCCCTGCAAAAACAAGTTAGACGTCCTCTACTTTGTTTGTTGCAAGTTTTAAGTGGCTGCTACGGGCTTAAGCAAGAACCAATCTTACCTACGCATCAAAAACCACAACGATAGTTTGTCAAGTTGGTGTTGTTTTAACCTTCGCAAGGACCGGGCGTAGCCACACTCGGTTCAACTAAAGTTGGAGAAACTGCACCCGCTAGCCACCTGTGTGCAAAGCACGTCGGTAGAACCAGTCTCGCGTAAGCGTACGCGTAATGTCGGTCCGGGCCGCTCATCCAACAATACCACTGAACCAAAGTATGCCATGCTGGTAAGCAGTATGACTTATATCGCCCACAACTCACTTGTGTTCTACTCATGCACAACATCAACACATAAAACCTGGCTCTGATACCACTGTTGGGGAACGTAGTAATTTCAAAAAAATTCCTACGCACATGCAAGATCATGGTGATGCATAGCAACGAGAGGGGAGAGTGTACTCTACGTACCCTTGTAGACCGACAGCGGAAGCGTTATGACAACGTGGTTGATGTAGTCGTACGTCTTCACGGCCCGACCGATCAAGCACCGAAACTATGGCACCTCCGAGTTCTAGCACATGTTCAGCTCGATGACGATCCCCGGACTCCGATCCAGCAAAGTGTCGGGGAAGAGTTCCGTCAGCACGACGGCGTGGTGACGATCTTGATGTTCTACTGTCGCAGGGCTTCGCCTAAGCACCACTACAATATTATCGAGGACTATGGTGGAGGGGGGCACTGCACACGGCTAAGAGAACGATCTTGAAGATCAACTTGTGTGTCTAGAGGTGCCCCTGCCCCCGTATATAAAGGAGCAAGGGGGGAGGCCGGCCGGCCCTTGGGCGTGCCAAGGAGGAGGAGTCCTCCTCCTAGTAGGGGTAGGACTCCCCTCTTTCCTACTCCTACTAGGAGGGGGAAAGGAAGGGGGAGAGGGAGAAGGAAAGGGGGGCGCCCCCCCCTCTCCTAGTCCAATTCAGACCAGAGGGGGAGGGGGCGCGCGGCCCACCCTGGCTGCCCCTCTCTCTCCACTAGGGCCCATAAAGCCCATTACTTCTCCCGAGGGGTTCCGTTAACCCGCCGGCACTCCGGTTTTCTCCGAAATCACCCGGAACACTTCCGGTGTCCGAATATAGCTGTCCAATATATCAATCCTTATGTCTCAATCATTTCGAGACTCCTCGTCATGTCCGTGATCACATCCGGGACTCCGAACAAACTTTGGTACATCAAAATATATAAACTCATAATGAAACTGTCATCGTAACGTTAAGCGTGCGGACCCTACGGGTTCGAGAACAATGTAGACATGACCGAGACATGTCTCCGGTCAATAACCAATAGCGGAACCTGGATGCTCATATTGGCTCCCACATATTCTACGAAGATCTTTTATCGATCAGACCGCATAACAACATACTTTGTTCCCTTTGTCATCGGTATGTTACTTGCCTGAGATTCGATCGTCGGTATCTCAATACTTAGTTCAATCTCGTTATCGGCAAGTCTCTTTACTCGTTTCGTAATACATCATCTCGCAACTAACTTATTAGTTGCAATGCTTGCAAGGCTTATGTGATGTGCATTACTGAGAGGGCCCAGAGATACCTCTCCGACAATCGGAGTGACAAATCCTAATCTCGAAATACGCCAACCCAACATGTACCTTTGGAGACACCTGTAGAGCTCCTTTATAATCACCCAGTTACATTGTGACGTTTGGTAGCACACAAAGTGTTCCTCCGGCAAACGGGAGTTGCATAATCTCATAGTCATAGGAACATGTATAAGTCATGAAGAAAGCAAACTAGTGGTTAGGAAACATAACACATGTCAATCACATCATTCTCCTAATGATGTGATCCCATTAACCAAATGACAACACATGTCCATGGTTAGGAAACATAACCATCTTCGATTAACGAGCTAGTCAAGTAGAGGCACACTAGTGACGTTTAGTTTGTCTATGTATTCACACAAGTATTATGTTTCCGGATAATACAATTCTAGCATGAATAATAAACATTTATCATGATATAAGGAAATAAATAATAACTTTATTATTGCCTCTAGGGCATATTTCCTTCATAGGTCCCGGTGAATCTTGGTATGACGATGTTCAGGTACCTAGTGACTTCCTTCAAGTGTCAACCAAAAGGTGTGTCATCATCCGGTTGAGTGAACTTGTTCCTTGGGTCCGCCATCTATAGAGTAGAAATGGAGAAGAGTTAGAAATGAGTAGAGAAGAGTATCTTGTGGCTTTTCCTAGTGGTCGCGTCCTACAGTCAGAGTGTGCTCTGATACCATCTTGTAGCGACCCGATCCTAATGGACCGTAGTCTCTGTGCTTATGTGTCATCCCTGGATCGGTATTGCTGACACACAAAGAACTCAAGGATTTATAACAGAGTTCAATCACACACTTATTACATCGAGTGTCTGAAAAGAGTACTTATTACAATAATATGGCTGAAGGCCATCTAAATAAGATAACTGCGGAAGCATGGAAGATAAATGAGTCCATCCAACTCCACGGTAATACTGAGTGCATGACAATGACCTATCGCACCTTACTCTCCGTCTGAAAATTCTGCAACATGATACGTAGCAGTCGTGTAGGTCAGCACATGGAATATGCTGGCAAGATAACACCATAGAGCAATGAACAAATAACAGCTATCACTACATGCATATTTGGCTGTGGAGGCTCTACGGTTATCATTTGCATAAAGCAAACTTTTTCCTACAACAAAGGAATATATTTTATTTAACTACAAAGTTTATGTCATTATTGAGAAGATTCCTCCTACTCAATCCCAAAATAATAATTAATAACCAAAAAAATCATTAAGTAAAGTGATGAGATCAGTCAATAATTCAAATACTAGATACTCAAGATGTCCATAACCGGGGACACGGCTAACCATGATTAGTTTATACACTCTGCAGAGGTTTGCGCACTTTTCCCCACAAGACTCGATCTGCTCCGTTGGATTTCTCACACTACATGATGTTTGAGAAACGGATGACCGAGATACAGTATTTCCGAAGCATTAACTCTTTACTCTAGGTAGACAGTACCACCTACTTCCCCTACATCTGCTAGCCTACCACTAAAACAGGTCACACAACTTACTCAACTATGCTAGAGCCCATAATGGCTTGTGGTTGCACACAGAAGTTTTTGAGCATGAATAATATTATGATCCCTTCGAGCCTGGGTGGCATTCCATAGGATGATCACACGGGTACTCCGGGATATCCTAGGACAACATTGGATTGCTCCAGGTGCCCGCAACCAATCCACCCAGATGTGTATTAAAGTAGCCACCTTAAGTTTCCCTTAGTTAAATATTAACTCTCACATCTTTCATGAATCTCACATACCAATCCACATCTACGAGCATAGCAAAGTAGGATGAGCATTACGTATAATACCCGGGGTTTAATATAAGGCAATAGGTTCCTACCTCATCAACTACTTCCCAATACCCACATGTTATCAAAACCTACTCATGCAATGTTTGAGGGTTGAATCTAATGCATAAAAAGTGGGTAATAAAGGGATTTGATCAAAGTGTTACTTGCCATGCTGACAATCTGAAAACCCTAGTGATTCGTAGTAGCAAGCCTCGCACTACGGAAACTCTATCGTGAACAAACAATAGCATACATAAGAAATCAAGCATAACATGCAAAGGTAAAACCAAAAGAAAAGATCTAAACAGAAAGTCCAAGTGAAGAGCTTCGATTTACAAAAAGAATCAATCGAAACGGAGTTACGAAACTCAAACTATGATCAAAAGAAGTTCAAATTCAAATCTGCTTGAAACCAAATTTTAAATTTTCAAAATCATGTTCAATTGTTTATCTGGACAGAGGGGAACAAGAGGAAGACTTTGGCGTTGGTTTCACTGGATTTGGATAAACGAGCAAAAAGTAGTGAGTGTTTGAAGATCAGGGACTAATTAGTAAGAAAACTATTCACGGATAGGTCCCTGACCAAAAATTAAACAGAAAAAGAAAAAATCTATCGGACGAACGTACGCTAACAAAGACTAACAAACGAATTCCTTCGTTAACCAAATGAATCGGGTGAACGTTCGCCATTTAACGAAACCTAAAATAAACCGATTTAAAGAATAAAACCGAACTTTAAAAAAACAGTCAGGAATTTTGCGGTTTTACCGGTCCGAGGAAGGAAAACCAGCGGCGCAGTGCTCCGGCGAGGCGGCGGCAGTGGTGGTGGGCGGCGTCGTCGGGGCTAGGCGGCGGCGGCTGCGGATTGGGAGAGAGGGGGGTGGCGGCGGCGGTATTTAAAGAGGGGGAGAGGCCGTCTTTGGGAGGGAGCAAGGCGGCGGGGAGGCGGAGTCCGGTTCAGACTCAGCGGCGGCGGCGGCGGGCGGGACTCCCGCGCTCGGGGAAGGCGGCGGCAGCGACCTGGGCAGGTCTCCCGCTCAGAGGTGGACGAGCGAGGCGGCCTGGGCCGGCTGGGCTTCGGTCCAGTTGGTCCGAAGAGTTTTTTTAATAATTTCACCGAGAAGGAAAAAATCCAAAATAAAATAAATAAAAATCCTAAAATCCCAAAAATAATTTTCACGATCCTCTACTAATATTTAGGACAACGTGAACATTTTTTGGGCTAAATTCAATTTTTCCCTAATTTAACCGAATAAAATCTCAAATAAAATTCAAATAATATATATTCTTATTCAAAATTAAATTTCCATTATTTCCTCTATTTTGAAGAAGTCATATTATCTTCTCTCATTATTTTATTTATTTTGAAATAATTGAAAAATAATTTCAAATAAAAATCACCTTGATCCAGTTTACCATTTTTTGAAAATTCAAAAATGGAATTTTATGAGAACCTCCAACTCTCCCAAAGGGTCCTTGAGTTGCTTAAGGTCTCTAGGATCAAAATGTCCAAATAAACCAAATTCAAAATGCTCAAAATATGGATGCATATGATGACCTAATGATTAACATCCAAATTGAAAATTGGGATGTTACACTTTCAGAACATCATGATAAATCGACTCCTGCATCTTGTTCCAAAACCGGCGATTGACAAGAGATGGTTCTTGAGGCACACGGTATGGATTGCGCTTACGAGCAAGATAGAACTCCTTTGTTGACGCTTCATTCGATGTCTTGGTTCCCTTGTTCCGTGACGCCATCACCTTAACTGTCTGCCTAGGCTGCTCATTGGGTTCACTTTCTGGCACATCAGATGAACGATAGCGCTTGGAGCCACCTGTATGAGCCGGGTTCTTGCGTCAAGCCTGATGCCCGGAGGTACCACCACCTAAAAACCACAAGACTGCGAGAGGAAAAGGAGGTGTAAACATATTGCATAAGCCAAAGAAAAAGAGATAAACAAGACTGAAGGTTGAGCGGAGAAAAATTGAAGTTGACAGCTCTGGGTGGTAGTATCGTACCTCACAGCGGAAGTACCGCCTGCAAGCAGTAGTACTGCTCCAGGGAAGCGGTATTACCGCTTGAGGCAGATGTCAGCGGGCTGGCCACTGCCGCGAAGATCCGGTACTACCGGAGATGTCAAATTCAAATTTTTGCGGGTTAATCTTCAATCCACCTAATCTAGCAGTCTTCTATATCCTACTCATGCCCAGATTTGGCCAAAAATCGACAAATGCAACCCATATTACCCTAAACCTAGATTTAAGAATAGAACCATAGGAGAGGAAAAAAGGGCAATGCTTGCATCCATGGCAAGAGGAGAAGGTGGGGATCGATCCCATCAGACAGAATCGTGGAAGACGGCCCAGAATTGGAGGGCCCCTGGAGCTTGTTCATCGCCTGTGAGAAGAGAGGATGAGTGAGAGAGAGATGAATGGGTATGGGGGAGTTGGAACTCCCCCTGGCCGACTCATAACCCCCGCACCCACCCTAGAGCGGTAGTACCGCTCGGAGGAGCGGTAGTACCGCCCCGGTATTACTGCGCGGCAGGAGGCCATGGTAGTACCGCTCGAGCGGTAGTACCATGGGGCTCGGCGACAGTACCGCTTACAAGCCGTAGTACCACCCAGACCCCAGCAGTAGTACCGCGCAGGCTAGAGCAAGCAAGATCAAGGTAAACGAGGTGACTTATGCAAACTATAGAGAGGTTGTAGATGAGATGGCTTGGGTGGAGACTCAAAAATACCAGCAAATGGGAAGAGGCACTCCTAGTTCAAAAAGATAAACAAGGAAAGAGCAAACTTGGAGTGACTCAAGACACAAACAAGGACTAAAGACTAGAGAAAACCAAATAGAACCAACTTGAGTAGCTACCTCTCAATGAGAGGGCGGTGGCTGAAGCCACCTATGTTTGAGTCAATTGGTATGGCACCGCGAAGATATTAACCTTGGGTCCATGACCAAAACTCATCTTTGAAGCACAAGTACCATAAAAATGGCTAATATGAAAGTGGTCAATTTATGCATAATGGGGGAGGGAGAGTTCATTAAGAGAACAACACTCCCCCTATGTCCATGCCTACATCTAGAACAAGATAATATGATGAATGCGGCGGGGTGTGCCTAGAATCAAGACATATTGCTCGAATCAATGATATTTATCTCATGCCTTAACTTGAAAAATCTTGCTTCATCCAAAGGCTTCATGAAGATATCCGCTAGTTGCTCTTGAGTGTTGACATAGATAATCTCAATCTCCCCACGCTTGATATGATCCAGATGAAATGATGACAAATCTCAATGTGCTTCTTCTTGCTATGTAGCACTGGGTTGCGTGAGATCTTGATTGCACTTTCATTGTCACATAGAAGAGGCACTTTGTCACAAGTGACACCGTAATCCTTTAAACTTTGCCTCATCCATAAGAATTGTGCACAGCAACTTGCGATGGCTACATACTCAGCCTCGGTGGATGAGAGGGACACATGAAAGTGCAAGTAATCCTCGGGTGGTTTTGGTAATTCATAACATATTTCTCATTGAACTAATATCCGTTCAAGATGAGTATTTTAGGATGTTCAATGTATGGCATGGCATGACATAGAGATGTGGACCCCTCAAAATGCTAAGGACAAGGATTGGCAAAAGCTCAAGACTCTTCTTTTTGTTTTAAGTGATCCAAGATCACATTGAGTCCATAGGAAAGCCAATACTATTAAAAGGGGATGAGGTGTTGCTTAATGGTCTACTTGCTCAAAGTACTTAGTGATATTGCTCCACAACCCTTAGCCACTTTCTCTATCCAAATATGTCCAAAACCTAAACTCCAACTCGGCCCCACCAGTATCTTTCATCCGGCGCCATCGAGTTCATGTTGACATAGCCACTACCAAAAACCCTAATAGTTTGGTCGCACTAATATGGATCTCAGTCCCACCGAGATGGCCTTGCCAACGCTCTGTGACTTGTTGCATTCACTTCGGTCACACTGAGTTGTTGCAATCGGTCCCACCGATTTGGCTTGACAGATTCTCTGTTACTCATTGCATTCACTTTGGTCCCACTGAGTTTATGCAATCGGTGCCACTGAGATGAAGTTTTCCCTAAGCCCTAGCACAACGATCCCACCAAGTTGTTCCCAACGGTCCCGCCGAGATTCCTAACATTCATATTTTTGAACAAATCGGTGCCACCGAGATGGGTCAAAAGTGTGTAACGGTTGGATTTTGTGTGGAGGATATATATATATATATATATATATATATATATATATATATATATATATATATATATATATATACCCCTCCATCCTCCTCTTACCAAGTAAGAGAGCCATTAGAATGTTCCTACACTTCCACCATTCATTTTTTGAGAGAGAACCACCTACTCATGTGTTGAGATCAAGATATTCCATTCCAACAATTTGAACCTGATTTCTGGCCTTCCCCAAGTTGCTTTCCACTCAAATGCTTCTTCCACCATAGCCAAATCCGCGAGAGAGATTTGAGTGTTGGGGAGACTATCATTTGAAGCACAAGAGCAAGGAGGTCATCATCAACATGCCATCTATTACCTTTCGGAGAGTGGTGTCTCCTAGATTGGTTAGGTGTCGCTTGGGAGCGTCTGGCGTGATGTGGAGTTGAACCAAGAAGTTTGTAAGGGCAAGGAGATCGCCTACTTCGTGAAGATCTATCCGAGTGAGGCAAGTCCTTTGTGGGCGATGGCCATGGTGGGATAGACAAGGTTGCTTCTTCGTGGACCCTTCGTGGGTGGAGCCCTCTGTGGACTCGTGCAACCATTACGCTTCGTAGGTTGAAGTCTCCAACGTGGACGTACGATAGCACTACCTATCGGAACCATGCCAAAAATCTCCATGTCTCCATTGTGTTTGACTTCTTCAAACCCTTCTCTTTACCTTCATATGCAATGTTTTACTTTCCGCTGCTATACTCTTAGAATTGCATGTGTAGGTTGATTGCTTGACTTGTCATAATTGCTAAAATCTGCCCACAACTAAAATTGGGAAAAGGATAGATTTTTATTTGGTCAAGTAGTCTAATCACCCCCTCTAGACATACTTTTGATCCTACATGTGGTATCAGAGCTTTGGTTTCCATTAACCCTGATTTCCATAGCTTTGGTGGTCCTAACCTTGGTTTCACAACCTAGGAGAGTATGGCGTCTAGCGAGGGTAACTATCACCATAGAGGTCCTTACTTTAATGGTAAAAATTTTGCTAGTTGGAAGCCTAAGATGAAAATGCATATTATTGGTCATAACCCCATCGTTTGGGTTGTTGTGTGTGTTGGCTTGCAAGGTGAATTCTTTGAAGATGGTAGAGAACCGGATCGTGAAGCAACCGCGGAAGAATTGAAGATGATGCAATACAATGCTCAAGCTTGTGATATTCTCTTCAATGGATTATGCCCCGAAGAATTCAACAAAATTAGCCGCCTTGAAAATGCAAAGGAAATTTGGGATACGGTTGATATGCACGAAGGTACCGAGTATGTCAAGGAATCCAAGTTGGATGTGCTTCAAAGTCAACTTGACAAGTTCAAGATGAAGGATGGTGAAGGAGTTGTCGAAATGTACTCTAGGCTTGCACTCATCACAAATGAGATTGCCGGTTTAGTAAGTGAAGAGATGACCGACAAATTCATCATCAAGAAGATCCTTAGTGCCTTGGATGGAAAATATGATACCATGTGCACATTGATCTGAATGATGCCCAATTACAAATATCTCAAGCCCACAGAAGTCATTGGTAGAATTTTGCACATGAGATGTCACTCAAGGATAAGGAAGAGCTCCACAACAAGTCAAGTGGTGCCTAGAAAGATTCAAGTGATGCTCCTACAACATCAAGTGACAAGCAAGTCTCCAATGAAGAATTGAGCTTAACGGTGAAGAACTTCAACAAATTCTACAAGAGTAGAAGCAAAGAGAGAAGCTCCAAGTCAAGGTCCTATAATGACAAAAGAACTTCTAGTCGTGATCGTAATTGCTACAATTGTGGAAGACCCGGACACTACTGAAATGAGTGTAAGACTCCCTACAAGAGAAGAGAGGTCTCACCAAAAAGGAGAAGTAAAAGACATGAATTACCTCCAAGAGAGAGAAGGAGTAGAGATGATCATTATGAATGAAGACCCTCTCGAAGAAGCAAGGATTCAGAAAGGAAGGACAAGTCATCAAAGAGCTACACAAGACGAAGACATCAAGCTCACTTTGGTGAGTGGATTTCCGGTTCTGACTCCGACAACTACTCCAAGAGAAGCTATTACTCCAAATCCGACTATACTCAAGATGAAGGTGTTGTTGGTTTTGCACTACTGTCATCCAACTCCCACAACACATTTGATTCACCAAGTGAAGGAATTGTAAGATGCTTCATGCCTAAAGGCCCCAAGGTATCACACCCCGAGTATCTTGATTTTGATAGTGATGAAGATGATTTGCTAGGTGACAATGATTTACTTGTTGACAAAACTAGTGATGTGAACCATAATGAACTTGCTAGTAATCATGCTAATCAAGATGAAACAAATGACAATTATAAGGAGATTGAGCGTCTAACTAAAGAACTAAACACTCTTAAGTTAGCTCATGAAACAACTCAAGTGGATCATAGAGAGCTCCTAAGGACTCATGAGAAGCTATGCTTCAAGGCTAAATTTAGAGCAAGAGCATGAGTTCCTAAAAGCTATCAATGATGATCTTCGAAAGAAGAGTTCTTCTTACATTGCCAAACGTCTCCTCTTGTCTACTTATATGCCACAAGTAAAATCTAGTAACAAGAGCAAGAAAGATTCTTCTTCTAGTAGTAACAATAACCATGCTAAATCCAATATTGTTGATTCTAGTAATTATCTTGATTCCACTAATGATTCTCTTAGCCAAGTTACACTTGAGCAAGAAAATAGCTTATTGAAGGGAATTATAGATAAGGGTGTTTACAAGAGTCTTATCGGGAGTAAGCAATTTGAGGAAATTCTTCGTAAGCAAGGAAGACACCATCAGAATCAAGGTGTTGGTTTTGAACGAAATTTCAATGCCAATGGAGTTGAATGGGAAGAAGATCAATATCCCAAGACTAAGTTTGTTCCCCAACAAGATAAGTATGACCCCACTTCTTTTGAGGGAACACAAGCTCAAGATGATCTTCCACCACAAGACCACAAGCTAAAAGGCAAGGACAAGCTTCAAGAAGAGATTGACTCATTTAAAGAAGCTCCTAAGGCCATGGTCAAGTGGGTTCCAAAGACTAAGTCAAGCTTTACTTCATCAAGTTCAACTACAACTCCAAGGATTCCCATCAAGTTGATGTGGGTCGCAAGGAAGAAGAACTAGAGTGTTCTTGAGGGTGAATCCGCCAACATACTTCACTGATATTCACTTTGGCAAGGACTTGTGCAATCAACTTTCATATCTTGCACTAGTTCATGGAGTCACAAACCCTCTTGTTGGTAATACAAGGGACAAGGTAACCTAATGCTTTCATGTACATCATCACATGTGCAATTCACTCTATGTCTATGGATATCCTTGTATGTTCCTTGTGGTACTAACCCATGTAGGTATTGAAAGTTCAACACTCCAAAGGATTGCTCCAAATGATCTACATCAATATTGAGCATCCACATCTTCACTATCTACATGAAGTCATCATCGACAAAACCAAACGTTAGTTCATCCCTCTTTAGGGGGGATATCACATCTAGGGGGAGCTTTGCTCTAATAATTGAGCTAAAGCAACTCTAATGGTGTGCACATTAATTCTTTATGTAAAAAATGTAATCTCACTTGTGTTTAAACGATGAGTCTGACCTATGATCAAATGTCCTCATTTGACTCCTAAGTTAATATACTCATATATAGATGACCTAGTCATCGCCAATTGCTTGATAGATGCTAGAATTGGTTGTGCATGTTTGACTCATATTTCATTTCATATTTTCTTGTGTGGACATGTGATACGTCTCCAACTTATCTATAATTTTTTATTGTTCCATGCTATTATATTATCTATTTTGGATGTTTTATATGCATTAATATGCTATTTTATATTATTTTCAGGACTAACTTATTAACCCAGAGCCCAGTGCCAATTTCTATTTTTCCTTGTTTTTGAGTTTTACAGAAAAGGAATATCAAACGGAGTCCAAACGGAATAAAACTTTATGATGATTTTTCTTGGACCAGAACACACACGTAGGACGAAGGACAAGAGTCCCGAGGGCTCCACAAGCCCTCAGGGCGCGCCCCAGGGTGGGGGCGCCCCTGGCTTGTGGGACCCTCGGAGCTCCTCTAACCCTAATCTTTGGCCTATAAATTCCCAAATATTCCCAAACGACCAGAAGCGTCCACAAAAATACTTTTTCACCACCATAACCTTCTGTACTCGTGAGATCCCATCTTGGGACCTTTTCCGGCACCCTGCCAGAGGGGGATTCGATCACGTATGGCTTCTACATCAACTCTGTTGCCCTTCCAATGAAGCGTGAGTAGTTTACCACAGACCTATGGGTCCATAGCTAGTAGCTAGATGGTTCTTCTCTCTCTCTTTGGTCCTCAATACCATGTTCTCCTCAATGTTCTTGGAGATCTATCCGATGTAATCTTCTTTTGCGGTGTGTTTGTCGAGATCCGATGAATTGTGGATTTATGATCAACTTATCTATGAATATTATTTGAATCTTCTCTGAATTCTTATATGCATGATTTGATATATCTGTATTTGTCTTCAAATTATCGGTTTGTTTTGGCCAACTAGATTGGTTTTTCTTGCCATGGGAGAGGTGCTTAGTTTTGGGTTCAATCTTGCGGTGTCCTCACCCAGTGACAAAGTAGGGGTAGCGAGGCACATATTTGTATTGTTGCCATCAAGGGTAAAAAGATGGGGTTTTCATCATATTGTTTGAGTTTATCCCTCTACATCATGTCATCTTACTCAAGGTGTTACTCTGTTCTTATGAACTTAATACTCTAGATGCATACTAGATAGCGGTCGATGTGTGGAGTAATAGTAGTAGATGCAGGCAGGAGTTGGTATACTTGACACAAACGTGAAGCCTATACTCATAATCATTGCCTTGGATATCGTCATAACTTTGTACTTTTCTATCAATTGCTCGACAGTAATTTGTTCACCCACCGTATAATTTGCCTTCAAGAGAGAAGCCTCTAGTGAAACCTATGGCCCCCGGGTCTATTTTCCATCATATATTTTCAGAACTTTAAACCAAAAACCCCCAAAATATCTCAATGCAATTTATTTACTTCTACATTATTTTACGTTTTAGCAATCTTTTATATCTATCTCTATCAGATCTCACATTTGCAAGTGACCGTGAAGGGATTGATAACCCCTTTATCGTGTTGGGTGCAAGTGTTTGATTGTTTGTGCAGGTGCATAGATTGGGGACTTGCTTGTATCTCCTAATGGATTGATACTTTGGTTCTTAACTGGGGGAAATACTTATCTCTACTTTGTTGCATCACCCATTCCTCTTCAAGGGAAAAAACAACACAAGCTCAATATGTAGCAGGAAGAATTTCTGGCGCCGTTGCCGGGGAGATCTACATGAAGCCTACCAAGTACCCATCATAAACTCTCATCTCTTGCATTAAATTATTTTCCATTTGCCTCTCATTTTCCTCTCGCCCAGCTCTAAAACATTTTTAGAAAAATACAAAAACATTTGCCTTTTTATTCGCCCTTCTTCGGTTCGTCTTTTCGTTTGCTTTTTGGTTGCTCGTGTGCTAGATTGCTTGCTTTGTCACGATGACTCAAGAGAATACCAAGTTGTGTGATTTTTCCAATACTAATAAAAATGATTTTATTAGTACTCCAATTGCTCCCGCCACTAGCGCGGAATCTTATGAAGTTAATGCCATTTTGCTGAATCTTATTATGAAAGAACAATTTTCTGGCCTTCCTAGTGAAGATGTCGCATCCCATATAAATACATTCATTGAGTTATGTGATATGCAAAATAATAAAGATGTGGATAATGATATTTTTAAATTGAAGCTATTCCCGTTCTCACTACGAGATCGTGCTAAGACTTCATTTTCATCTTTGCCTAAAAATAGTATTGATTCATGGAATAAGTGTAAAGATGCTTATATTTCCAAGTATTTTCCTCCCGCTAAGATCATGTCCCTTAGGAATGATATAATGAATTTTAAGCAACTTGATCATGAACATGTTTCACAATCTTGGGAGAGGATGAAATTAATGATAAGAAATTGCCCTACTCATGGTTAAAGTTTATGGATGATCATACAAAATATGTATGCTGGATTGAATTTTGCTTCTAGTAATCTTTTAGATTTGGCCGTGGGAGGTAATTTTATGGAAATCACATTAGGAGAAGCTAATAAACTCCTAGATAATATCATGGCTAATTACTCTCAATGGCATACCGAAAGATCCTCTACTAGTAAAAACATGCATGTGATTGAAGAAATTAATGTTTTGAGTGTAAAGATGGATGAACTTATGAAATTGTTTGCTAGTAAGAGTGCTCCTATTGATCCTAATGATATGCCTTTGTCTACTTTTATTGAGAATAATAATTAATCTATGGATGTGAATTTTGTTGGTAGGAACAATTTTGATAATAGCGCGTATAGAGGTAATTTCAAGCCTTGGCCGTTTCCTAGTAATTCCTCTAATAATTATGGTAATTCCTACAAAAATTCTTATGGAAATTATAATAATATGCCCTCTGATCTTGAGAACAATATTAAAGATTTTATTAGTTCTCAAATGAATTTCAATGCTATGGTTGAAGAAAAATTGCTTAAGATTGATGATTTGGCTAGGAACGTGGATATAATTTCTCTTGAGATTGATTCTTTGAAAATTAGATCTATTCCACCCAAGCATGATATTAATGAATCTCTCAAAGCTATTAAAATTTCTATTGATGAGTGCAAATAAAGAACCGCTAGGATGCGTGCTAAGCGAGATTGGTTTGTAAAAGCGCGTTCTTCTAGTTTTTGTGAAAATAATGGTGAAGATATTAAAGTGATTGATGTTAATCCTATTGAATATTTGTTTTCTAATATAACTCTTCATAAATATGAGACTGGAGATGAGTCAACTTTAGTTAAAAGGCGTCCCAATGATTCGGAGTTTATAGATCTTGATGCAAAAATTGATAAAAGTGGGATTGGAGAGGTCAAAACTTTAAGTAGAAATGAACCCACTCTTTTGGATTTCAAGGATTTTAATTATGACAATTGTTCTTTGATAGATTTTATTTCCTTGTTGCAATCCATGTTGAATTCTCCTCGTGCATATAATCAAAATAAAGCTTTTACTAAACATATCATTGATGCCATGATGAATTCTTTTGAAGAAAAACTTGAGTTGGAAGTTTCTATCCCTAGAAAGCTTTATGATGAGTGGGAACCTACAATTAAGATTAAAACTAAGGATTATGAGTGCCATGCTTTATGTGATTTGGGTGCTAGCGTTTCCACGATTCTGAAAACTTTATATGATGTGCTTGGTTTCCGTGAATTTGATGATTGTTCTTTAAATTTGCATCTTGCGGATCTACTATTAAAAAACCTATGGGAAGGATTAATGATGTTCTTATTGTTGCAAATAGGAATTATGTGCCCGCAGATTTTATTGTGCTTGATATAGATTGCAATCCAACATGTCCTATTATTCTTGGTAGACCTTTCCTTAGAACGATTGGTGCAATTGTTGATATGAAAGAAGGAAAGGTTAGGTTTCAATTTCCGTTAAGGAAGGGCATGGAAAACTTTCCTAGAAAGAAAATTAAGTTTCCATATGAATCTATTATGAGGGCTACTTATTGATTTTATACCAAAGATGACAATACCTAGATCTATGTTTTATGCCTAGCTAGGGGCGTTAAACAATAGCGCTTGATGGGAGGAAACCCAATTTTATTTTTGTTCCTGCTTTTTTGTTTCTATTTTTGAATAATTTTATCATCTAGCCTCTTGTTAGATGTGTTTTGGTGTTTTAATTTAGTGTTTGTGCCAAGTAAGACCTTTGGATGGCTTACGGTGATAGTTGATTTGATCTTGCTGAAAAACAGAAACTTTTGCGTCCAGTAAAAAAATTCTAATTTTTTACACAAGCATGGTAAAATCCCGAATTTTCTTGCGAAAGATTTATATACAAATTGACAAGGTTTTCCTAATTTTTCCAAAAAAAATGGAGTTACAGAAGTGTTCGAAGTTTCCACATTACTACAGATTGTTCTGTTTTTGACATATTCTGTTTTCTTTGTGTTGTTTGCTTATTTTGATGAATCTATGAGTAGTATCGCGGGGTATGAACCATGGAGAAGTTGGAATATAGTAGATATTACACCAATATAAATAAAAATGAGTTCACAATAGTACCAAAAGTGGTGATTTATTTTCTTATACAAACGGATCTCATGAGTTTTCTGTTGAGTTTTGTGTTGTGAAGTTTTCAAGTTTTGGGTAAAGATCTGGACTATGGAATAAGGAGTCGCAAGAGCCCAAGCTTGGGGATTCCCAAGGCACCCCAAGGTAATATTCAAGGACAACCAATCATCTAAGTTTGGGGATGCCCCGGATGGCATCCCCACTTTCGTCTTCGTCTATCGGTAAATTTACTTGAGGCTATATTTTTATTCACCACATGATATGTATTTTGCTTGGAGCGTCTTGTATGATATGAGTCTTTGATTTTTAGTTTTCCACAATCATCCTTGATGTACACACCTTTTGAGAGGTACATGCATGAATCGTGAATTTATTAGAATACTCTATGTGCTTCACTTATATCTTTTGATCTATGCAATTTGTTCTAGTGCTTCACTTATATCTTTTTAGATCATGGCGATGGCTTTATTTTATAGAAATTGTTGAACTCTCATGCTTCACTTATATTATTTTGAGAGTCTCTCTAAACAGCATGGTAATTTTCTTTGGTTATGAATTTAGTCCTAATATGATGGGCATCCAAGAGGGATATAATAAAAACTTTCATATAAAGTGCATTGAATACCATGAGAAGTTTGATTCCTTATGATTGTTTTGAGATATAAAGATGGTGATATTAGAGTCATGCTAGTGAGTGATTGTGGATTGGTAGAAATACTCGTGTTGAAGTTTGTGATTCCCGTAGCATGCACGTATGGTGAACCGTTATGTGATGAAGTTGGATCATGATTTATTTATTGATTGTCTTCCTTATGAGTGGCGGTCGGGGCGAGCGATGGTCTTTTCCTACCAATCTATCCCCTAGGATCATGCATCTATTACTTTGTTTCGATAACTAATAATTTTTTGCAATAAGTATGTGAGTTCTTTATGACTAATGTTGAGTCCATGGATTATACGCACTGTCACCCTTCCACCATTGCTAGCCTCTCTAGTGCCGCGCAACTTTCATCAGTGTATTAAACCCACCATTTACCCTTCCTCAAAAGAGCCACCATACCTAACTATTATGGCATTTCCATTGCCATTCCGAGATATATTGTCATGCAACTTCCGCCATTCTGTTTATTATGACACGCACCATCATTGTCATATTGCTTTGCATGATTGTAAGAGAGCTAGCATGATGGTTTCATGGCTTGTCCCTTTTTTGATGTCATTTGCTACGTAGATCATTGCACATCCTGGTACACTGCTGGAGGCATTCATATAGAGTCATATTTTGTTCTAAGTATCGAGTTGTAATTATTGAGTTGTAAGTAAATAAAAGTGTGATGATCATCATTATTAGAGCATTATCCCATGTGAGGAAAGGATGATGGGAGCTATGATTCCCTCACAAGTTGGGATGAGTCTCCGTACTTTACGAAAATAAAATAGTCCAAAGAAGCCCACCAAAAATGAGAGAAAAGAGAGAAGGGGCAATGCTACTATCCTTTTTCCACACTTGTGCTTCAAAGTAGCACCATGATCTTCATGATAGAGAGTCTCCTATGTTGTCACTTTCATATACTAGTGGTAATTTTTCATTATAGAACTTGGCTTGTATATTCCAATGATGGGCTTCGTCAAATTGCCCTAGGTCTTCGTGAGAAGCGAGTTGGATGCGCACCCACTTAGTTTCTTTTTGAGCTTTCATAAACTTATAGCTCTAGTGAATCCATTGCATGGAAATCCCCACTCAGTCACATTGATATCTATTGATGGGCATATCCATAGCCCGTTAATACGCCTAGTTGATGTGAGAGTATCTCCTTCTTTTTGTCTTCTCCACAACCACCATATTCTATTCCACATACAGTGCTATATCCATGGCTCATGCTCATGTATTGCGTGAAAGTTGAAAAAGTTTGAGAAGATCAAAAGTATGAAACAATTGCTTGGCTTGTCATCGAGGTTGTGCATTAATACTTTGTGTGATGAAGATGGAGCATATCCAGACTATATGGTTTTGTAGGGATAACTTTCTTTGGCCATGTTATTTTTTAGAAGACACGATTGTTTTATTAGAATGCTTGAAGTATTATTGTTTTTATGTCAATATTAAAATTTTATTTTGAATCTTATGGATCTGAATATTCATGCTACAATAAAGAAAATTACATGGATAAATATGTTAGGTAGCATTCCACATTAAAAATCTGTTTTTATCATTTACCTACTCGAGGACGAGCAGGAATTAAGCTTGGGGATGCTTGATATGTGTCCAACATATCTATAATTTTTTATTGTTCCATGCTATTATATTATCTATTTTCGATGTTTTATATGCAATACTATGCTATTTTATATTACTTTTGGGACTAACTTATTAACGCAGAGCCTAGTGTCAGTTTCTGTTTTTTCCTTGTTTTTGAGTTTTAAATAAAAGGAATATCAAACGGAGTCCAAAAAGAATAAAACTTTATGATGATTTTTCTTGGACCAGAAGACACACGTAGGACTTGGAGACGAAGGAAGAAGAGTCCCGAGGGCTCCACAAGCCCTCAGGGCCCGCCCTAGGGGGGGGGGCTGGCTTGTGGGCCCCTTGGAGCTCCTCTAACCCTAATCTTTGGCCTATAAATTCCCAAATATTCCCAAACGACCAGAAGCGTCCACAAAAATATTTTTTCTACCGCCGTAACCTTCTTTACTGATGAGATCCCATCTTGGGACCTTTTTCGGGCTACATCAACTCTATTTCCCTTCCGATGAAGCGTGAGTAGTTTACCACAGACCTACGGGTCCATAGCTAGTAGCTAGATGGCTTCTTCTCTCGCTCTGGTCCTCAATACCATGTTCTCCTCAATGTTCTTGGAGATCTATCCGATGTAATCTTATTTTGCGGTGTGTTTGTCGAGATCCGATGAATTGTGGATTTATGATCAGCTTATCTATGAATATTATTTGAATCTTCTCTGAATTCTTATGTGCATGATTTGATGTCTTTGTATTTGTCTTCGAATTATCGGTTTGGTTTGGCCAACTAGATTGGTTTTTCTTGCAATGGGAGAGGTGCTTAGTTTTGGGTTCAATCTTGTGGTGTCCTCACCAAGTGACAAAGTAGGGGTAGCAAGGCACGTATTTGTATTGTTGCCATAAAGGGTAAAAAGATGGGATTTTCATCATATTGTTTGAGTTTATCCCTCTACATCATGTCATCTTACTTAAGGTTTTACTCCATTCTTATGAAATTAATACTCTAAATGCATGCTAGATAGATGTCGATGTGTGGAGTAATAGTAGTAGATGCAGGCAGGAGTCGGTCTACTTGACACGGACGTGATGCTTATACTCATAATCATTGCCTTGGATATCGTCACAACTTTGCGCTTTTCTATCAATTGCTCGACATTAATTTGTGCACCCACCGTATTATTTTCCTTCAAGAGAGAAGCCTCTAGTGAAACCTATGGCCCCCGAATCGATTTTCCATCATATATTTTTAGATCTATAAACCAAAAAACCCAAAAATATCACGCTGCAATTTATTTACTTTTACTTTGTTTTACGTTTTAGCAATCTTTTATATCTATCTCTATCAGATCTCACATTTGCAAGTGACTGTGAAGGGATTGCCAACCCCTTTATCGCATTGGGTGCAAGTGTTTGATTTTGTGCAGTTGCATAGATTGGGGACTTGCTTGTATCTCCTACTGGATTGATACCTTGGTTCTTAACTGAGGGAAATACTTATCTCTACTTTACTTCATCACCCTTTCCTCTTCAAGGGAAAAACCAACGCAAGCTCAAGAAGTATCAACATGTTGGTTGCATATTTTATCCATTTGAGGATATCCATTTGTTGTTTTGATTGTCTTGGTTTTTATTGGCCAAGTGGATGTACAAGAATGCCTAAGAACCTCCTCTAGCTATCTATGCTCTTCTTGTCTCAAATTCTTTTCATGCTAAATCACAAAAATCGAACAAGTTCTTTTTGCACCCTCTAGGTGAGGGGCAACCAATCCGTCAAGGGATGACCTCCAAAACCTTCTTCGTGCATTTTGGTCAGACCAATACCTCAAACTTGGTCGAACCGAAATCATAAAGACTGATCTAGGTTTTCATCTCGGTGCTACCGATTAGACCAACTCGGCCCCAACAATTTTTTGTAACTGCACGCAGTTGCGCATCTCGGTGCCACCAATTTGTTCTACTCAGTGCCACCAATAGCACACGGGTATATATATATATATCCGTGCAACCGTATGTTGAAAACCATTTCAAACGCTACGACCCCACACCCTGTTGCTGCCACCCCCTTGGTTTCCGGATCGTCGTCGTCGTCTCCTGTGCGCCTTCGCCGCAGGAATCTGCCACCATCAACGGTAATATGCCCCACCGTTGCCGCCGTAGAGGATCTCCACCGGGTTAGGGTGAGATTCGATCTCCTCGTGCCTCCTTTATCTAATTCAATGCACGAGGATAATGCCATATATCTTGCCACGATTGCAATACTTCCATGCACCAGATTAGTTCGTTAGAATAGACTCGAGCAAAACTTTAGGTTTAGGTTTATGCCAAACACATCTCAGACCAACCGAATAGGAATTTTCGGTCCCACCGATTTGACCCTGGACATTGCAAAAGTACAACTCGGTTCCACCAAAACGTACTAATCGGTGAGACTGAAAGTAAAGTTTCATTGAAACCCTAGAAACTCGGAGTCACCGAACCACATCTAGGTCCAACCGAAATGGAGTGTTTTGGTTCTGTGAATGCTTCGGTGTCAACGAAATGACCAACTCAGTAGCTCCGAAATGCATTCTATGAAAACCTAGAACTAAACACTGGAAAGCGTCGGTGCTATACAAACGGTTTTTAACCCCTTTCCACGACGGCATTTGGAACCATCGCCTAGCGAGTGATGGCGATAGGGGGGTCCTTCCCACATGACCCAAAAAACGTCGGGGATATGCCCTCCTGGCACACACGCTTGGCAAAATGAGGTCGTGTGTGACTGGCGAGCGCTCAAATACAAAAATACGTACAATAGAGCTAAAAAATACAATTATACAAGCGAAATTGTTTCCGATCGTAAGTACATCCCACACAGTCAGTCCCCGCTAAACATTTCCGTTCGTATGAACACCCCACACAGTCGCTCCAAGGAAAAAGTTTCCATTCACAGGTACATCACACACAATTTTCCCCATTAAATCGGTCGTGATAGCGTTGCCATTGCACACGATATTAACAATTTTATCGTTTGTGTTATTGAATGCATCACACATGGTGCATAGAAAAAACCGTGTGGCAAAGGTTGTCCACCGCACACAGTTTTTATGTCGTAAACATTTGCGCAAGGTGGCCTAACGCAAACAGTTTTCAAGAGAAGGTCGTGTGTGATTTTTCATTGATCCAACATGGTTTATTCCTAGAAATTGTGTGTGTTGCCTGAGGTCATCCCCACGGTATTTTCTGAATAACCGTTTGCAATAGCAAAACCTAATTAGCAGACTAATTCGCCATTAGTAGGCTAATTGCCCTATTATTAATAATCCATTTATTAATCTAATTGACATTCATGTTAAGCACATAATATATTCATTTCCATATTAAGGAAGTAGGATTTCATAATTGAAATATATCAAAGTACAACATGATATAGCTTCTGCACTCAGCTACCCCATTACACAACTGCACCAGCACCAAGTTTCACATGCAACATTAGAACCTTTCAAAATTAACATCATAGACAGTATATAGACAGATGCATCTCATCTGGAAAACTGCTGAAGCGGAAGGCGAATATTGAGCCTTCATTCATGTTAAAGGTCTTTGCAACTTTAGGCCAGTGCATGTGGATGATTGACCATCCGTCCTTCGTCCTCTTTAGGAACACTTCAATATTGAACCGTGGGTGTTGTATGAAAACCTTCGTCGCCTCCTGACCATAAAGGTGGTTTGATAGGTAATCATCAGTGAACTGCTTTGGAAAGGCCTGAAAAGAAGGACGTGCATAAATATCTTCTCTATATTGGAAATGGGGCAAATGAATAAAAAAAGGCAAGGTATAATAGTTAGTACCATCTTGTAGTGAACTCGTGTCTTCTTCATTGTGCAGACAAAGATCTTGTTGTTTTTTGTCGCTAATTTCTTTATCCTAACAATCTTTCCGAGATTCCTTGACTTCATTGATATTCATGGACAACTCATTTCCCCGTATGCAAAAAGGGTCGAGCAGTGGGTCAAAACCTCTGACAGCAGGACCTACATGTGCAAGACCAAATTGCTAAACCTAAATATTAGAATGGTTCCAGCAATTGCACAATAATGTGTTGTTAGACAATGGACCATGCACGTGCTAACCTCGATTGTAAACCTCAGTGCTTCCCATTGTTTCCCTACAACACATATAAGGTAGTTAGTCATCAGGTTAAGTAATGGTTCGCATGCTATCAGTAAAATATGTTGATGAAAAATAAGCACATTGCAGATTCATCAGATTAATTCAAGCCACATGGAAAACCCATTTATCCAAACCAAGCATGATTAAGAACTAGGAAATATAGCACTTGTATATGTTTCTCATGTATTAAGTGCAGCCAAATTCAATTTATTCCTCACATGCACAACAATACAAAATTCTACCAATGACAATTGGACATCGCATTGCAGAATTGAACCAAGCAGTTAACTAAACACCACAACAAATGAACCCAACATTAACTGAGCACCACATTGCATAATATAACATACTCCTAATAGAAGATCAGACAGTTAACCAAACCAAGCATGCTTAACAACTTGGAAATATAGCAATTGTATTTGTTTCTCATGTATTTACCACATCCAAATTCAATTTATTCCTCACATGGTATACAATAACAGAATGCACCCACAACTATTGAACGTCGCATTGTAGAATTGAACCAAACAGTTAACTAAACACCACAACACAAATGAACCAAACGTTAACTGAGCACCACATTGCACAATGTATAACCAAACCAAGGATGCTTGACAACTTGGAAATATAGCAATTGTATTCGTTTCTCATGTATTTTGTAAAGATAAATTCGATTTATTTCTCACATGGAAGACAATACAAAATTTGCAGCCTGAAGAATTGAACATCACATTTGCATAATTGAACCAAACAGTTAACTGAAGATGACAACTAATTAACAAAACAGTTAATAAGTGAGCACCACACTACACGACATATAGAACATATACACTAGAGCAACAGATTGCATGGTAAAATTAGATAGCACAATTCACTAGAATTTGTGAAGGAAAGGCAGGAGCATTACACGCAATGGGTAAACCAAGCATGCTTAATTGGCGTAGCTAGCAAATGGAAAGGTGCTCCTCCAAGATCTGGGGGTCGGCACGAATGGCAGCCATCGCGACCTCATCCGCGCATGCTGCCGCGATTTGCTTCTCCGTTGCCAAATGCTCCTTGAGATCCTGGCTATACTGCGTGCACCACTTAGGGCGATGCTTATTTGGTGGAGGGGTCAGTGATTTGGGTGGAAGGTGTCACACCGGCGGTCGGGGCATGTGGGATGTGGAAGGAGGATAAGGATGGGGTCGGGTGTGGATTACCTGCCTGGATAGACGAGGCCGAGCAGCATGAAGGAGGGTCGCCAGCGAGGAGGTGGCGCTGCAAGCAAGGAGTGAAGGTTTCAACTTGTAAATGAAGGCGGAAACAGGGGAAATGTGGCTTTTGGTAAGGGGGGGCAGGGAGGTAGATATTTCCGCGGAAGCCGAAAATTTGGAATCGGTTTAGCGAAAAAACTGGCGTGCAAAGTGTCATCAGACACGGTCCCTTATTCAGAACTATGTATGATATGTGAACATCACAAATGATTCAGATAGCTTAACCTGTGTGTGATGAGTTTGAACGTCAAAAATTTTGGTTCGAATTTCCCTGGTTACAGTGGTGATCCATGTCATTGCATAATTTGGGTACACAAAGGAGACTACAACACACCCACACTTCTTAATCGAGCAGGTTCAGCAATTAAATGGAGCTAGCTGACCTAAACATTACTCTAACAAATTAAAGACCGGCGCTCTTAATTAAACAAAACAAAGAGTACTACTACGGCTGGTGCTCATCGATCTCCGCCGCTGCCTCCATGTCCAGCTCGCGCTCGATGGTCTCCTGGGGAAGGGGCTCCATGGCATCCATCGCACCATACTCGGCAAGCATCTCGCCATTCGAGACTGTGATCTGGGCTTGGACGGGCACCGTCGTCGCAAGGTATGCGGCGGAGGAACGGATGGCTGCTCGAACGCTCTCGGCGATTGCCAACTCTTCGGTCGTGGGTTGCCGACCGTTGTCGGAGAAGCTTCGTTCAGTTTGTGCGGTGACCGCCACGAGCTGGGCATGGGCGGCCTCCATCAGGGCTAAGGCCGCTGTTGTGGAATGGACAGCTGCCGTGCCGCTCTCGCCAGTTGCTATCCCCGAGGTAGATGTTGCTGCCGCCACCTAAGAAGCAACAGCGGCCGTTTCGGCTGCCTTGGCCGCCCGGTCGCAGATTGTGGTCGCGCTCATGCACCTTGTTAGCACGTGCATGGCGGATGCGGCTGCGCTCTCGCCGGAGTGGTCCACCGAAGTTGTCCTCATGACGCGGGTCCACGTGCCCATCTTTCACCGGCGACGATTGGACAGTGAAATGATATTTGGGGAGCGAGCTAGTGTGCTTGAGACACCGGCTGTGGACTATAGTCGACACACCTTCTCGCGTAAGCCATAGGCGTACTATACACCGATGGTGCTCCAACATATTTTGTGCTGCATCTCACACAGTTGGTGATAATAAATTGTGTGGGATCTACTTGATTTTTCATCTTGATTTGAATTACATAATGGGGTCACAGCGGCAATGGACGGTGTTTGAATTGCTAGACCTTTTATCTGCAGTGAACATGCAACTATATGTGTGTCGTAAAAGAATTGGAATTATTCAGGGTTCGTTTGAACATTTTACACATTAAATTCTAGTAAATCCAAAGCTCGTCTGAAATTCATGAAACTTGGCATGCTATCATGGAGAGGCATTAACATGTTGTGGTAAATTTTTTGTCCCATTTGGGGCAGATTTGGGTATATGCTTCTCACAAACCAGAGCTTCTCACAACAAGCATGATGGTTTCAGTAGGGAATGTCCCACCATTGGGGACGAAATGATATACATTGCCTCTTATTGCTTTCAAAAATTTTCTCGTGTCAACATAGAACAACAGGAGTGTTGTATCAATTTTTGTGATTTTTGGGGTTCGTTTGGACATTTTTATGCATTGACTGAGTTTTCGATGCATTCGTATGCATAATTCAAATTTGAACTACATGCACATGCTCTAATGCATATAAATTGGTTGAAAATTCAAATATGTGTCCTTGGTTGCATGCTTAGGTCCCGTGCCAGAAATGGGAATGAATGTCAAACACCCTGCCACTGTCAGTCGGCTGCAAACATTGAGATACCTGGTTTTTAAATTCTAGTAAATCCAAAGCTTGTCTGAAATTCATGAAACTTGGCATGCTATCATGGAGCGGCATCAACATGCCAGGGTAAATTTTTTTTTCCCATTTGGGGCAGGTTTGGGGATATGCTTCTCACAAACCAGAGCTTCTCACAACAAGCCTGATGGTTTCGGAAGGGAACGTTTCACCTTTCTGGACGAAACGATATCCATTGCCTCTTCTCGATTTCAAATTTTTTTCCTTGTGTCAACATAGAACAACAGGAGTGTTGTGTCAATTTTTGGGATTTTTCGGGGTTCATTTGACATTTTTATGCATTAATTAAGTTTTCAATGCATTTATGTGCATAATTCAAATTTGAACTACATGCACATGCTCTAATGGATATAAATTGGTTGAAAATTCAAATCTATGTCCTTGGTTGCATGCTTAGGGCCCATGCAAGAAATGGGAATGAATGTCAAACACCCTACCACCATCACTCAGCCGCAAACATTGAGATACCTTGTTTTCAAATTCTAGTAAATCCAAAACTCGTCTGAAATTCATGAAACTTGGCATGCTATCATGGAGCGGCATCAACATGTCGTGGTAAAAAATTTGTCCCATTTGGGGTAGGTTTGGGTATATGCTTCTCACAAACCAGAGCTTCTCACAACAAGCCTGATGGTTTCAGTAGGGAACGTTTCACCTTTCTAGACAAAATGATATCCATTGCCTCTTCTCGATTTTAATTTTTTTCCTAGTGTCAACATATAACAACAGGAGTGTTGTGTCAATTTTTGGGATTTTTCGGGGTTCGTTTGGACATTTTTATGCATTAATTGAGTTTTCAATGCATTTAAGTTCATAATTCAAATTTGAACTACATGCACATGCTCTAATGCATATGAATTGGTTGAAAATTCAAATCTGTGTCCTTGGTTGCATGCTTAGGTCCCATGCAAGAAATGAGAATGAATGTCAAACACCATGCCACCGTCACTCGGCCGCAAACATTGAGATTCCTTGTTTTTAAATTCTAATAAATTCAAAACTCGTCTGAAATTCATGAACCTAGCATGCTATCATGGAGCGGCATCAACATGGTAAATTTTTTGTCCCATTTGGGGCAGGTTTGGGTATATGCTTCTCACAAACCAGGGCTTCTCACAACAAGCATGATGGTTTCGGTAGGGAACGTCCCACCTTTGGGGACGAAACGATATCCATTGTCTATTATTGCTTTCAAAAATTTTCTCGTGTCCACATAGAACAACAGGAGTGTTGTGTCAATTTTTGTGATTTTTCGGGGTTCATTTGGACATTTTTATGCATTAACTGAATTTTCAATGCATTTATGTGCATAATTCAAATTTGAATTACATGCACATGCTCCAGTGCATATAAATTGGTTGAAAAATCAAGTCTTTGTCCTTGGGTGCATGCTTAGGTCCAATGCAAGAAATGGGAATGAATTTCAAACACCAGGGCACCGTTGATTGCTGGCAAAACATTGAGATACTTTGTTTTTAAATTCTAGTAAATCCAAAACTCGTGTGAAATTCATGAAACTTGGCATGCTATCATGGAATGGCACCCGACATGTTGTGGTATTTTTCGTGTCCATTTTGAGAGAAGGCGCACTCGAATAACAACCAACAAAGGCATTTTGAAAAAATAGCTGCCACTTTAATATCTCAAACATTTGTATAATTCAAACCATGTGCGTTCT
The DNA here is from genome assembly GCF_018294505.1 of Triticum aestivum. Taxonomy (NCBI): domain Eukaryota; kingdom Viridiplantae; phylum Streptophyta; class Magnoliopsida; order Poales; family Poaceae; genus Triticum; species Triticum aestivum. Next base: position 164,778,009 of record NC_057803.1, on the reverse strand, counting down.
GTTAACCATTCACGTGACGTCACGTGTCTTGGTTTTAATGGCTATAGGAGGTGCCGTGTGGACAGCTGCTTAACCTTGACTGAACAGGAGGTGTGCGAGCGTAGTCCGGTGCGCAGGCTTACCGAGAGGCGTGCAAGCTGTCCTCCAATGCACGGGCTCACCGGGAAGCGTGTGAGCTATACGCTGCGCAGGCTCACTGGGAAGCAAGCCCTTTGACTTCCATGGCTGCCCGCCATCCTCTCCATTAATGGCGCCCGAGCTGCTACTTAATACGGGCGGCCTTACTATTCGCCTCCCATTCCCCTCTCTCCCGTAGACCTCCACCAACACCATGGCGCAGAAGGATCATCTGCCACTAGTCTTCAAGTTTGATGAAGTCGACTCCAAGCCAGAGGAGATAGAAAATAAGGAGGAATAGGGCCTCATGGACATGGCCCAGAATGAGCTGGCCGCGGCGGTTGCTGCCCTCGCTCCTGTCCCAGCTCCCATCCCCGCGCCCGCGCCAGCGACCATCCCCGTAGCATTGACGGGCTGGTCGCCGAGCACTATCATAGAGCTGGAAGCCACGGGTGTCAGCGAGGTCTCCGCGGACCCACGTGAGCTCGTGTACATGCCAGCGCCTGTGCCTGTGCCCATGCCCATGCGCACCCCTCCACCCACTGCGGCACCGGTCCCCGTGCATTTGGCTGCACCCGCTGTGCCCGTGCCCGTGCATGCGTCCCCCTCAGCGGCATGGGACGCCGTCGTCGACTGCTACCTCTCAGCGCCGCCAGCTGCCGTCCTCCCACGCCCCGCCACCGCCAGAAATAGTTTTTTTCTTGGGTTTAATACTGTATCTCGATCATATGAATATAAATTCGCAGTATGACTGAATGAAAGATATGGTTTGAGCGAACTTGCGTTTTCTCTCTTAATGTACAGACTTATCAAATGATTTCCTTTTGAAAAAACGTCAATTGGTTTTTAAATATAAAACACTCATCACAAACGTTTTAGGTAGAACACCCGTATGCAAACCAACAACTTCCCCAAGAAGCCAAGGGAAAATGTGTCGAGCAGGATTTGTGCAGCACTTGATCGCAAATGTTTTAGATAGAACACCCGTATGCAAAGTGAGAGCAGGATTTGTGCAGCTCTTCAACGCAAACGGTTCTTTTGGATGACCCATGTGCAACCACTTACAAACAATTTGGGTATGTTGCCATTTGTCAAACTAGAAAGATTGACATTTGTTGATCTAGTAACATTGCCATTTGTCAACCTTGTAACACTGCGATTTGTCAAAATATGAAGCTAAAAATCACTAGCAGTACCTAATTTTTGCAACTAAAATTCAGTAATTAAGCATAGATTTCATTCATAGATTAAGCAGTCGTTCTTAACTTATACAAATAGTTCAACTCGACAGCTGAACCGACCAAACTTTTCCCCAATTGTTGCCAACCACGTACTGAAATAGCTAGCCCAACTATATATACTAGCTAATTTTAAGTACATTGTACAGTTCCACCACATATATAGTCAGATGAACTGAACATAATAGCCCCTAAATACTACTACTATACTACAGAGGGGCTTTGTACTACTTCCGACTGCCTCTGCCCTGCCGGGCATGCTCAGTAAGAGGCAAAGGAGGAGGAGCCTACCGACAAGCTGGGCAACTGCAATACGGTGCATGCCGCTGCCGCAGCTTCAGCGACGCTCACCTCGAACACCCTCTGCCGCTCCAGACGACCCCTCTCGAAGCGGTCGTTCTCCTTGTAGATCTTCTGATTCCTCGCCTCTGAGGCAGCGTGTGCCGCGGCCACGGCGACGGTAAGGCTCTTTGCGTGCTCGACGAGGCGCTCCTCCTCCTCCCACGGGAACTCGGTGTAGCGCGCAAGGTCGCTGACGCACGTGCGGGCATCCACCTCCGCCTCCCACCTTCGGGCGGCGGTGGCCGAGCGGGTGATGACCCCGGCGGTCGACGGTGGGCTAGCGGCCACGACGACCGACAATGGGGTGACGGCCACGACCATTAGCTTCCGCTTCGGGCCGCGGTGGCGGAGCGGGTGATGACCATGGTAGCCGGCAGTGGGTGGCGGCCACGACGGCCACCTCCCGCCTTTGGGCCACAGCGGCGGAGCGGGCAATGGCCCTGGCTTTCGACGATGGTGTGGCGGCAACGGCGGCCGGCAACGGCGGCCGGCAACGGCGGCCGGCAACGACTGCCGATGGGCAGCGGCGGCGGAGCGTGTGGTGGGTGTTCCGCACACACCCAACAGGGACGCCACACGCACTACACTACGCTGGGGACAGTGCCGCCGCCGCGTGGTGTAGCTGGGGCTGTCCTCTGATGACGACAGAGTGGCTGAGCGACGAAGATGGACCGGTGCCATTGGTGATTGTGGGAGAAGCAGACGAGATAAGCAATAGGGAGGGAGGGGAAAATGCGACGCAGGACTCGCCGGCCGTGATGGTTTATATAGCAGGCCGGTAAGCATTGGGATTTTGGGGGATTTCACCGAGTCGGGTGGGAAGCTTGCGCAGGAACCTGCGAGGTTGCGCAGGAACGGGCTCACCGACAATTCATTGGCGCCACTGTTTGGCCAAAAGAACGCCCCCGTGCGCTGCGCAAGCTTGTGCTGTAAGCCGTGTGCGGTAGCGGGGTGACAAGACATGCGAGAGGAGGACGAAAGGCCACGTACACATACGGTTAATACAAAAAAACGTTTGTGGTTTATTTACCTACTATACCCCTGTCCTGGTTTATAAGTAGGATTTAACTAATAAAATACGACTGCATGTCGCCAAAGATTATATAGTTGGATTCATATTTGAACATAGTTTTCAATTATATAATTTTTATAACACGCATTAACATTTGGTTGGTTAAATTTAAGGGAAAAGTATGGCATAGAATATAAAGGGGACTATAGACGAAGACGGAGGGAGGAGCACACGGCCGCTCTCTACTCAGCGACGCAACTGTCGGCCGGCTTGTAGGCGACCATTTCCTGCGTGTTCAATGGCTCTATGCATGTGGTTTCTTGCGGTTGAGGCGGTCGCGACGCGCTCTGATCGCGTCCCGCCGCGCACGCTCTGCTCTCGCGTCCCTCCGGGTGCTCTGCCCTCGTCCCTCCACGCGCGCTACCAGTGTTTGGGGCCATCGCACGATCACGCACGTTCATGTGCATGTGGTTGCACCAGGTGCGGCGCGATGATGCAGTTACCCGCTGCAAAAATTGCCATGCGGACGCGCTGAGAATCTAGGCCGCCTGGCCCCCTTTAATTCCTGCGGCCATTTACCTTAATCTCTCGTCTCACACGACACAAATAAGCACACCCACAAGGACACATACAGAGAGGACATCCAACGGTTCCAATGGCGCTCCCCGTGGCTCCAATGGCGCTCCCAACGGCCGACGACGACAACGGCGGGCAGTTCACCACACAACACGTCGTGGACACCCACGTGAGGGGGAAGGCTCTCTCGGTGGTGTACATGAACGATCTGATCTTGGTGGAGAGCTTCATCCAAACTATGGAGCAGTTCCTTGCCGAGGACAAGTACCAAGTGGTTGGCTTCGACCTCGAGTACACCATGGGTCGTGCCGGGCATGATCAGAAGGTTGTCGTCGCCCAGTTGTGCGTGCGACATGACGTCCTCGTCTACCACTACCACCTGGCCACAAGGCCTTGCGAGCATTTCTCCAGGTTTATCAATAGCTCCGACTACAGTTTCGCTACGGTGGACACCACCAACGATCTAAAAGCGCGCAAGGTTTTGGACTTGAAATGCCCGAATCTTGTCAACATCCAGCACCACTACAAGGTTTGGGGGAGCGACAACAACAAAATGAACTCCCTGGTTGACCTTGCCTCGGCCATCATTGACCCCTACTATGCGAAGATGAAGGAAGAGAGCAAGAAGGATAAGAACGCCTGGCACGGTGTTTGGCATGAGAGACTGGATGAAGAACACATCAAGTATGCGGCCAAGGACGCGTACACAAGCTACGAGATGTACAGACGGATTGTTGACATGAGGAACTGTCTTCTTCCTGCCTCAGACGAGGGATCCAACCACATAGAAGTGGCGGGAGTGTCACAAGAAGTAGATGACTAGACGATTGTTTCTCCTACTTTAGAATGCATGCAATTGTTTATTGAGGTGTGTGCAAATGATCTGTATAGTCACTTATGTAATTGGATGTTTATTTTAGTTATATATACATGTTATTCTTCTGTAGACAGAGCAAATCACATGGCTTATTAGCAGCAATCGTATGTGTTATTATTGGTCTTCACACACATTTCTGATTAAGAACCGGTTTGACGCGTATCACAGACATCTTGTTCAGTTGAACTGTTTCCATTATGTTGCCTAGTCACACACAGTTCATCCTAGTGAACCGTATGTTGTATATCGCACACACCTTCAACTGGCTGCTCGTTTCTTTTGTTCCTCCTCATCACAAATAGTTCATCCAAATGAACCGTATGTTGTATATCGCACACGCCTTCATCTGGCTACCCGTTTCTTTTGTTCCGCCTCATCGCAAACAGTTCATTGAACTAAACCGTATGCCCTGCATCGCACGCGCAATTAAAATCAGAACCGTGTTTGATGCATCCATCATCGCAAATATTTTGCACCTTTTTATGGTTTTTTACACCATCATTTGCAATTATGGCATCGCACACAGTTTTGTTGAAGGGTCTTTGATCATAGTGTCGCATTTGGACCATCCTGCAGTAGTGAAAGTTTGAACTCATTTAAAAAAACTATATGCTTTTTGTGATAACTCATGTACTCTGCTCATACCAATCTATTCACAGGGTTTGTGAGCAAGATATCAAGTGCCAGTGACAGTCAAAATCAGTCAGAGCAGAATGTTGACCTAAGTGAGGGCTCTAGTCCCGATGAGAGCTACTATGAGGGCATTAGGAGCTCTCCAGATTTGCCAAAGGCTGCCACCAGAACAAAGAAGAAGATAACCTCATATAGTGAGGATGAAGACTTTGTGGCTAGTGAGGCCGCTTCCAAGAAAAAGGCAGTTCTGAAGAAGGAGTATGGCTCTATAGCTAGCACCATACCAAGTGCCATGGAAAGGAATGTTGTCAGAAAGGTGCCACTATCAAAGGCAAGCAGAGCCTCAGCTCCAAAGGAAACAATGACATTCACACTTGAGGAGCCAAGTGATGAAGAGGCAGATGCCATCAAGAAAAACAAGAGGGCTAGAAGGACTATTGCTATAGTTATTGGCAGACCTTCCATGAGGGAAGATGAGGAGGAAGAGCGAGAAGCTGAAGCACCCTCAGCAAAGGCACAGAAACTCATGTCTGATGGCATGAAGACAGCTGCTCCCTCCAAGCCCAGGGCCAAGCCCAAAGTTGCTGCACCTAAAAGGTCTACAAGAAATATTCCAGCTGCTGAGAAGAATAAGGCCCCATTGCCTGAGGTTGAGGGTGATGATGAGCCACTAGTGCTTAGGAAGCTTAATCCCAAGATCCCAAATCATGATAATGCTCATCCTATTGTAGAAAACATGATGCCCAAGATGGATAAGGGATTGAGAGAGTGGAGGAAAGTTGATCCCTACTCTGTCAGAAGGAGGATTGCTTGTGATTACCACTTTCACACAAGAGAACAACAAGATTTCTATGAAACAGTTTTGCTTGATAAGAAGCCCATTGTTAGTGACATGAATTGGGTGGACTGGAAATACATTTATGCCAATGAAGATTATTTCCCCCACATTCATGAGAGCTTTAGGATTACCAGTGTTGGCAAGTTTATTTGTCAGAAACTCACCAAGTGGAACGATGAGATGATCATGCAATTCTACTCCACAGCTCACTTCTATCTAGATGGGATAATTGCATGGATGACTGAGGGTTCCAAGTACCAGTCAACCATCTCAGAGTGGGCTGCACTCCTTGGTGCTCCTGAGGAAGAAGAGAATGATGTTGATGTATATGGGAAGCCCGGGATGGACCACAACACAATGGAAAACATGTACAAGGAAATCCCTCCCAGGGATGTTGAGAGCCACAAGCTTGGGTCAGTCATGCACTTGCTAGCGGGGTTGGCCACCACAAACACTATCCTGAGGCATACCCTCTTGCCCCAAGTCTGGAGATGACAAGATGATACGTGGCCACTCCATCAATTTGCTCCATTTGTTTGACAACCCCCAGAAGTTCAAGGTTACGAGTTTGATTGTTGAGATGGTCAAGATGGAAACTACTGACCAGAAGAGATCCTGTGGATATGCTCCACATATTCAGATGCTCATCAACTCCAAAGTTGGTATGGGCACATATCTACTAGATCGTGAGCATCTCCCTCTTCAGCCAGAGTTCGAGGATAATGTGGTGGTCATGGATCCCTCACATACCACATCTGTTGAGGCTCAAGAGAAGGCCTAGGGAGCAGCAACAGCAAAAGCAGCACAAGAAGCTTTAGCTCCCAATGCACCCATACCAAACCTCAAGTCAAAGAATGATCAGATGACATATCTGCTAGATGCCACCCTGAGGATTGAGAGGAGTCTGGCCAACATCTCCAAGAATAAGGAGAGTCTAGAGCGGGTTGTCGAGACAAAGATTCGTGATCTTGATGTGAAGATCACAGAGGTTCAGATAGTTGTGGAGAAGCTGCAGTCAGATGTTGAGGCAAGTAGGATTGCTGTAGAAGACAGTGGAGATGAGGGACCTACCACTCAGAGGTTCCATACTGTACCCAGAGCACCCAGATCTTCTGCCATGCCAATTGCAGACACGAGGACCACTCACTCTGCACCTGCTGCTACTACTCTAGTGCCACCTCCAATATCTAGGACATATTGTTGATCGGAAATGATATAGAATTTCTGGATAGCATAAAAGGATACTTGAATAAAAGTTTTTCAAGGAAATACCTTGGTGAAGCTGCTTATATATCGGGTATCAAGATCTATAGAGATAGATCAAGACGCTTAATTGGACTTTCACAAAGCACATGCCTTGATAAAGTTTTGAAGAAGTTCAAAATGGATCATTCAAAGAAAGGGTTCTTTCCTGTGTTACAAGGTGTGAAGTTGAGTCAGACTCAATGCCCGACCACTACAGAAGATAGAGAGAAAATAAAAGTCATTCCCTATGCCTCAGCCATAGGTTCTATCATGTATGCTATGCTGTGTACCAGACCTGATGTGTGCCTTGCTATAAGCTTAGCAGGGAGGTACCAAAGTAATCCAGGAGTAGATCACTGGATAGCGCTCAAGAACATCCTGAAGTACCTGAAAAGGACTAAGTATATGTTTCTCATTTATGGAGGTGACAAAAAGCTCCTCGTAAATGGTTACGTCGATGCTAGCTTTGACACTGATCCGGATGACTCTAAGTCACAAACCAGATACGTATTTATATTGAATGGTGGAGCTGTCAGTTGGTGCAGTTCCAAGCAAAGCGTCGTGGCGGATCTACATGTGAAGCGGAGTACATAGCTGCTTCAGAAGCAGCAAATGAAGGAGTTTGGATGAAGGAGTTCATATTCGATCTAGGTGTAATACCTAGTGCATCGGGTCCAATGAAAATATTTTGTGACAATACTGGAGAAATTGCCTTGGCAAAGGAATCCATATTTCACAAAAAAACCAAACACATCAAGAGACGCTTCAACTCCATCCGTCATCAAGTCAAGGAGGGAGACATAGAGATTTGCAAAATACATACGGATCTGAATATTGCAGACCCATTGACTAAGCCTTTTCCACGAGCAAAACATGATCAGCACCAAGACTCCATGGGTGTTAGAATCAATGTAATCTAGATTATTGACTCTAGTGCAAGTGGGAGACTGAAGGAAATATGCCCTAGAGGCAATAATAAAGTTGTTATTTTATATTTCCTTATTCATAGTAAATGTTTATTATTCATGCTAGAATTGTATTAACTAGAAACTTGATACATGTGTGGATACATAGACAAAACACCGTGTCCCTAGTAAGCCTCTACTAGACTAGCTTGTAAATCAAAGATGGTTAAGTTTTCTAACCATAGACATGTGTTGTCATTTGATGAAAGGATCACATCATTAGGAGAATGATGTGATGGACAAGACTCATCCATTAGCTTAGCATATTGATCGTTCAGTTTTATTGCTAGTGCTTTCATGTCAAATACATATTCCTTCGACTATGAGATTATGTAACTCCCGGATACCAGAGGAATACCTTCTGTGCTATCAAACGTCACAACATAATTAGGTGATTATAAAGCTGCTCTACAGGTATCTCCGAAGGTGTTTGTTGGGTTGGCATAGATCGAGATTAGGATTTGCCACTCTGAGTATCGGAGAGGTATCTCTGGGCCCTCTCGGTAATGCACATCAAAAGAAGCCTTTCAAGTAAAGTGACTAATGAGTTAGTTACGGGATGATGTATTACGGAACGAGTAAAGAGACTTGCCGGTAATGAGATTGAACTAGGTATGAAGATACCGACAATCGAATCTCTGGCAAGTAACATACCGATGACAAAGGGAATAATGTATGTTGTCATAACGGTTCGATCGATAAATATCTTCATAGAATATGTAGGAGCCAATATGAGCATCCTAAAACTCACCAGTGTGTGTAACCATGATCATCTCTTCTTGTGAGATTCGTATCAAGAAGAGAACATGGTGGGGTTATGTATGACTCGTAAGTAGGTGTTCAGGATCACTTCTTGATCATACTAGATGCGCCCGTTTATGCGTAGGATTTATCTGATTTTGTTCTACTACTCGTATGATTAGTTGGATACAAATGCTTAGTGCTTGCTACAACATCACCATTTCACAATTTCACACCCATTAAAGTATTATTAGTTTTGATACCCATGATAATGAGATTGTTGAGTCCCAAAAGGCTCATAGATATTACAACAACACATGCAGGTACAGGTAAAGTGATGCTTTAACGCAAGAGCGATGCCTGTTCTTTTTGGAGATTTTTTTTACGGTCATTAGGGAGATCCTTGGCCGGCAGCCTGGGATTTCGGCCGGGTGGTCATCATGTCTGTTTATTTGCGGCCTCTTAGGCCATATTTGGTTTTCATCCATAATCTGATGTTGTCTTCTTGTTTGATGCTGCTTTGGGAGATTGTGATATTTATGTTGTAACTTCCTTTGTTATGGCGAGTATAAGCCAATATAAATGCTCGTATCCTCATCTATTCAATTAATGGTATTTTATGATGATGTCCACCTTGTTTTCGACAAGTGATACTCGCTTGTATGTTTTAGTCACATGTTGGGGCGTACCCAATAAGCGCTTCTACCCTTTCGGAGAGTCGTAAGATCTTCGATGAGGTTAGGACCGCATGTTGAGAGTTACACACCCACACAACACTTATCAAAGCAATGAACAATAACTTAACGAATTATAGTGAAAGTAACTTGACGAGATTCCCTTGTGTTCTCAAGAGCGTTTTAGCCATTATAAGAAACACGTCCATCTTGTCCATAGCATACATAAGGACTGTGCCACTTGCTATGGAAAATGCCAACGGAGGCCGAGCTCCAGTGAGCTCGTTTTCAATTTTTATTTTTTTGGAGCGCGAAAAATTCCAAATTTATTTTTTGAACAAACATGCACATGTATGCCATGTATATGCAAAATTTCACAGTATTTATACGTTTACATGTGGCGTACAGGAAAAAGACAAATACACATTTTTAATGGGCCTTTTATTTTTGTTATTGGGCCAGAAATTTGTTATTTTTATACAGCCTACAAATCACAACATTTTTCGATGAAATTTAACACGTTCTTGCGGAATACAAATAAGTTTTCATGGTATTTTTTCAGATTTTTTTGGAACTTTTAATTACGCTTTTTGATTTTTTTTTTCAAAATACCGAGCTCACTGGAGCTCGGCCTCCAAAAATCCGCACTCCACTTGCTGCCCCTATTTACTTTTGTTACTTATTACTTTAATATGATTTGTCTTGCTATCAAACTATCTTTGTTGCACTTGGAGTAAAACCTTCATGGAAACTATTTGTTAATTTCTTTTGCTTCTCGTTGGGTTCGACACTCTTATCAAAAGGACTACAATTCCCCTATACTCATGTGTTATCACAAAACAGGCCTTACACAAAATGTCTACGTGTGTACTAAATTAAATCAAATTTTCTTTCTCAAAAATATGAGTTTGAGCTTTCATGTAACTTTGTTATAATCGGTTTATATTTTGATTGGGTTTCTACTTTATTTGGTTTTATTACAATAAAATGTTAAGACTTTAAAATTATCATTATTTTTTAAAAAAATTGTGAATTTCAAAAGGTGAGTAAAATTTCAAAATGCTCATGAATTAAAAAAGGTTGGTAATTTAAAAAAATCGGAAATTTGATTGTATTCATTAAATAAAAATATTCACTAATTTAAAAAATGCTCAAAAAATGTTCATGTTTTAAAAAAAGAATGATCATGATTTCAAACAATGATCGACTTGAATTTTTGTATCAAATATTGAAGTTACTAATGTATTTTAAAATATATACACAAAATTTTGAAATATCGGTAAATTTGAAAAATAATCATAAACAAAAAGTGTTCACGAATATGTAAAAAATATAAAAGAAAAATAAACAAAAGGAAATGAAAAGTGAAATAGAAAGCCGACTAGAAAACTGAACGACAAAATACTAAAAAGTAGAAAAAAAGTCAAAGTTTCCTAAAATGGGTTGAGCATCAGATAAGGAAAATCCTATAAAACACTTATTGAGGCAGATTGCCGCTGAATAGCATAGGGCAACGAGCTAGTGCTGCCATAATAATTGGGTTTTCATAAATCCAGGTTTTCATATATTTGGGAATTTCAGAAAATGTTTCTATTTCCTAAATTTGTTCACGAATTAAAAAATGTTTGCACTTTCAAACAAATGTTCACTATTTCAATATATATTTTGAAATTTCCGAAAATATTCATGTTTTCATAATTTTGTTCAGAGTGATTAAAATGTCTTAGTTTTCCTTTATTTGCTCAGAATTCAAAAATGTTCGCGGCTCCAGAGTATGTCCACATATTTTAAAACAGTCCTGATTTTTCAAAATTATTCGTGATCCAGAAAAATCAATTTTTAAAGGGTAGAAATAAAAAATACCAAATAAAATAACAGACACAATAAACTCAGACTATAGTGATATTTCCAATCAGCATGACCCGAGTAGCTACTGTGCACTACGTGTGAACTTCACGCTAATGGGTCAGCCCAGTTGGACGCCAGCATGTGGGATCTTACATGAAATAATAGATCAAAACTCTTCTTTTAGTAGATGTAGCTTTGTTTATGAGTTTAGGAGTTCGAATTTCAAGGCTCATAATCTAGCGAAGCATAGTTTAAAGTTAAGGATGGGCCGCCATGTTTGATTAGGACACCCTGGTGATCTTTCTTTTGTACCTCTGAACATTGGTTTGGTTTAAATAAAGTTTCGCGAGATTGTCTCAAAAAAACAATCTAATTTAAAATATTTTTCGTTTCTAGTTGGGGGAGCTCTGAATCAACGCCTTCAGCGGGGCGCCCCTATGTCTCGCCTTCAGCGATTCAAGGCGACCGAGATTGGCCGGCCCACGTGTGCGGCAGGCAACAACATATTTTTACTGTTTTTCTGTATTCTATTTTTGTTTTATTCTTTATTTCTGTAATTTGGTTTATAATTAAAAATATTATATATATTTCAAAAATTAATCTAAAAATGTTTTAAAAAATCTTGAATAAGTAATTAAAAATGTTGAACAAATATTTTAAAAAAATTTAACAAGTATTTGAAAATTGTTAATCAAGCATCCGTAAAAATGTTAAATGTAAATAGAAAAATTGCTCTTCATGTATTAAAAATTTTATGAGATTTTTTTATCATGTATATAATTTTTTTAATCAAGCAATTTGAAAAAAAAACTGTTGAACAAGTGTTCAAAAATGCCAATCAAGAATTTGGGAAATGTTAAATGTGTATAGAAAAAATATTGACCATTCATTAATAAAATAATGACTTTTTTATCATGTATATAAAATGTTAATCAAGCATTTGAAGAAATGTTGAATTAGTATTTGAAAAATGTTAATCAAGCATTTCAAAAACTGTTGAATGTGTATAGAAAATATATTGACCATGTATATAAAAATGATGAGAAATTTTGATCATGTATATAAAAAATTTAATCAAGCATTTAAAAAAAATATTAAACTAGTATTTGAAAAATATTAACCAAGCATTTGAAAACTGTTAAATGTGTATGGACAAATGTTGACCTTGTATTAAAAAATGATGATTTTTATCGCGCATCTAAAATGTTAATTAAGCATAAAAATGTTTAACAAGTGTTTAAAAAATGTTAATCAAGGGTCTGGAAAATGTTAAATGTGTATAGAAAAAATGCTGACCATGTATTAAAAAAACTGTAACATTTTCTAAAACTGTTAATCAAGAATTTTAAAAAGTGTAGAATGTATAAAAATATGTTGACCATGTATCAATAAATATTAATATTGTATTTAAGAAATGTTAATCAAGCATTGGAAAAATGTTTAACATGTGTTTAGAAAAAATGTTAACCATGTATTACAGAAATGTTTCATTTTTATTCAAAGCATGTTAGGCGTGTATTAGAAATACATTGTTCACATATACAAAAATGTAGAATAATAACCAAAAGAAGAAAGAAAATTTAAAAATAATAAAAATAGAAAATGAAAAAATAAACAAATGCAAAAAAAGAATGAAAAAATGGAGAATGCAAAAATAATTAATAAAATGGAGAATAAAAAATGGAGAAGAAAATTAAAAATGTATTACATACATACGAAAAATGTGTATGGAATAACAATGGAACTCAGAGAGAAAACGAAAGAAAACAAATGAAAAATAAAAATAATAAAAGCAACAAAACCAGGGGAAAATTATGGAAAAGAGAAAGAAAAGAAAAAAGCTAGTGAAAATCGGGAAAGAGACAAAGAAAACCGATGAAAAATAAAGAAAAAAGAAAACAACCAATAAAACCCGAGAAAGAAACATATAAAAAGGAAGAAAAGTAAAAAAAAATAAAAAGAGAGAAATAAAGAAAGAAAAACCAGTAAAAAAGTAAAGCAAAGGAAAAAAAACAATAGAAAACCGGCTTATTTCCTTTAAGTAGTACGCGTCCTAATAGTAAAACACGAACCTGGTAGGTGTCGCAGTGGCTAGCGTGTTACGTGAGAGCCAGTCGATCCTGGGATTGATCCTTGACAGCACCCTTTTTTCTTCTTTCATTTATGGAGTATATAATACTAGTAATTTGCATGCGCTTCACACATCAAGCTTATGATGCGATACCAAATGATCATACTAAGCAGTAATAATGATGGATTGTTATAATTCCAGTGCACATTTGTGGGAGCTTATTGCACAAAGTTTTTTTGTTTGAAAAAGGCTCTTGAAACGCATTGAGATCCTTTAGTTTTTCAAACTTAAAGTCGCAATGTTTGAACAAAGGGAGAACTTGAGATTTGCTGTGAAAATAACTATTCACACTCTTATCTTTTATCTGCCCCATTGCCATGTCATAAGTTTTACTTATGTTTTTTGTGCACTCCGCGTCCCAAGGGTGTTCATAAATTGATTTACAACAGTTAGTCAAAGGAATAAAAAAGAACAAAATAGTGATTTTGTGTTGTGTGTTACCCCCTCCTCTCCTCACATATATATAGGCGGGGGAGGGGAGGCATCCCTAGGGCGCCTTCAAGGGGGGTGGCGGCCAGCCCTGGGCTCCTGCCCTAGGCGCCTCCTCCTTTCCTTATTTAAGGGTGGAGGACATGGTAGGGGAGGGGCGGGCGGCTACCCTGCCTTGGCGCCCCCCTTTCCTTCCTAGCGCATGGGTAGGGGAGGTGGAGCACGCCCAGTCCCCTAGTGGGCTGGTGCGCCTCCCTCCTTTGGCCCATGACGCCCACCAAGTACCCGTGGCCTCCAGGAACCCCTTCCAGGATTCCGATAAAACTTCGGTGCATTCTGAAACCTTTCTGGAGACCAAAAGTATCGTCCTATATATTGATCTTTACCTCCAGACCATTACGGAGCTCCTCGTCATGTCCGTGATCTCATCTGGGACTCCGAACAACATTCAATCACCAATTCATATAACTCATTTAATACTATATCATCAACGAACATTAAGCGTGCGGACCCTACGGGTTCGAAAATGATATAGACATGACCGAGACGCTTCTCTAGTCAATAAACAATAGAGGGACCTGGATGTCCGTATTGGTTCCTACATATTCTATGAAGATATTTAGCAGTCGAACCTTTATGACAACATACGTAATTCCCTTTGTCTATCAGTTTGTTACTTGCCCGAGATTCGATCGTCGGTATCTCCATACCTAGTTCAATATCATCACCTACAAGTCTCTTTACTCGTTTCATAATACATCATCTTGCAACTAACTCCTTAGTCACTTTGCTTGCAAGCTTCTTGTGATGGTACTGCCAAGAAGGCCCAGAGATACCTCTCCATCATATGGAGTGACAAATCCCAATCTCGAGTCATGCCAACTCAACAGACACCTTCGGAGATACCTATAGAGCATCTTTATGATCACCCAGTTATGTTGTGACGTTTGATAGCACACATGGTATTCCTCCGGTATCCGAGAGTTGCATGATCTCATGGTCGAAGGACTATGTATTTGTCATTAAGAAAGCAGTGGCAACAAACTGAACGGCCATATGCTATGCTAACAGATGGGTCTTGTCCATCACATCATTCTCCTAATGATGTGATCTCGTTATCAAGTGACAACACATGTCTATGGTTAGAAAACCTTAACTATCTCTTGATCAATGAGCTAGTCTAGTAGAGGCTCACCAGGGACATCCACACATGTATTTATGTGTCCGGTCAATACAATTCTAGCATGAATAATAAACCTTTATCATAATTAAGGAAATGTAATAATAACCACTTTATTATTGCCTCTAGGGCATATTTCCAACAGTCTCCTATTTGCACTAGAGTCAATAATCTAGATTACATAGTAATGAATCTAACACCCATGGAGTCTTGGTGTTGATCATGTTTTTCCCGCGGAAGAGGTTTAGTCAACAGGTCTACCACATTCAGATCCGTATGTACTTTGCAAATTTCTATGTCTCCATGCTTGACCTTTTCACGAATGGAGTTGAAGCTTCTCTTGATGTGTTTGGTTCTCTTGTGGAACCTGGATTCATTCGCTAAGGCAATTGCTTCAGTATTGTCACAAAAGATTGTCATTAGACCCGATGCACTGGGTATTACACCCAGATCAGATATGAACTCCTTCATCCAGACTCCTTCATGTGCCGCTTCCGAAGCAGCTATGTACTCCGCTTCGCACGTAGACCCCACCACGACGCCCTGCTTGGAACTGCACCAACTGACAGCTCCACCATTCAATATAAATACGTATCCGGTTTGTGACTTAGATTCATCCGGATCTGTGTCGAAGCTAGCATCAATGTAATCCTTTACGACGAGCTCTTCGTCCCTCCATAAACGAGAAACATATCCTTGGTCCTTTTCAGGTACTTCGGAATATTGTTGGCTGTTGTCCAGTGATCCACTCCTAGATTACTTTGGTATCTTCCTGCCAAACTTATGGCAAGGCACACATCAGGTCTGGCACACAGCATGGCATACATAATACCAAAGCCTCTATTCCAGGCAAGGTTTTTGCCGTGAGGTTTAGCCACTTGGATGATAATGACCTATGGTGAATTATGCATGAGGCACGTGGTATTATTTTGGTATATGGCTGTGTAGAAATGAGTGGTGTGCCCAGGTTTTCGTTTGAAATTTTTTGAACGTGCGTCATGGTTGTGTTGGTTGGTTTAGCATTTTATGTTGTTTGTACGGCAGGTTGTACGGTGAAGTTTGTCCCCTGGTGCGGTCAGTCGCTGTCGATCAGGTTGCCTTGAAGCTTCTTCGGGTCTTTGATTGGTCATTGGTTGTGTTTGTCCCATTGCTGTCGATCTCTGCCCCTGTTGCCTGTTAGTCAGTCGCTGTAGTTGCATGCCGCTGTTGGTCAGTCTCAGTGGGTGTTTTGAGCGGTGCCGCTTCACAGTGTTGGTTCGGGAGTTCGCTAGATTAGTGCCGTTCTTCTCGTGGTTTCTGGAGATCTTGCCGTTTACTGAGCCTATAAATAGATGGCTTCCCTTGCTGTAATTTTGGGTGCACCCAGCCTTGTGTGTTATGTGCCGCATCAGGCTGGACAACAACTTCGGGAGGCCGCTCGACGCCTCGATTCTACGTCTCCAGGCGGCAAAGTGAAGGCAGCGTGCGGCGACCATGGGCTTGACGGCAGCTCGGGAGGCATCGCATCCATGCATGCCCCATGTTGTGCCTCGACGCTGCCGGCGAGGCAGCCCGGTTTCTGTTTCCCTTGCTGGGTGTGGTCTTCCTATATACCGTACATCCTCTTCTAGCCGCCTGGTAAATGATGATGGCGTACACCATCAACTGTTGGCCGGCGTCCGCGTCGTTGTTCGGCCACGACGGCTGCGGGCACACCTGTACATCCTTCCCGATCTTCGTCGCTTACCGATCTCTCATTCCGGTGGCGCCCTCCAACTTGCCGGCTGTTCCAGCTTGCGCCCATTGAGTCCCAGGCCGTCAGCGCCCCTTCGTAGATGAGGCGAGGAGGCACTCCGGCTCTCCGTTGCCCCGTCCGCATGTTGTGGCATGACGGCACTCACTCTGTCACACGACGGCTGTCTCGCCTTCGCCGCAACTCCTGGCCCGGCGTCTTCCAGGAGGACAATTTTCAAGCACCTCCGGTAGAGGGATTCGGTGTCGCTGGACGCGTCGTGTGCAGGTGGTGTTCGGCCGTTGGGGCTGCGAGGTGCAGCTCCGGGAGCTCTAGGGCTAGCATGTGTGGCTCATATGATGAGCATGGCCGCGTCGGATGCTCACTTCTTGCTGCCGCTCCTCAACTACTCGCTGGCGATGAGGTGGCGGCTATGGTGGATATGTGCGAGGCGCCTTCCGCTGGTTCATGTCGCGGTGTTGAAATATATTGCGCGCCTCCCTCCATCAGTTCGGACTTTTGGATGAGTTGGCTAGAGCATGAATTCAATATGGTATCTGAGCCAAGAGGTCTTGAGTTCAAGACCCTACCAACGCAGTATTAAATAAAATGATTCTGCGGCCTACATCGATCCCACGTCGAAGCACTAAAATAGCCTGGACGTGAGGGAGAGTGTTGAAATATATTGCCCGCCTCCCTCCATCAGTTCGGACTTTTGGATGAGTTAGCTAGAGCATGAATTCAATACGCGGTCGCCGTCGGTTTTCGCTCCTCGGTCGCACGACACCTGCCTCCTTCTCTCGCTCCCTTTGTTGTCGCCCTGTAGCCCCTTGCGGTTTGTCGCGGACATGTTTGCGGCTGGAGTGATGCTGCTGCGTTCGTGTGGTGTGTGTGTGTGCGCGCGCGCGCGCGCGAGTTTGCACGCACAGCTGCGTTGCATGCGCGCATGCTCCATGTTGTGCGTGATGTGGGTGCGGGTGGGTGTGCATGCTCAGGACGGCAGAGCCGGCATAGCCTGCTTGCTCCTGGGTCACGGTCGGGTCCAACTCTGGTGGCTGCGGCATTCTCATCAAGTTTCATTTGCGATTAACTCCCATGCTTCGTCCCCTGCTGTCGTGGCCCAGGTGATCAAATTCTACCTTGGACATAATTAATTTCCTAATACAAGCTTCCATTCATTGTATACTACATAAACATATCTGTATAGTGCTACCCAGCTATCAGAAGGGTCAGCGATGGTGCCTACTCCTCCCACTTGAATGGCAAGAGCAACGAATCTTCTTACATATTTTCCCTAATCTACGTAACCTCCACTCGCCATCCTCTGCTGAGAAAATATAAAATAGTACTTCCTCCGTTTCGAATTACTTGTCTTGGATTTGTCTAGATACGGATGTATCTAGACTCATTTTAGTGCTAGATACCTCCGTATCTAGACAAATCTAAGACAAGTAATTCGGAACGGAGGGAGTAGTATATATGACATGACTACGTGTGCAGACACTGCATGCATGAAAAAAAGACGTAACAGCCCGTACAACAATAATCCTAGACACAGGGACCTGTTACGGGTGGGCCCCTGCCTACCCTAATCTCCAATTCTATTGGTCCATTTTAGTTGTGTGTCTAGCATTGCCGCCCGTACAATTATTCTACTTTCAAACCAAAAAGACTCAACCCCACACCTGCAGTACCCAAATACATATTTAAAAGCGATATAACTATCACTACTTTATCAAAGAGACTCTAAACCACAAACCTGCAGTACCCAAATATAGATTTGAAAGAGATATAATTATCACTATTTTAGTGATCTAAATGCTCTTATTTTATGGAGGGAGTACAAAGCAACTAAGCTCCTTATGATAAAAAAAGCTGATAAAAAAGCTACATGTCAACTACACAAGGTGACGGGGCCACACACATGGAGTTTCAAGATACAATCATGCACATGGAAAGTAAAAAAAAACCGTATCCAATTGATAAACTTCCTTTTATCCACCTATTGCAGTCATGATAAAAACATACTTTCCTCGTTTAGCACGTAACAATAACTCATTAATGCACCTTTTTAAATTTTCCCTTTCATACAAACCGGCCGCCCCTAGACAGTCGATTCTAGAGAATGTTAACTATGTGTCACACGTCTACTAGGCAAGCCGAGACGATACAAATGTGACCCATCCACCCTCACACCCCACTCAGGTAGGCCGCACACAGATAATGCGAGCCACGTGGCAAACCCAAAAAAAGATAGTGGTGACTTATTCACCCTTTCATCTACTATGTATCCACCAAGAAGTATACAAGCAGAAGCACACAAACAAGCGTCCAGCCTTAAGCGCATAGGCAAACCAAAGAGCGTGAACAATCCATGCCCCACAAAAAACTTTCTAGAAGGGAAACAACTTCAAAACAAAAGAAAGAGCCCCGATTTTGGCACGTCCCAAGAGCATTTCCACTCTAACAACAACAATGTGAACGAGACGGTGAGCACTAATTCATACTCACCACTTCAAGCTCCCTCTTCCTTTTCATGCAAGGCAAGACCTAACCACAACACATTTGTTCACAACAGGATGAGCTGGCAGTCTACGTACCAAGACGCATAGTTCTTAAAGTAGTTAGCCTGACAGCCAAGCTAGAAAAATACAAGGTCACACCCACTGGAGCCGACCTGGAGTCATGATATAAACATGCGTCATCATTGGTCCTAATGACATTTACAGAGGCTTAGCCATAAGATGAAGTTGAAGAAAAGGCTGCTCAAGTGGCCTTGGAGTACATTTGTGGTACCGACAATATTACCATCAACGATCATAACTAATATGCACTTGAAGTGGTAAAAGAGAAACTGCTTACAACACAGGAGAAAGCATAAACAAAGCAATGACAGTTCAGCATGGCCCGCTAACCACCCAGCAGAACGAATTTCCAAGGCAAACAAGAATTCTAGCAAAATATGCAACAACTTCTTCGATGTGATACCGCCCGCATTGTGAAGATCATATCATTATGTACAGAGGTACCAAGCCGTCTGTGGGCCGGAGGCAACAATTCGCAAAAGTTCTTTATCACTTCATCACATGCACTAATCCAGGAGGCGGCTACACTAGGATGATCGAATCTAGCAAAAGTTTCTTTCATCTTACTGCAGTAGAGGCATGCCATGTTCGGCGAGAATAAATTATCCCTATCAGAGATGTACGAACATGAGTTTCCGTGTTTAGTAACATGCAATATGCATGATGACAATAAATTTGCTTTTTCCTACATATTTTCCTGCATCCAAAATTTTACGTACAATAATCTGCTATATGAGATAGATAACACTAATTGCAAATAGTAAACACAATTCATATGAGCACATCGTATCGATAGGCGCGGCGTGCCGCCGCGCGGGCTATGCTAGTAGAACCTATGGCTGAGGCATAGGGAATGACTTTCATTTTCTCTCTATCTTCTACCGTGGCCAGACTTTGAGTCTGACTCAATTTCACAACTTGCAACACATGCAAGAACCCTTTCTTTGACTGGTCCATTTTGAACTTCTTCAAAACTTTGTCAAGGTATGTCCTTTGTGAAAGTCCTATTAAGGGTCTTGATCTATCCCTATAGATCTTGATGCCCAATATATTAGCAGCTTCACCAAGGTCTTTCATTGAAAAATTCTTATTCAACTATCCTTTTATGCTACCAGAAATTCTATATCATTTCCAATCAGTAATATGTCATCCACATATAACACCAAAAATGCTACAGAGCTCCCACTCACTTTCTTCTAAACACAGGCTTCTCCGTAAGTCTGTATAAAACCATATGCTTTGATCACATCATCAAAGTGTATATTCCAACTCCGAGATACTTGCACCAGTCCATAGATGGATCGCTGGATCTTGCACACTTTGTTAGCACCTTTAGGATCGACAAAGACTTCTGGTTGCATCATATACAACTCTTCTTTAAGAAACCCGTTAAGGAATGCAATTTTGACGTCCATTTGGCAGATTTCATAGTCATAAAATGCGGCAATTGCTAACATGATTTAGGCAGACTTAAGCATCGCTATGGGTGAGAAAGTCTCATCGTAGCCAACCCCTTAAACTTGTCGAAAACCTTTTGCGACAAGTCGAGCTTTGTAGACAGTGATATTACCATCAACGTTCGTCTTCTTCTTGAAGATCCATTTATTCTCAATGGCTTGCCGATCATTCGACAAGTCCACCAAAGTCCACACTTTGTTCTCATACATGGATCCTATCTCAAATTTCAAGGCCTCAAGCCATTTGTCGGAACCTGGGCTCATCATAGCTTCTTCATAGTTTGAAGGTTCGCTATTGTCTAACAACATGACTTCTAGGACAGGATTACCATACCACTCTGGTGCGGTACGTGTTCTGGTTGACCTACGAGGTTCAGTAGTAACTTGATCCGGAGTTTCATGATCATTATCATTAGCTTCTCTAGTTGGTGTAGGCATCACAAGAACAATTTTCTCTCATGTGCTACTTTCCAATTCGAGAGAAGGTACATCTACCTCATCAAGTTCTACTTTCCTCCCACTCATTTATTTCGAGAGAAACTCCTTCTCTAGAAATGACCCATTCTTAGCAACAAAGATTTTGCCTTTGGATCTGTGGTAGAAGGTATACCCAATAGTTTCTTTAGGGTATCCTATGAAGACACACTTCTCCGCTATGGGTTCGAGCTTATCAGACTGAAGCCTTTTGACATAAGTGTCGCATCCCCAAACTTTAAGAAACGGCAGCTTAGGTTTCTTGCCAAACCATAGTTCATACGATGTTGTCTCAACGGATTTAGATGGTGCCCTATTTAACGTGAATGCGGCTGTCTCTAATCCATAAACCCAAAATGATAAAGGCAAATCATTAAGAGACATCATAGAATGCACCATGTCTAATAAAGTACGATTACGACGTTCGGACACACCACTATGTTGTGGTGTTCCGAGTGGCATGAGTTGTGAAACAATTCCACATTGTCTTAAATGAAGTCCAAACTTGTAACTCAAATATTCGCCTCCGCAATCAGATCATAGAAACTTTATTTCCTTGTTACGATGATTCTCCACTTCACTCTGAAATTCTTTGAAATTTTCAAATGCTTCAGACTTGTGTTCAATTAAGTAGATATACTTATACGTACTTAAATCATCTATGAAGGTTAGAAAATAGTGATATCCGTCGCATGCTTCAACACTCATTGGACCACATACATCGATATATATTATTTCCAATAAGTCATTAGCTCGCTCCATTGTTCCGGAGAACTGAGTTTTAGTCATCTTACCCATGAGGAATGGTTTGCAAGTATCAAATGATTCATAATCAAGTGATTCTAAAAGTCCATACGCAAGGAGTTTCTTCATGCGCTTTAAACCAATATGACCTAAACGGTAGTGCCACAAGTATGTTACACTATCATTATCAACTTTGCATCTTTTGGCATCAGTATTATGAATATGTGTATCACTATGATCGCGATTCAACAAGAATAGACCATTCATCAAAGGTGCATGACCATAAAAGATATTGCTCATACAAATAGGACAACCATTATTGTCCGACTTAAATGAATAACCGCCTCACAATAAACAAGATCCACATATAGTGTTCATGCTCAACGCTACCACCAAATAACAATTATTGAGGTCTAAAACTAATCCCAAGGGTAGATGTAGAGGTAGCGTGCCGACAGTGATCACATCAACCTTGGAACCATTCCCGACGCACATTATCACCTCGTCCTTAGCCAATCTTCGTTTACTCCGTAGCTCTTATTTCGAGTTACAAATATGAGCAACCAAACCAGTATCAAATACCCAGGCGCTACTACGAGTATTAGTAAGGTACACATCAATAACATGTATATCAAATATACTGTAGCAACGAAGTATGTCTACCAGAGGGGTGGGGGAGTGAATGGGAGTTTTAAATTTTCTTTGAAAAACTTAAATCTCTGAGAATCCAGCAGTGGAATGAGTGAAAACCAAGCTACAGTGAACTAAAATAGAGTACCGAAAGGAAATTAAGACATGCATCGATGCGAATCATATGAATGAAAATGCATTGAAGATAAACTTGGGTGACAGAGGTTACGGAAGATGCTTGATGGTGACAAGGTATTTGTTCGACCAGTTCGTCCTTCTGCACAAGGACTACGTCTGGTTGGAGGGGCTATGACTTAACATGGAAGATAAACTCTCTTCACCCTATTCTCCTCGACAATTGATTCATCAACCGATTGATTACTCATGGTAGATACTTGAAGGCGATCTCCAAACCTTTACAGACTTCTTCTTCGAGAACCACAATCACTCTTGGTCTCTGAAAAAAATGACACCTAACCGTCTAGAGAGTTTGCAGCTCTCAAGAGTAATAAGAGGAACGTACTAAACGGCTCTAGGGTTTTTCTCTCGGTGGATTTTAAACTCAAATCGCTCAAATAGTGGGTTGCTCAACAATCTTCTCAGAATCTAACGAAGTAGCCACCGGACAAAGCCAGCGCGGGGTGGCTATTTATAGCCACGACCTTCCCTGATGGGAAATGACCATTTTGTACACGAGGTCCAGCCAATGGCCAACTAACACGTTCACAATGGTCAAATTTTGGAGCAATGGTAAGATTACTTGAGGAACAAGCAATTCTAACTCCTCGGTCTCGAGACAAATCTCTCGCGGCGAAGAAGATCACAATCTCTTGCTCGCACGTATTTGCTCGGAACACAAAGAGATTTCTCTCACAACTTTCATAGAATTTGGGTTTAGTATCAGAGAATCAAAGCTTCAAACGCTACACCCCTCTTAATAGTACGGTGGTCCTATGACTCAATGAAATAAGAAGAATAACGAAACAAATGCTACATCTTCATCTCGTCTTCATTCTACCTCGAGCGCAGTCATTTCGTTTGAACATACACCGAACCAATTGCTTGGACTTCATCAATTTTTAGGGGTCACTCTTGTTAGCTTCATCTTCGGTGATAACCTTCACTGCCATGCAGGGAGATTATATTTGTCGTTTGCATCAAACTCCTTGATACTTTAGGGACCCATTACTCTGTGTGCACTAGCAAACACATAAGTCCCATATTTTTTATGTCAACAAACTCCAAAACATAAGGGGCCTATCATTGCACCAACAATCTCCCCCTTTTTGGATGGTTGTTGACAAAACAGATAATCATCAAAGTGAAGATAGATAAGTGAAATGTAAATCGAACAAGAGTGAACTAGCGTTACTTGACTTGATGATGAAATATACTCCCCCTAGAAGAATGCAGGGTCAATTGATATACAATGAAATTCCTTGCAATTCATTTATGTATAAGGAGGATTTTGCAATCATTTGAGGTAATGATTCGCACTGATAATATATAATCCATCGATTATATAGTGCAATCATTCATAACTTCTGCCAAAACTTCCACCTAGAAAACAAATTCTTCGAGAGAAATAGTGCAGCGATCGAGCGGGGTTATTAATTACAACATAGAAGTTTTAGATTTACATCAGAGCACATAAAGTGACATAAATAGTCTCATAGACTAGAGCAAATAAACACAGAGACTAAAACCAACAAAGCAAATCTATCAAAACTCTTGATGTAATTGTCCCCCTTTTTGTCAAATAGTGGCAAAAAGGTGTCGAAAAACATGAGTCTGAAAAGAGGTGAATTTGATTCACTCTGAAGAACTGCCCGAAGATGTTTCCGATTCGGAGGTGGCTGGTACATCTTCATCATCATCAGCAGCAGAAGTTCCTTCAAGGCTAGCTTGTGGCTGGGAGGATGAAGGCATAGAGGGATGAACATGTTGAATCTTGCGAGACAACACATTTTCTTCAGTAGGTTTCTCCGTGGGCGATGTTGCTTCTGATTCATCGAGCATTTTGCATAGCTGAATCCGAAGTAAATTAGTTGTTGGCTCACGAGCTGGCAGTGGCGGAGTAATGCGATCTTGAAAATCTTTAGCAAAAAACCCTTGGTCAATATACTCATAGAGTTCTTTGAGATCGGAATTGCTCAATTGCTTCTTGGAGAAGAACTTCCGAAGCAATTTCTATAGGCGCTTCTTATTTTCTGCCGTGATCATGTGCACAACTTTTTTTTAGTTGTTGATAGCATTCAGCTCGGCAGCCAGGTGTTCTTTCTCTTGGCGATCTTCAACCATATGCTTCTGTAGCAGCTGTTGGGTGCGCAGGCTCACTTCAAGATGTGAAGGAGGTTGAGTGTTCAGTTGACGATCACGCTGAGGTAGCCGTGGTCCATTGAAAGTGTTACGATAATCAGGAGGGCTAGACACTGGTGCTTTCCCCGAAGAAAAATCTTCCATTACACTCAGAGTATCACACATAGGAGGAATGAAGCTTTTGTGACCGACTTTGGCTAAATATTCGGTTTTCATTGCATAGTCAACCACCTTTTGAATCCAGGGCGCAAAGACCTTGATAGTTTTCGGGTGTTGAGCTGAATCCATCAGTATGCGTAGGAACATGTCTTCGACATCGAAGATAAATCCTTTGGATATGGCATGTATAGTGTTTCGAAGAACAACGAATATAGCATTGTTAGAGTTCATTCCAGCCAAAGGGCAAATTGTTGGGAATCTGCATGAAAACAAAAAAATTCTACGCACACGCAATGATCTATCCATGGAGATGCATAGCAACGAGGGGGGGAGTGTGTCTACGTACCCTCGTATACTGTAAGCGGAAGTGTTTCACAACGCGGTTGATGTAGTCGAACTTCTTCGTGCTTCAATCGATCAAGTACCGAACACACGACACCTCCACGTTCTGCACACGTTCAGCTCGGTGACATCCCTCGCCTTCTTGATCCAGCAAGACGTCGAGGTAGTAGATGAGTTCCGTCAGCATGACGGTGTACGGTGATGGTGAAGTGATCTTCCGCAGGGCTTCGCCTAAGAACTACAAAAATATGACCGGGATTGTAAATGGTGAAGGGGGGCGCCGCACACGGCTAGGCAATTTGTCTGGTGATACACACACACACACACACATAAAACACTATTCTGATCACGGGATCAGAATAATATTCTGATCACAACATGAACTTCTCGAGTAGCGCGCCTGACCTTCCCCGAGTACTAGGTTGAACTTCAGCTAAAAGGAGTCCAAATGGGGCTTGCGATATACCGTTGGATAGCTATGGACATCAGTATCATGACCCCAGTTAAATTTTTGGCAAAATGTAAGCGG
Source organism: Triticum aestivum (assembly GCF_018294505.1). Taxonomy (NCBI): domain Eukaryota; kingdom Viridiplantae; phylum Streptophyta; class Magnoliopsida; order Poales; family Poaceae; genus Triticum; species Triticum aestivum. Next base: position 164,752,213 of record NC_057803.1, on the reverse strand, counting down.
TTTAAGAGCAGTTTTGAAAACCGTTTTTTCTTCATACAAAAAACGTGAATCGTATTTTTGATCGCATTTTTAAACTGTTTATCGGAATGGGGCAAATGATATGGCGTTGGAAAGATGCTGCAAAACCGCTCCTTCCGCATGTTTAAAGTTTTCTCTAATTCCCTATGGTTAAAGAGTAATTCGGAAAATCGTAAAATTTCGCAAACCGAACACCTGAGTTCGTATTTTTGATGCCATTTCTAAACGGCTAATCCAATTGAGGAAAATAATATGGTGTTGGAAATCTTATGAAAATGCGCTACTTTTTTATGTTAAAAGTTTTTTCTAATTTTCAATGGTTTAAAAGTAATTTAGAAAACGGTACAAGTTCCACCAAGTTTGTATTTTCGAGCTAATTTTTTAACCGTACGTCCAAATGCAGCAAATAATATGGCGTTGGAAAGCTTGAAGAAATGCGAAACTTTTTTGTATATATTGTTTCTCCTAATTCATTACGGTTTTATGTTAGTTTTGAAAATGGTTAAAAATGTATTTTTGCCGTAATTTCTACAAACTTTATCGGAATGGGGCAAATAATATACCGCTGAAAAGCTACAGAAAATGTGAAACTTTTTCATGTTGATGGTTTTCTCTGAATCTTAGCCTTTTTCAAGTAATTTCGAAAATGGCGAGATCATTCGTTCTGCCTTTATCGCGAATCAGATTCTTCGAAAATGCACCGCGTGAAGAACCTAAACTTCTCGGCATGTCTACTTGAACTTCACTCTGTTTTTCATGTGTTTTTTTTGCTCGTAGCTCTCCATCCACTGCTCGTAGCTCTCCATCCACTCACCCAAATTGAGCAAGTGATATACCAGTGGAAAGCTGCTGTAAACACACAACTTTCCCGTGTTGATCATTTTTTCATACTCGCGATGATTTTAAAAGTTTTTCATCTAATATTCATTCATTGCAGTAGTTGAACTTCCTACTGTTTTCACGTTAAACTTCTGTGATGTATTTTCGTTTGCAATTTTCTCATCCATTCATCAGTATTACACAAATGACATTCCTTTCGTACAAACCTCTCTCACAATATTTTTTTAACTTTCTCCGATCATGGACTTGAACTTATCACAACAAAAAATTGGACCCTGCCTTTTTATTCATTTTTATCATATTAAACACACACCGTGTAATACATTAACTTTTTCCATTTTTATAATTTGATTTTTTATTTTCTTTTTTGAAATCAAATTGGTCCCAAATAATAACTGAACTTCTTTGTGGATTGAGAGAATTATTTTAAAACACAAAAAAAAATTCTTTTTTGTGTTTTCGAACATTGAAATATGCGGTGAACCTCTCTCTCAAGAATTTTTTAACTTCCCCGGACAGAGCACTTGAACTTATTTCAACAAACCTTTTAAGCTTTTATTTTTCTGTACTTTTATTCTCACCTGAATGCATTCCTTGCAGTAGTTGAACTTCTTGTTCTTTTCACCTTGAACTTCTGTCATGTATTTTTGTTCAACCTCTCTCACAAGAATTTTGGAACTTTCTCGGGCCGAGCACTTGAACTTCTAGCAATAAAACTTTAGGCTTTGCATTTCCATTCTTTTTTTAATACAAAATGCACACCGCGTAGTACGTGAACTTCTGATAGTTATCACTCTGAACTTCTGAGATCATGTGTTCTGCCTTCATCGGAAAAAAGGAGTCTCCAAAAATGCACTTCAGGAAGAGGTTAAACTTCTGGAGCAGTTCTTTTGGAAGTTCACTCTGTTTTTTGACGTGCTGTTTTTTGTCCGTAACTCCCAAACCACTTATCGGAATTGAGCAAATGATATACCGATGAAAAGATGTTGAAAACACACAACTTTTTCATGTTGATCAGTTCTTCATACTCACCATTCATCATAATATAGCATATAATATATCGTTGGAAAGCTTATGAATAGGAGCATCTTTTTCATGTAGACAGACATTACAAATTTTTGTCGTTTGAGAGTAGTTTCAAAAATGGCAAAAACAACGTCGTTTTTTGCCTGTTTTTTTACATGTAATTGAATGTCGGACGTCTCACCCTAGACATCTTGAACTTCACTGGGAGGAGCACGTGAACTTCTTGCAACAAACCTTTTAATCCTTTTGTTTTCTATTCTTATATTCCTATCTAAAACACATTTCGTGTGGTAGTTGAACTTCCCGCTATTTATACCTTGAACTTCCATCATGTATTTTTGTTCAATCTCTCTCACAAGAATTTTTGAATTTTCTCGGGCCGAGCACTTGAACTTCTAGCAACAAAAATTTGGACTTAACCTTTTTATTCTTTTTTTTGTCATATGAAAACACACATTATGTAGTATGGGAACTTCTCAACTTTTTTATTTGGAACTTCTGTGTATTTATTTTTAGAAACAAGGGAAATAAAATGGATCCATTTTTTACATTCCCCTTTTTATAAACATTTGAACTTCGTTGTTAGTTAATTTTGAAATTGAGGTTTTTTTAAAAAGGAGGGAAAATCCATTTATTTATTGATTTTTAAACTGCCTATTTTTCTAAATGTGAACTTCTTAGAAAAAGAAAAGTCCATTTTTAAAAAGGAGTTAAACTTGCTAAACAGAATTAAGAATTTTTCTACTTTATAAGGATTTAATATGTTGTATCTTTTGGGAACTTTTTGATTTTTCATTTGGACACCTTTTATGCATTTTTTGTTCTTGATGAAATCGCCTAGGTGCTTCTTTTTTTGGATGAAATGTTTCCGTATGTGATACCTCCGAACTTAGAATTTTCTGAAACATGAACTTCATGTGATTTTGAAAAGCAAAAATTTACACGAGAACATACATGCACAGTGCAACACCAATTCGTAGCACACACAACACTATGTGCTAGTACGCGCATGCAAGCATTACGCTGGTGGAGGTGCTTTGGTAGCAGCGGATGGAGTTGTGGCTGCGAGTCGCGTCCCGTCGGCGTCGGGAGGTTTGTTGATTTTAGTATCGGGGAAAATGTTATAAGCACATCGTATGGGTATATACAACTATACAAGTCACCTACAACAATACAAGCCTGCTGTCCTGAAGAAACGTACAATAGTATAGTGTAGAACAAGAAAGATTTCATGTAGAACAAGAAAGATCATATCTTTTTTCAATGCGTGCACGAAATATTTTTTGCATTTATAAAGAAAATATTTTGAGCACAAGTATACGCACATGAAAGTATGAAACCATTAACCAACAGTATGTGTTATGAGGTTTCTAGTTAGGAGTAAATATATGGAGTTTGCACCATGCTTTAACATTTTCTTCATAGTATACCATCACAGCAACAACGGTTCCCTTCGCAGGAATTAACATGCGTGCTCAACTTAGACACACAAGTGTGTAGCATTTTTTTGGTAGAGAAACATACCAACAGGGAAAGAGCCAAAACTACCTAATCCTCTGTTCAAAGTTTGACAAAACCTCATTGATAAGAAAATAAGAAACAACAAAGTTGTATTGTCAAACGTTGTTCATCTCACACAAGTCTTATTCCACTATTTTTTCCCTCTCCTCTGATCATGATTTACGAACCAGAGAACCTCATTTTGAAGCACTACACGATTTTTTCCACGAACAGAATGTATGAACTTCCAGAAACCAGAAGTATTTTTCTGAACTTTTCTCAGTTACAGTATTTTGAATTTCACGATATTGAGAACATGAACTTCAGAACACACACTATAACATAAATCAATCAAAATGCAGTGATTCTTCAAAAATAGAATAGTACCATCACTGTACGCGGAATGAGGAAATGGAGAGGGTGATTTTTATTCACGGTTGTGCTCAGCACTGCGCGGGAGGAGTCTCGACCCGACGTGTGAGGTAGGTTGCCGGCGGTTGTGAAGCACAAGGGGGAGGAGGAGGAGGCACCTCCGAGATCCAATGATGCCAGTGGATGGTGGTCGGAGTCCGGGACCGCGTAGAGCTCGGGATGAGGAGCCTCCGCATGGCGCTGGATGAGCGGCAGCGGATGGAATCCAGGGACCGGCGATGACACTCGGAATCCAGGACGCTGCGGCGGCGCCCGGGGATCCATGGCCCAGCGACAACACACGGGGATCCCGGGGCCCTGCGGCAGCTGGATCAGAGGGTGGAGGAAGCTCGCCGGCCGTGGAGGAGGAGGGTCACGCGCCAGCCGTTGGGGAGGAGTGGAGGTGGCCGCGAGGGAGGTGAATGGCGACATGCGGGGGTGCTAGGTCCCAGCGGCGCCGGTTGGGGCAGCGTGGGGGCGATGGCGCCGGTTGCGGTGGGGCAGGTTGGGGCGGAGTGCAAGCGGCGCGGTGGCGGCGGCGTCAGTTGGGGCGGGGTGCGGGCGGGGCGGGCGGCGAGTCAATCTGGGACGGGTGGTGCGCATCAGTCGAGGGAGGTGGGAGGCCGAGAGGATCGGGGGTAGGCTCGAGCTTTTTTAGTGGGTTCAAGAAATCCTCATCGGGCCCTATATAGGCGGGGTGTGATCCAAATAACTATTCTAATACCATGATTAGAATAGTGCTATCCTATATATATATATGGGCACCTTGCCTCTTCATCGTTGGATCATGTTCAACGATTAATTTGGAAACCAATAAAAATGCACCAATTGCTAGTTAATTTGGCAGGCTTTAATTCGTGGACCGTCCCATGCATGCATGTCGCGTGATAAAAAGGCAGAGTATGAATATGTAAGTCGACATTTATTACTTTCTTATATAGCATGTATTCTGTCCTTGTATAACAGATCAAATTAGGAATGGGTACGTATGACGCAAGATTTCATTGGATATATACGCACCCTGAGAATGCACATAATTTTGGTAGTAGGTATTGCATACCCATATTAGATAGTTAGAAAATAAAATAAAACATAAATAGTTTTAAAAATAAATTATTGGGTATATACGTACCCGCATATGTACGCAATTACATGAGTAGGTATTAGATACTCGTATTTGTACATAATATCGTTAGTAGGTATTTTTTGTGGTATCGTTAGTAGGTATTAAATACCCATATATTTACATAAATTATTGGGTATATACGTATCTGATATGTACATAATTTCGTTAATAGGTATTAGATACTCATATTAGATAGTTAAAAAATAGAACGTAATAGTTCAGAGAAAAATTTACTGGGTATATATACCCGCGTATGCACATAATTTTATCAGTAAGTATTAGATACCCGTATTAGATAGTTAGGAAACAAAAATACGCGTATTAGATACCCATAGTAGTTTAGAAGAAAATAAAATATGATTATGATTTATTGTATGGCAAGTCTTGCATGCCTAATAGTTAAAAACGAAAATAAAATGTAAACATGGAAAGTCTTGCATGAAGAATAACTAGGAACAAATCAAACATTCATTGTGCGGCTGTACATACCTAAAACAATCAAGGTGCCCGGGCACCTAGGTGTCCCAGTTAATTTACCTGCCCCATCGTGCCGCCGCCCAATCTTCTTCCTCCTGGATTCTCCTAGCCATGGTGAGCGCCTCCTCCCTGTGCCAAGCTCGCTCCAGACTACGCAGAGCCGCCAACCCCCACCACCTTGCGTGCAGTACAACCCCGCCCATGTACGAGGTTCAAAGACCTTGTAGAGAGAAGGAAAGGATATGTTAAGCTCGACAGCTTCCTCGTCGCCATCCCGGTATGGTGCGTGTCCTGTGTTCATCCTCCATTGATTTTACTAACTAGTGGCAACATAACCTCCGCCTGGACATTTTTTCGGAAGTTCTAGAATTCCTAGAGTTTCAGTCTAACTATATTGCTTCTGCGATTATTCCTACACAGAAAAACACACTGATGATTGTTTTGTTCCCTGGACCTAAACACATTTGTTCTTTAAGCTTAAATGCATTTATTCTCTAAACTTAAATAGGTTGGTTCTCTGAACATAAGTGTGTGCGTTCTGTGTGTGTTGAAGCATTATATATTCAGTTGTACTGTTGGATTGGATGATCATAGTGACTATTGAGCTTACTTTTTGGTGCAGGTCGTGGCTTTTCTGTGGCACGCCTCCCACTGCTTCTCCTCGCTGGACTAGTCAACCTACAAGAGATCAACTCAAAGAAAAAGTACTCAAGGTGGACTTAAACTGAACTGGTGACGGTCTTAGAAACTGCATGTTTGAAAGTGGCCAAGGTTCTTGAAAGCTAAAAAGTTCGAACCATGTAAACGACAACAAGCTTTTTTTGCCATTTGTTTCACTTACTGGAGCGCTTTACTAATGGGTACGATAAGTATAACATAAGTGAATGAAAAGAGAGGTATCGTCCAACTAATTAGTTTTCTCTGTATTTTCAGTTCCATGTACTGTCTGATCAATTCTACCGTAGCTCCGAACAGCAGGAGAAAAATAAAGAAAGTTCAAGTAAAATCTCAAATAAAAATTCAGTTCAAGTTGAAGCCCAGGAGTATATCCATATGGAGCGGACATGGCAGTCGATCTTGTTGACGATTCTCAATAAATAGATGGTGAAGTTGGCAAACGCCTGAATCAGATGGTGCCTACCCCTGTAAGTTCACTTGTCATTGAGCGGTTAGCTGAAGATTAATCATTTTCAGAAATTCGAAAGTTTACAGTGCTAATACCCATTTCTTTCAGAAAAATTATCAGTTACAAGTATCTGCATTTTGTCGAAAGTTCTTCGGTATAGCCCCCTCTCCATCAAAGTAGAAGAGTACGTGTTGATTTTCTCTCCTTGTTCTGATTGATATCAAACAAAAGCTGCTACAGATGAATGAATATGGTGCAGTTGTTCCATTCATTATATGTGCAGCAACCTTGTTTAAATCCTCCTTTGGCTTGGCTAGAACACGAGTTTCAGTAAACAAAAGGAAAACAAAATGCAGGTGTTCGTCGCATGTGTCCGTTCAATAAGGGCTTCGATGATGGTCTGCTGCTGGTGGCCGCCTCACCGTGGTTAAGTTTGGCGTAGTCGCATGTGTCGCTTGCTGTTGTGGCTGGTCTCCAAGTACATAGTGTTGTTCCTATTCATGCCTGTGTATGTAGTGCTGTGCCGTTAAATCATTTGTTCATCTTGTTTGTTCCAACCATGCTAGATTCCTAGTACTATTAGCTTGCACTAGCCTCTACATGAGCATCTCAAGCCGTTGTTAATAGATGTGAGTAGTACTGATTGTTTTGCTTGAATTGGCGTCTTAGATTATACTGGAGCATGTGTTTTCATAGATAGTTCATGTTCCAGATTGCCAAAAGTTCGAACACAGTGAGATGGATGGGAAACTACGAGACAGAGATGATATTGGACAAATCAAAATTAGTAAAAGAAAGAAAACGCTAGAAGTTCAACTAGGGTAACTTAAAAACTTAAAAAGTGCATGCTAATTGGTGGCTGTTGTGTGTGTGCAAGGTACATCCAATGACAACGAGCAGGTGGCAAGTGTACTTATGCGCAGCGGGACGATGGCATGGAGCAGTTGAGTAGGTGTGCATGGAGAGCATCTACAGAACTGATTCTGACACTGTAGTATTAGTCCCACACAGCCTCTCAACACCCCCTACTTGAACCTTCACGGCCCAGGTCGTTCACTGCCTCGACACGAGGCCATTCGACGATGCAGCGCTCAAGCCGTTCACCCTTACCACCATAAGCCGTTCACCTCCGACAAACGAGGCCATGCGACGACGCAGCGATCAGACCGTTCACCTCTGCCATAGGAGGTCGATGCAAACGCTAAGGAGTTGTGTTCTTTTTCAGTACATGTTTTGTGTGCTTTTTAGTACACCTACTTAACAATTCTATGTCCAATTTCCTCTGTTTACGTGTTCTTCCTATAGCACAAAAGGTGTTGTGTGTTAAGCCTTAATAAGCATTTGAGAAAATCTTGTATGGATCTAAACTAGCATATGATCTGTTCTGTTCTTGTAAATGAAGCTCCACTTCTGTTTTGTTTGAAGTTACTTGGCATAAACATTTCATGTGAGAAGTCCAAAACATAATTGCAAAAAAATGAGTTAAAAAAATAAACACACAAAAAATTTATATCTGAAAGAATATCATTTAGTTCAATGATATAAAGCATGCAAGTTCGGGACTATGATACAATAAATCATTGAAAAGTTACGAGGAAAACCATACCGAAAAAACAGAGTAAAGTCTAGTCTGTGAAAACACGCTCGGTACAAATCCATACAGACATCCGTTCAAGTACTTTTTTTCTAGAACCTTTCGAAATTACTCTATGAAAAATACTAAGTTCAACACGACGTACTAGATAAGTTTGGGAAAAAAGCTCAATTAAAAGAAACCCCACGAAAATTCAAATGATAAAAGTTGAAGTTGTAAAATGAGGGAAGTCCAGAACATCGTTGAAAAAATGTTAGTTAAAAAAACACACAAAACATTTTCTTTAAAAAATGTCATTCAGTTCAACGATATAAACCATGCAAGTTCGGGACTATGATACAATAAACTGATGAAAAGTTACGAGGAAAACCATACAGAAAAAACAGAGTAAAGTCTAGCCTATAAAAACACGCCCAGTACAAATCCATATGGACATCCGTTCAAGTACTCTTTTTTTGTAACCTTTCAAAATTACTCTATGAAAAAATATACTAAGTTCAACACGCCGTCCTAGATAAGTTTCAGAAAAAAGCTCGAATAAAAGAAACCCCATGCAATTCAAATGGTAAAATTATAAGTCATAAAATAAGAGAAGTCCAGAACATTGTTTAAAAAAATGTTTAGTTCAAAAAAAGAATTAAAAGACATTTTCTTTTTGAAAAAAAATATCATTCAGTTCGATGATATAAACCATGCAAGTACAGGGCCGACAATACAATAACATTCAGTTCAACAATATAAACCATGCAAGTTCAGGGCTAGAATACAGTAAACCGTTGAAAATTTACGAGAAAAATATTACCCAAAAAACAGAGCAAAATCTAGTTAGTGAAAACATGCTTAGTACAAACCCATGCAAGCATCAGTACAAGTACCCTTTTTCGGAACCATTCAAAATTACTCTACAAAAACTAACTCACTACAAACATACACATATATCAGTACGACTACTCTGTTTTTCAGACGAGAAAACAACAGGATCCGTCATGCCGTATTCAAAATTACTCTTAAATGGTTGCAAAGTAGAGAAAACGTCCAAAATGACTAAGTTTCGCATTTACGATAGCTATCCAACGGTATATTATTTGCCCCGTTTCGACAAACTTTTAAAAAAATCGCGTTCAAAACCAATTTTAACCCTATTTGAATTCGTATTTAAACCATAAGGAATTAGCAAAAACTTTCTATACGCAAAACTTGCGCATTTTCCATAGCTTTCCAACGTCGTATCATTTGCTTATATCCGACAAACCATTTGCAAAAAACAGTGAAAATACATTTCACCCAGAATTTCACCGTTTTTCAAATTACTTTTAGATCATATAGAATTTAAAAAATAGTATATATATGGAAGATGCGGATTTTCACAAGCTTTCCAATGCCATCTCATTTGCTTAATTCCAACAAACCATTTGAAAATCAAGTCCAAAATATGATTCACGTTTTCGGTTTTGAAAAAAACGATTTTTTCAAAGCTGCTTTTAAATCATAATTTTTTTGCAAAAACAAATTTTAATATTGTAATGTGGATGTCAAGAGCTTTCCAACGATATATTACACGCCCCGTTTCGACAAAAAAATTGAAAAAAAATTTGAACTAAAGAAGACGATTTTAATAGCAACAGAAAGCATGAGTTCAACCGCTCAAATTTCATCAGTTCAACCACTTGAATTCATCAGTTCAAGTAGGGTAATAGAATAATATTCTGTTACGCGTAACAGAATAGCCCAGATGTAATCCTACTTGGGGTCCTCCCCTTGGCTGTGCCCCCTGTGTAGCGACCCGACCCGAATGGATCAAGTCTCTGTGCTTAAGTGTCATCCCTGGATCGGTATGCTGACACACACAGTACTTGAGGATTTATAACAGAGGTAAATCACATGTAAAAAAATAATGTAAATACTATTACCTCAATCCAAAATAGCGGAAGTAACAAGGTTATGGATTCCCATCAACACCAACGGCAAAGTTGAGCGTAGAAATCGTAACCCTAACGTATCACTTACTTGTCGTAAGATAATCCTGCAACATGAGACGTTGCAGCCATAAAGGGTCAGTACATTGAATGTACTGGCAAATTCACACCATAGAGAATGATGAATAAATGCTATCACTACATGCATATTTGGCTGGTGGAAAAGCTCTATGGTTATAAGGTTTTTGCGAAAAGCCAATTTTTCCCTACTACAAAGGAATAAATTTTATTTAAATATCATGGTGGTTGTTGAACATTGAGAATGGTTGACAGCATTCTCAATCCCAATTAAGTAACATCATTAAAACCCAACAATATTCATTTAAAGTAACATGATGAGATCAACAGAATAATCCAAGAACTAGATACTCAAGATGTCCATAACCGGGGACACGGCTAATCATGATTAGTTTATACACTCTGCAGAGGTTTGCGCACTTTTCCCCACAAGACTCGATCGCCTCCGTTGGATTTCTCGCACTACATGGTGTTTGAGAAACGGATGACCGAGACATAGTCTTTCAGAAGCGCTAGCACCTTACGATTGGGTAGACCGTGGGTACATCCCCTACATTTGCTAGTCTACCACTGTAAGAGTTCGCACAACTTAGTCAACTATGCTAGAGCCCATAATAGCTTGTGGATGCACACGAAAGTTTCTAGTATGAATAATCTCATGATCCCTTTGAGCCTGGGTGGCGGTCCATAAAAAAACAGGCAATCCTGGTCTACCCAGGTGCCTAGACAAGCAATCCTAGAATAACCAGGTGCCTCAATCCACCCAGATGTGTGTTTAAGTTGCCACCTTAAGTAAACCATTAATTAACAATCTCACATCTGTCATGAATACTCTCAAAACCTAATCCACGTATACGAACATAGCATGGCAATGTAAGCATAACGTAATAGTAACTCCCAAGGTTTGAATGCAGGGTAATAGGTTCCTACCTCATCAACTACTTCCCAATACCCACATGTTATCAATCCTACTCATGCAATGTTTGAGGGTGAAACTAATGCATAAAAACTGGGTATGAAAGGGATATGGTCAAAGTGTGAACTTGCCTGCAATGTTGATGAAGATGATTCGCACTCAAAAATCTTGATAGCTTTACTCGTCACACTCCGGTCAATCTATCGTAAGCAAGCAATAGTAACTACACATAAGCAATCACTTAAAAGATCAGAAAAATCGAAGAAAACGATTCGGAAAACATCAAAACCAAGAAAATAACTCTTGCAACATAAAACAATTTCTAATAGTACCAAAATTATATGAATTTGGCCTTATCAGAAAATTTAAGTCAAGAGCTTCGATATGCAAAAAGAATCAACTCAAACGGAGCTACGGAACTCAAGTTATGATCAAAAAAAGTTTGAATATGAATCTAAACAAATTTTGAAATTTCAAAATTTCAAAAACATGTTTGGGTTGGATTACTGGATAGAGGGGATCACAACGAAGAAGTGGGCATTGGTTTCATTGGATTTGGACAAACGAGTAAAAAGTTATGCTATTTGAAAAATCAGGGCCAAGCTGTTTTACGGAAGAAAAAATAGCTACGGGCTAGGGTCTAATGTATAAATACGTAGACTAATTGATAATCTAATTATTTTATCATATTAGTCTAAAAATAAAAAACTACGGAGGTATAAGAAGAAAAAAACAAAGAAAGATACCTTTATAAGGCAGAGAAAAGATAACTTTGGAGAGAGGAAACAATTTCCAGAAGTCGCGCCGGAGAGGAGAAATATATTTTTCTTAAATGAATCTAGTCAAACCAAAATATTGATTTAACCCAAATCGGATAATTTTTGAAGGCTCTATGAGTCTATATTTATTGATGGAAAAGAGGCTTCGGGGTTAAAGGCTACGCAATGTGGGACTAAATGTAGACGAAAATATACGAAACAGAGAAGAAAAGAGGCGATGGGTCTAAAGGCCTTCGGCCGGCCGCGCGGTGCAGTTTTTTTTTACAAAATTCTGCCTAAGAAAAAAAGGACTGGCTGGGCCTAGCCTATTTAAGAGAAAAAAACAATGGGGCGCCAGAAGTACTATACTGTGCATGTAGGCGACAATTAGTTTCAGGCGCGCGCGCAGTTTTTTTAACAGAATGCGATAAACTGAAAAACGAAAATAAAATAAAACTTTTTATAGGCATATTATATATCAAAATTTTTAGAAAAAAATTTCAACGACATGAACATTTTTATAGTGCCAAATAAAATCCACACAAATTCGGATAATTCAAAGAGTGCTAGTGGTTTAATAAAATCCAATGAAAACATTTTAAAAATATCAAAATAATTTCAAATTTATTTCTCTCCAATTTTCTGTTGTAGGGAATCATGTTACCCTATTTTATGTATATTTTGTTTTTGGAGAAAAATAATTTGAATAAAATCCAAATAACTCCAAATTGAAAAATAATTCCAAAAGACTTGGAATTTGATCCTTTGAAACTCCCAACTCATATTTAATATAATTTGAAGAAGTCATTTTATCTCCTCTTGTGAAAATCATTGAGTTGCATAAAGTTTCAGAATTGGAAATATTTTCCAAATGAAATTCAAATATTTTCAACACCCCTTGTCATTTAAATAAATGGAAGAAGTCATGTCATCTTCTCTCCAGGGTTTCATGGTGAAAATAATTTGAATTCACGGAGATCACGAATGCAAAATGAAAGTTTGGGAAAGTCCTTTTATTCCCTCTCATTTAACTTTCAAAAATGTTTCAAATTTCACTCAATTTCACACAATCAATCAAATCTATCTATTTATTATAACAATACAAAATTTAGAATTTTGGGATGTTACAAACCTACCACCCTTAAAAGGAATCTCGTCCTCGAGATTCGGAGAGGCTAGAAAGAAATAGGTTAGGTTCGGGGTCTCCTCAAAAATCCATTGATCGTCTCCAGGGTCTCGGGTACTACCACCCTTAGAAGCATGGTTACGGTTCTATCAAAACTCATATACTCCATCCTTATTCTCGACAGTGGCGGTCTTCTCAAATTCTCGGGAAAATTCCGTCTCTGGGCTCTTCCGATAGCAGCATAACCTTTTTCCTCAATTTTGGTACGGTTATTCTGTGACTGGGTCTTCTTAGTTGACGGGTCTGGCGCCAGTACTAAAAAACTAATCGATATCTCATGGTGGTCAACAATTTATGGTTTCTCCTGCAGGAAATGGGTCTGGGTTGAATCTCACCGTATAACCTACGGTTGGCAACAACTGCCATGTACAAGGGAAAAAATACTTATACCATTCTAAGGTTCAAACAAGGTTTAATATCATCGTCTCTCTACTATAGGCAAGTCGCTCAGATTTACCATCCCATATAGCAAGGCGAATAATAAAAGTAAGTCGGTATGGTGATCAATCCATCCCGCACCCAAATCATTACCATGTATACAGTTTAGCGAATCTCGCATACTAATACTCGGTCATCCTCACAAGCATTGCAGAATTTCTCTTGTTGATGAACGAAGTTCGGATGAATCCATAGATTCTGCAAGCCAAACAACCATCTATCGTTCCTTCACAACTCTCAGGTTTTGCGTAATTCCTATAAGATCGTCTATCGATAAACGTCTTATCTTCCTCCGGGGTTCTTCAACATAAATGTGCTTGCTTCTTGGTAGGTCCTGGGGCATGTGGGTTATGGCCCATCTCATCACTTGTAATCCTTGAACTCATCCTCGGGGCAACTGATCATTATTCCAACTTCCAACTTCCTAGTATTCTTAAATCCATCCAATTGTACTGTCTTCCTTCCTTCTATTGGCACCAAACTAGGACATGATTACTCAGACTCATCCTGGAATTTGCCTTGATCCATATTTCCTACATCATACCTCCTTTATATCCAATAGTAATTCATATCTTCATCCTCGTGGGATATCCCACATACCGAGATAAAAACTTATACTTATGAAGTCCATATTCCACTTCGTGGAACATCATTATCCTTTCCAGGGTCAAGCGTCCTTACAGGGGAATATTGGCCATCTCTGCATGGCACTTCTTCAACTGGGAAACGTGAAACACATCTGGAACTCCTGACAGTCCTTCGGGTGACTCCAACTTGTTGGCCACTTCTCCCATATGCTCCAAAACTCGGTATGGTCTCACAAATCTCGGGGCTAACTTTCCCTTAACTCCAATTCGTTTAACTCCTCGCAGAGGGTCACACGAAGACATGCTCTATCTCCAATTTCATAGACTACCTCCTTGAGTTTTTGAGTCTGCATATCTCCTCTGCCTGGACCAAGCTACCTTCAGTCTATCTCGAATCAACTTAACATTCTATTATGACTCCTTGATCACATTTGGTCCAAACAACTGACGGTCTCCAACTTCATCCCACATACTATTGGGGTATCACACATATCGAGACAAAACTCATATTCATTTTGTCCGAAATCCACTCAGTGGAGTATCCTTATCTTTTCTAGGGGTCAACGGTTCTTACAGGGTACTACCACCCTTAAAATGCTTAAATCTTCCTTAGACCACATTTCTCATATCCTCAGAATGGCCAAAATTCTTATTTATAGAGTAACAACTCATAAAGTCCATACCAGTACCAACGATGCTAACTTTATTCACTCTCAATTGATTACAATCTCTCGCTTTTCCATTACATGTCTCAACTCAACACCTCGATATAAAAGAAAATGTTCTCACTTCTACTACTCCATTTCTTTTGTTGCAAACTCACTATCTAGCACAAGTCTCCTTCTCCTTGGGGCATCCTCTGGCAAAGTGCCCTGCTCCATTACAACTAAAACATATTACTTCTGAAAAGTATCGAGGTTTCCTTTTTGGGCAATTGTTGAGGTAGTGCCCTGACTCCTTGCACCTGTAACATGTGATATGACTCAGATCCTTCCTGGAATCCACTCAGCTTCTCTTTCTGGACTTTTCCATTCCAATTAGGGTTTCTATTTCTTGTGGGTCATACTCTACTTCCTCTATCGGGAATTCTACTAGATCCCCATTCAAACAATTTTGGGAGATGTGTCCTTCTTCTCCACATGAATAGCGAGACTTAGTGTAGGGTTTTCTCGGGTCTTCTTTAGGTGTGTCCTCCACATCTTCCTTCATCACAACTTCTTCTAAAATTTCTATGAGGGCTCCTTTCATTACTTCTTTCTTCTGCTGGATGGTTCATTGTAACATGGGGTAAATGTGACACTGAGCAGGATAGTGGGTAGTCCCTTCACACAAGAAACAAGAAATCTGCCTAGTTGGGCATTCTTCAACTGGGTGACTTCCTTCACAATTAGGGCATTCATTCTTGTGTTCTTTATGGGTGTGTCCTATTTCTCCACAAATCTTGCATGCACAAGGTTTCTTCATATCCTTTCCATAAGACTTCAACTTCTGGGACACAAGCCGAGACGTTGGCAGAGTCAACTTAAATTCTTTCCAAGGGGTTACTCCTTGCCATCCATTGATGGTTTGGTACATTCTCCACCAAGTAGCAGCACCTCTTTCAAAGCACTAAAGAGCATGCTGGGTCATATCATGTCCAACTATAGGGTTATATATTCTCCATGTGATCCTCCATGTTCTGAATCCATCGGTCCGTCTCCAATTGACTCATCGATCCAGAAAATATAAGCTCATCTTCATTCATCCTCTATAGGGTCCAAGGGTTTGGGGTAAGATAGGAGAGAGGGAGAGGGATACACACAATGCAAACAAAAGTTTTGAAAAGACAGATTTATTGTGGCTGTCGAAAAACATCAAACAAATGACAACACACAACCATCGCATCTAACTTAGGTATATAACATGGGTTTGGTCTTCTATAGGTCAATAAATCATCAACTCTTCAAACTCTTCAAGCCTTGTTCATGCCTCCAATGGCTTCTTCCGATCATGCTTGTTTTTCTCGAGTTCTTTTGCCAGATTAACTCTATTGATGCGAAGTCTCTCATGACGTCCTTTAATATTCTGGAGTTGCATTCCAAACCTCTGGGTTTCATCAAACTCGACCTGAACCATGATCCTGCTGTCCTTTAGTTCTTAACAAATCTCCGGTATCTCGAGGTTGTAGCTCCTCCAGCTTGGCTACTTTCAG
The DNA here is from genome assembly GCF_018294505.1 of Triticum aestivum. Lineage (NCBI taxonomy): Eukaryota > Viridiplantae > Streptophyta > Magnoliopsida > Poales > Poaceae > Triticum > Triticum aestivum. Next base: position 164,736,025 of record NC_057803.1, on the reverse strand, counting down.
CCTTTGGTTCCTGAGTTCTTCACGAAATGCTTCCTTGTCTAATACGGCTTCATGGAGCTCCACCTTAAACTTCTTGATGTAACACTCCAGATCCTGGTGATACACTAGCTAAGGCTAAAATTTCACCTCTTGCTGATAGATGCTCCATCAGCCTTTTACCATCCAATCCTTCCATGCATATCCATGCTTAACTCAGCACGGTGACAATAGCATAAGCGGGCGATAACATCATGGATAGCTGTGTTTCTGCTCTTGTCATTTCCATGAGCTATCTCTCCATAATTGATATCTCCTTCCTTAGGGTTTTCCTTGATAGAACTTTAAGTTTTTAACTCTCCATGCTCCGGTCTTTCTTCGATACACCCTGATCTCGGGCATTGACAACTTCCATAATCTGTCAAGTTCCATAAGGGTAGCCTTCCTAGGTCATACAAATCTAGGGATTCTTCAGAGCCTTCAAATTCTACTTGTCTTCGGAGTCTTCAACCATTGTAGTTTCCATTATTCAGATGCACAGTAAAATCCTCTTCATTCCGAAGCGGTCTTAGTTATCCAATATCTTGTACTTCTTAGAATGGTCTCATCAGTCAAATCCTTGTCTGGTTAAAAGGGGAAAGGGGTGTGGTCTCACTAAAGGGAATTTTTGAATAAGCTCAGAAGAGAAGAGAGGTAAAAGATCTTTTTGAAAGGGAAAGTTGTAGAGAAAAATCTTTGCTATGGGCTTGCCAGTTTCTAGGGTCATGTTCTATAGTCAACATGTGCTCTGATACCATCTTGTAGCGACCCGACCCAAATGGATCAAGTCTCTATGCTTAAGTGTCATCCCTGGATCGGTATGCTGACACACACAGTACTCGAGGATTTATAACAGAGGTAAATCACATGTAAAAAAATAACGTAAATACTATTACCTCAATCCAAAATAGCGGAAGTAAAAAGGTTGTGGATTCCCATCAACACCAACGGCAAAGTTGAGTGTAGAAATCGTAACCCTAACGTATCACTTACTCGTCGTAAGATGATCCTGCGACATGAGACGTTGCAGCCATAAAGGGTCAGTACATTGAATGTACTGGCAAATTCACACCATAGAGAATGATGAATAAAGGCTATCACTACATGCATATTTGGCTGGTGGAAAAGCTCTATGGTTATAAGGTTTTTGCGAAAAGCCAATTTTTCCCTACTACAAAGGAATAAATTTTATTTAACTATCATGGTGGTTGTTGAACATTGAGAATGGTTGACAGCATTCTCAATCCCAATTAAGTAACATCATTAAAACCCAACAATATTCATTCAAAGTAACATGATGAGATCAACAGGATAATCCAAGAACTAGATACTCAAGATGTCCATAACCGGGGACACGACTAATCATGATTAGTTTATACACTCTGCAGAGGTTTGCGCACGTTTCCCCACAAGACTCGATCGCCTCCGTTGGATTTCTCGCACTACATGGTGTTTGAGAAACGGATGACCGAGACATAGTCTTTCAGAAGCGCTAGCACCTTACGATCGGGTAGACCGTACCACCTACATCCCCTACATCTGCTAGTCTACCACTGTAAGAGTTCGCACAACTTAGTCAACTATGCTAGATCCCATAATAGCTTGTGGCTGCACACGGAAGTTTCTAGTATGAATAATCTCATGATCCCTTTGAGCCTGGGTGGCGGTCCATAAAAAAAACAGGCAATCCTGATCTACCCAGGTGCCTAGACAGGCAATCCTAGAATAACCAGGTGCCTCAATTCACCCAGATGTGTGTTTAAGTTGCCACCTTAAGTAAACCATTAATTAACAATCTCACATCTGTCATGAATACTCTCAAAACCCAATCCACGTCTATGAACATAGCATGGCAATGTAAGCATAACGTAATAGTAACTCCCAAGGTTTGAATGCAGGGCAATAGGTTCCTACCTCATCAACTACTTCCCAATACCCACATGTTATCAATCCTACTCATGCAATGTTTGAGGGTGAAACTAATGCATAAAAACTGGGTATGAAAGGGATATGGTCAAAGTGTGAACTTGCCTGCAATGTTGATGAAGATGATTCGCACTCAAAAATCTTGATAGCTCTACTCGTCACACTCCGGTCAATCTATCGTAAGCAAGCAATAGTAACCACACATAAGCAATCACTCAAAAGATCAGAAAAATCAAAGAAAACGATTCGGAAAACATCAAAACCAAGCAAATAATTCTTGCAACATAAAACAATTTCTAACAGTACCAAAATTATATGAATTTGGCCTTATCAGAAAATTTAGGTCAAGAGCTTCGATTTGCAAAAAGAATCAACTCAAACGGAGCTACGGAACTCAAGTTATGATCAAAATAAATTTGAATATGAATCTAAACAAATTTCGAAATTTGAAAATTTCAAAAACATGTTTGGGTTACTGGATAGAGGGGATCATAATGAAGAAGTAGGCGTTGGTTTCGTTGGATTTGGATAAACGAATAAAAAGTTATGGCTATTTGAAAAATCAGGGCCAAGCTGTTTTACGGAAGAAAAAATAGCTACGGACTAGAGTCTAATGTATAAATACGTAGACTAATTGATAATCTAATTATTTTATCATATTAGTCTAAAAATAATAAACTATGGAGGTATAAGAAGAAAAAAAAACAAAGAAAGATACTTTTATAAGGCAGAGAAAAGATAACTTTGGAGAGAGGAGACAATTTTCAGAAGTCGCACCGGAGAGGAGAAATATATTTTTCTTAAATGAATCTAGTCAAACTAAAATATTGATTTAACCCGAATCAGATGGTTTTTGGAGGCTCTGTGGGTTATATTTATTGATAGAAAAGAGGCTTAGGGGTCAAAGGCTAGGCAATGTGGGACTAAACGTAGACGAAAATATACGAAACAGAGAAGAAAAGAGGCGATGGGCCTAAAGGCCTTCGGCCGGCCGCGCGGTGCAGTTTTTTCTTTTTACAAAATTCTGCCTAAGAAAAAAAAAGACTGGCTGGGCCTAGCCTATTTAAGAAAAAAAAATGGGGCACCAGAAGTACTATACTGTGCATGTAGGCGACAGTTAGTTTCAGGCGCGCGCGCAGTTTTTTTTAACAGAATGCGATAAACTGAAAAATGAAAATAAAATAAAACTTTATATAGGCATATTATATATCAAAATTTTCAGAAATTTTTTTTCTACGACATGAACATTTTTATATTGCCAAATAAAATCCACACAATTTCAGATAATTCAAAGAGTGCTGCTGGTTTAATAAAATCCAATAAAAACATTTTAAAAATATCAAAATGATTTAAAATTTATTTCTCTCCAATTTTCTGTTGTAGGGAATCATGTTACCCTATTTTCTTTATATTTTATTTCTGGAGAAAAATAATTTGAATAAAATCCAAATAACTCCAAATTGAAAAATAATTCCAAAAGACTTGGAATTTGATCCTTTGAAACTCCCAACTCATATTTCATATAATTTGAAGAAGTCATTTTATCTCCTCTTGTGAAAATTATTGAGTTGCATAAAGTTTCAGAATTGGAAATATTTTCCAAATGAAATTCAAATATTTTCAACACCCCTTGTCATTTAAATAAATGGAAGAAGTCATGTCATCTTCTCTCCAGGGTTTCGTGGTGAAAAGAATTTGAATTCACGGAGATCACGAATGCAAAATGAAAGTTTGGGAAAGTCCTTTTATTCCCTCTCATTTAACTTTCAAAAAGGTTTCAAATTTCACTCAATTTCACACAATCAATCAAACAATCAATCAAATCTATCTATTTATTATAACATTCCAAAATTTAGAATTTTGGGATGTTACACCCTGCCATGTTTGTCGGAGGGGAAAGGGAAGAGGGGGGAGAGAGAAGGAAGGGGGAATCCTATTCCATTCTTTCCTTTCCCTTCCCCTCTCTCCTTCTCCTCCTAGGCCGACCTATATGGGGGTGCACCATCCCCTTTTGGCTTGTGTGTTTCCCCTCTTGGCCCATAAGGCACGCATCTTTTCACGAGGGTGCCCGGAATCCCTTCCGGTGAATCGATAAGTGCCCGGTAACCCCCGAAACACTTCCGGTGTCTGAATACCATCGTCCTATATATCAATCTTTACCTCTTGAACATTTCAAGACTCCTCGTCATGTTCGTGATCTCATCCAGGACTCCAAACAATATTCGGTCACCAAATCGCATAACTCGTATAATACTATATCATCATCGTTAAGCATGCGAACCCTATGGGTTCGAGAACTATGTAGACATGACCGAGGCACTTCTCCGGTCAATAACCAATAGCGGAACATGGATGCCCATATTGGCTCCTACATATTCTATGAAGATCTTTATCGGTCGAACCGTAATGACAACATACGTAATTCCCTTTGTCCGTCGGTATGTTACTTGCCCGAGATTCGATCGTCGGTATCTTCATACCTAGTTTAATCTTATTACCAGCAAGTCTCTTTACTCGTTTCGTAATACATCACCCCGTGACTAACTCCTTAGTCGTTTGCTTGCAAGCTTGTGATGTGTATTACCGAGAGGGCCCAGAGATACCTCTCCAAAACTCGGAGTGACAAATCCTAATCTCGATCTATGCCAGCTCAACAAACACCTTCGGAGATACCTGTAGAGCATCTTTATAATCACCAAGTTACGTTGTGACATTTGATAGCACACAAGGCATTCCTTCGGTATCCGGGAGTTGCATAATCTCATAGTCAAAGGAATATGTATTTGACATGAAGAAAGCAATAGCAATAAAACTGAACGATCATTATGCTAAGCTAACAGATGGGTCTTGTCCAACACATCATTCTCGTAATGATGTGATCCCGTTATCAAATGACAACTCATGTCCATGGTTAGTAAACCTTAACCATCTTTGATTAACAAGCTAGTAAAGTAGGGGCTCACTAGGGACACGATGTTTTTTTATGTATTCACACATGTATTTAGGTTTCCGATCAATACAATTCTAGCATGAATAATAAACCTTTATCATGAATAAGGAAATATTAAATAACAACTTTGTTATTGCCTCCAGGGCATATTTCTTTCAGTCTCCCACTTGAACTAGAGTCAATAATCTAGATTACATTGTGATGAATCTAACACCCATGGAGTCTTGGTGTTGATCATGTTTTGCTCGTGGAAGAGGCTTAGTCAACGGGTCTGCTACATTCAAATCCGTATATATCTTGCAAATTTCTATGTCTCCCTCCTTGAGTTGTTCACGAATGGAGTTGAAGCGTCTCTCGATGTGTTTGGTTCTCTTGTGAAATATGGACTCCTTTGCCAAAACAATTGCTCCAGTATTGTCATAAAAGATTTTCATTGGACCAGATGCACTAGGTATTACACCTAGATCGGATATGAACTCCTTTATCCAGACTCCTTCATTTGCTGCTTCTGAAGCAGCTATGTACTCCGCTTCACATGTAGATCTCACCACGACACTCTGCTTGGAACTGCACCAACTGACAGCTCCACCATTCAATATAAATACGTATTCGATTTGTGACTTAGAGTCATCCAGATCAATGTCAAAGCTAGCATCAATGTAACCATTTACGACAAGATCTTTGTCACCTCCATAAACAAGAAACATATCCTTGCACTACTACAGGATGCTGCTAACGCAACACTATGATCAGAGACCCTTTGAGAAACTATGTTCGATGCAATAATCACAAACGGTACTGTATGGAAATTGTCAGAAATGTATAAAACGTTTGCGATGATAGATGCATCAAACACGGTTCTGGTTTTATTTGCGTGTGCGATGAAGGGCATACGATTTAGTTCAATGAACTGTTTGCGATGAGGAGGAACAAAAGAAACGGGCAGCCAGATGAAGGCGTGTACGATACACAACATACGGTTCACTCGGATGAACTGTTTGTGATTAGGCAACACAAAAGAAGCGGTGAGCTAGATCAAAGGTGTGTGCGATATACGGCATGCGGTTCACTCAGATGAACTGTTTGCGTTGAGACATGAGAACAGAAACGGTTGAACTTAACAAGATGTGTGTGATACGCGGCAAACATGTCTATAATCAGAAATGTGTGTGAAGACCGATAATAACACAGACAGTTGCTGCTAATAAGACATGTGGGTTGTGCGATGGGATTGCATACAGAACAACAATATATATATATATATACACACACAAACTTATAAGGACATGCTTGCATAACCAAATTAAATATCTACTTACATAGGTGGCTACTATAACCATGGCATTTGCACACACCAAAGTAAACTATTACATGCATAATTACATAGGTGGCTACTACACACATGACATTTCCACACACACCAATAAAGTAAACTATATATTACATGCATGATTAACTAGCCTAAACGATCATGTGATCATCATCTACTTCTTGTGATGCTTGCTCTGCTTGTGGCTAGATCCGGGCTCGTCGATTTGGGTAACGAGCCACTTCCTCATGTCAACGATCCGCCTATGCATCTCGTAGCATGTGTACATGCTCTTGGCCGCGAACCTGAGGTAAGGTTCATCCAGTTGCCGCATCCAGGCCTTGTGCCGGGATACGTGACTTGTTCTCTGGGCATCCTGCTTCATGTTTTCGTAGTAGGGGTCGATGATGTCCGGGGCGAGTTCGACCAGGGAGTCCTGCTTCGTGCTGCCCCAGACCCTGTAGTGGTCACGGATTTCGACAAGGTTCTTGTAGGCCAAGCCCGTAACACTGAGTGCTTTTACATCGTCTTTGGTTTTCCACCGTGGCGAACTTGTAGTCGGTGCTGTTGACCAAACCTGTTGAAACGGTCGCAAGGCTATGTGGCCATGCAGTAGTGGTAGATGAGGACATGATGGCGCACGCACAACTGGGCGACGGCAACCTTCTGATCTATGCTGGGATGACCGGCGGTGTACTGAAGGTTGATGCCGACCACCTTATACTTGTCTCCAGCAAGCAACTGCTCAACGCTGTTGATGTAGTCGTCCACCATGGCTGGGTCGATGGTGTACACCACCGTGAGATCCGTCTCCCTCGCGTGGGTCTCCACTCTATGCTCGCCGAACTCCATTGGAGCGCCGCCGGACATCCCCTCTCCATGTGTCGTGGTGGGTGTGCTTGTTGTGTTGTGGGGCGTGATCGAAAGGTTGAAGAGACTAAGGTTATAATGGCCGCGAGAATTAAAGGGGAAGCCGGGCGGCCAGGAATATCTGCAGGCCCTGGTGGCAGTTCTAATTTACAGCGTGTAACTCCATCGTGCCACACGTAACTGCATCAAATGCAACACGCGCGGCCCAACCACATGCATATGGGGGCTCTGATGTGTTCATGCACACGCCCAACCGCTGGCAGAGCGCGCGCGGAGGGACGCGAGCAGAGCGCTCCATGGTTGCCTCAAGGAAAAGTTGTCCACAAGCCGAGCGCGCCGACAGACGCGAGCAGAGCGCGCCAACGGATGCGACAGAGCGCGTCGTGGCGCCTAACGGCAAGCACAACACGCTGCGACGCCTAACGGCGAGCACAGCACGCTGTGGCGCCTAACAGCGAGCAGAGCTTGCCGAGGGACGCGAGCAGAGGACGGCACAGTGATACTTGGCAAATAAGACGAACTGTGCGAGCGATGTCGGAGACATCAAGCACGAATCAGATTAGAGTTGCGTGTGCGATACGTGGCAGACAGTTGATCCATCAGAGTTGTTGGTGATGGAATAAGCCGTGTGTGTTGTGGGCAAACGCTTGCTGGTGTATAACCTTAAATTTAACCAAAAAATTGTTAATGCATGTTACGAAAATTGTATAGCTGGAAACTATGTTCAAATACGTCCAACGATATAATCTATGGCGACATGCATTCGTATTTTATTAGTTAAATCCTACTTATAACCAGGACGGGTGTATAGTAGGTAATTAAATCGCAAACATTTTTTATTAATTGTATGTGTACGTGTCCTCCCATCCTCCTGTCGCACGTCTTGTCACCCCGCTGCCGCAGATGGCTTACAGCGCAAGCTTGCACAGCACGCGGGGGCATTCTGTTGGCAAAACGGTGGCGCCAATGAATCATCGATGAGCCCATTCCCATGCAACCTCGCAGGTTCCCGCGCAAGCTTCCCGCCCGACTTGGTGAAATCCCCCAAAATCCCAATGCTTGCCGACCTGCTATAAAAACCCTCATGACCGGTGCTACATCTTGAGCTTGCGTTGGTTTTCCCCGAAGAGGAAGGGATGATGCAGCAGAGTAGCGTAAGTATTTCCCTCAGTTTTTGAAAACCAAGGTATCAATCTAGTAGGAGCCCATGCTCAAGTCCCTCGTACCTGCACAAAGCGATATCTACTCGCAACCAACGCGATTAGGGGTTGTCAATCCCTTCACGGTCACTTACGAGAGTGAGATCTGATAGATATAATATTTTTGGTATTTTTGGTATAAAGATGCAAAGTAAAAAGTAAAAGCAAAGTAAAAAGTAAAGCAAGATTAAAGTGATGGAGATTGATATGATGAGAATAGACCCGGGGGCCATAGGTTTCACTAGTGGCTTCTCTCAAGAGCATAAGTATTCTACGGTGGGTGAACAAATTACTGTTGAGCAATTGACAAAATTGAGCAGAGTTATGAGAATATCTAGGCATGATAATGTATATAGGCATCACGTCCGTGACAAGTAGATCGAAATGATTCTGCATCTACTACTATTACTCCACTCATCGACCGCTATCCAGCATGCATCTAGAGTATTAAGTTAAAAACAGAGTAACGCCTTAAGCAAGATGACATGATGTAGAGAGATAAATTCATGCAATATGAAATAAACCCCATCTTGTTATCCTCGATGGCAACGATACAATACGTGCCTTGCTGCCCCTTCTGTCACTGGGTAAGGACACCGCAAGATCGAACCCAAAGCTAAGCACTTCTCCCATGGCAAGAACTACCAATCTAGTTGGCCAAACCAAACGGATAATTCGAAGAGACTTGCAAAGATAACCAATCATACATAAAAGAATTCAGAGAAGATTCAAATATTATTCATAGATAGACTTGATCATAAACCCACAATTCATCGGTCTCAACAAACACACCGCAAAAAGAAGATTACATCGAATAGATCTCCACAAGAGAGGGGGAGAACTTTGTATTGAGATTCAAAGAGAGAGAATAAGCCATCTAGCTACTAACTATGGACCCGAAGGTCTGAGGTAAACTACTCACACTTCATCGGAGAGGCTATGATGATGTAGAAGCCCTCCGTGATGACGGCCATCTTCCGGCGGAGCTCCGGAACAGGCCCCGAGATGGGATCTCGTGGATACAGAAAGTTGCGGCGGTGGAATTAGGTTTTTGGCTCCTGTTCTGATCGTTTGGGGGTACATGTGTATATGTAGGAGGAAGAAGTACGCTGGAGGAGCAATGAGGGGCCCACGATGTAGGGGGGCGCACCCTAAGGAGGGCGCCCCACCTTTGTGACCGCCTCTTTTGTTCCTTGGAGCAGGGTCCAAGTCTCCTGGATCACGTTCGGTGAGAAAATCACGTTCCCGAAGATATTGTTCCGTTTGGACTCCGTTTGATATTCCGTTTATCTAAAACACTGAAATAGGCAAAAAACAACAATTCTGGGTTGGGCCTCCGGTTAATAGGTTAGTCCCAAAAATAATGTAAAAGTGGAAAATAAAGCCCAATATAGTCCAAAATAGTAGATAATATAGCATGGAGCAATCAAAAAAAATTATAGATATGTTGGAGACGTATGAGGCATCCCCAAGTTTAATTCCTGCTCGTCCTCGAGTAGGTAAATGATAAAAAGAGAATTTTTGATGCGGAGTGCTACTTGGCATAATTTCAATGCAAATCTTCTTAATTGTGGTATGAATAGTCAAATTAGAAAGATTCAAGACAAAAGCTTATATTGACATAAAAAATAATAATACTTCAAGCATACTAATAAAGCAATTATGTCTTCTCAAAATAACATGGCCAAAGAAAGTTATCCCTACAAAATCATATAGTCTGGTTATGCTCCTTCTTCACCACACAACGTATTCAAATAATGCACAACCCCGATGACAAGCCAAGCAATTGTTTCATACTCTAACTTTTTCAAAACTTTTTCAATCTTCACGCAATACATGAGCGTGAGCCATGGATATAACACTATAGGTGGAATAGAATGGTGGTTGTGGAGAAGACAAAAAGGAGGGAAGATAGTCTCACATCAACTAGGCGTATCAACGGGCTATGGAGATGCCCATCAATAGATATCAATGTGAGTAAGTAGGGATTGCCATGCAACGGATGCACTAGAGCTATAAATGTATGAAAGCTCGACAAAAGAAACTAGTGGGTGTGCATCCAACTTGCTTGCTCACGAAGACCTAGGACAATTTGAGGAAGCCCATTATTGGAATATACAAGCCAAGTTCTATAATGTAAAATTCCCACTAGTATATGAAAGTGACAACATATGAGACTCTCTATATGAAGATCATGGTGCTACTTTGAAGCACAATATATGAGACTTGCTATATCATGGTGCTACTTTGAAGCACAAGTGTGGAAAAAGATAGTAGCATTGCCCCTTTTTATTTTTTATTTTTTTGGGGCCTTCTTTTTTTCTTTGGACTTTCTCTTTTTTTATTGGGACAATGCTCTATTGAATGATGATCATGACACTTTTATTTATTTACAACTAAATGATTACAACTCGATTCTAAACCAAAGTATGACTCTATATGGATGCCTCCGGCGGTGTACCGGGATATGCAATGAATCAAGAGTGACAAGTATGAAGAAATTATGAACGGTGGCTTTGCCACAAATACTATGTCAACTACATGATCATGCTAAGCAATATGACAATGATGAATGTGTCATGATGAACTAGATAGTGGAAAGTTGCATGGCAATATATCTCGGAATGGCTATGGAAATGCCATAATAGGTAGGTATGGTGGCTGTTTTGAGGAAGGTATATGGTAGGTGTATGATACCGGCGAAAGGTGCGCGGTATTAGAGAGGCTAGCAAAGGTGGAAGGGTGAGAGTGCGTATAATCCATGGACTCAACATTAGTCATAAAGAACTCATATACTTATTGCAAAAATCTAGAAGTTATCAAAGCAAAGTATTACGCGCATGCTCCTAGGGGGATAGATTGGTAAGAAAAGACCATCGCTCGTCCCCGTCCGCCACTCATAAGGAAGACAATCAATAAATAAATCATGCTCCGACTTCGTTACATAACGGTTCACCATACGTGCATGCTACGGGAATCACAAACCTCAACACAAGTATTCTTTAAATTCACAACTACTCAACTAGCATGACTTTAATATTATCACCTCCATATCTCAAAACAATTATCATGCTTCAATCTTTTCTTAGTATTCAACACACTCAAAAGAAAGTTTCACAAATCTTGAATACCAAGCATATTATTATTAAGCAAATTACCATGCCATTAAGATACTCTCAAAATAATTTAAGTGAAGCATGAGATATCAATAGTTTCTTTAAAACAAATCCACCACCGTGCTCTAAAAGATCTAAGTGAAGCACATAGAGCAAAATTAGAACACTCAAAAGATATAAGTGAAGCACATAGAGCAAAATTATCTAGCTCAAAAGATATAAGTGAAGCACATAGAGCAAAACTACTTAGCTCAAAAGATATAAGTGAAGCACATAGAGCAAAACTACATAGCTCAAAAGATGTAAGTGAAGCACATAGAGTATTCTATCAAATTTTAATTCATGTATGGCTCTCTCAAAAGGCGTGTACAGCAAGGATGATTGTGGCATACTAAGACACAAAGACACAAATAATACAAGACGCTCCAAGCAAAACACATATCATGTTGGTGAATAAAAATATAGCTCCAAGTAAATTACCGATGGAAGTGGACGAAAGAGGGGATGCCTTCCGGGGCATCCCCAAGCTTTGACTTTTTGGTGTCCTTGGATTATCTTGGGGGTGCCATGGGCATCCCCAAGCTTAGGCTCTTGCCACTCCTTGTTCCATGATCCATCAAAAGAATTCACCCAAAACTTGAAAACTTCACAACACAAAACTCAAAATAGAAAACTCGTGAGCTCCGTTAGCGAAAGAAAACAAAGGACCACTTCAAGGTACTGTAATGAACTCATTATTTACTTATATTGGTGTTAAACCTACTGTATTCCAACTTCTCTATGGATTATAAACTATTTTACTAGCCATAGATTCATCAAAATAAGCAAACAACACACGAAAAACAGAATCTGTCAAAAACAGAATAGTCTGTAGTAATCTATAGCTAGCGCAAGATATGGAACCCCAAAAATTCTAAAATAAATTGCTGGACGTGAGTAATTTATCTATTAATCATCTTCACAAAGAATTAACTAAATATCACTCTTAAAATAAAAATTACAGCAGTTCTCGTGAGCGGTAAAGTTTCTGTTTTTTACAGCAGGTTCAACAAGACTTTCCCCAAGTCTTCCCAACGGTTCTACTTGGCACAAACACTAATTAAACACAAAAAACACAACCAAAACAGAGGCTAAATAATTTATTTATTACTAAGCAGGAGCAAAAAGCAAGGAATAAAAATAAAATTGGGTTGCCTCCCAACAAGCGCTATCGTTTAACGCCCCTAGCTAGGCATAAAAGCGAGGATAGATCTAGGTATTGCCATAATAGTAAGATAGATTATTAAAACTCATTTCATATTCTCTACGTTCGGCAGCAAGCTTTCTTTGAGGCAAGCAAAAGTAATCAAAAGGACTAATTTAACAGGACAAAAGTCCCCAAGATCAACCTTGGGAGGTATAGGTTCCTCCTTTGGTCCTTCGTAATGCACAACCAATTCATCATTATAAGCATTCTTTTGACAGAACTTTGTAAGCCTATATTCAAGAGAATATCCTAGCTCATTATTTCGAATAGCCAAATCATCATTAAGTTCAGAAATTCTATCAACTAAAATATTGGTAGGAACCCTTCTTCTAAGATTTTCATTGAAAGCAACATAATCTAGAGATTGAAAACGCATTATTTCTTGTTGATCAAAGAGGATAGTTTCTATGGGAGGATGACAAGCGTCCACCCTATAATGCGCAAAGATTTCTTTGAATTCTCTTATTATGAATCTAAACTCATGATCCAAAAATATAGTAGCGGCACGCTTAACAGAAGAATGCTCAATATTAGAAAATTCCAGAAAATCCTTTGTATGGAAGGATGCATGTGCATGAATTGTCTTTCAAGTTCAACTACAAGCATGGCAATAGCGTCCGCAAGACTACTAGTTATGTGAAGGATAGAACTACCCATAGATGGTAAAGCACCGGCACAAGTAAAGAAATCTTGAATAACTCCTTTTCCAATAATATTACCACTACCAACATGAAATTTTTTTGTATGAAAGATGGTAGGTTCTTTAGGAGGAGCATCAGAATTTTCCATGATATTGTTATCACTCATATTGGCGATAACTTCCCCAGTTTCAGACATAACGACAAGCAAGCAAACTAGAACACGAGCAAACAAGAGGCAAGCGGAAAGGAGAGGGAGGACAGGGAGAGAGAGGGCGAATAAAATGACAAGGGTGAATTGGGGGGAGAGGAAAACGAGAGGCAAATGGCAAATAAAGTAATGCGGGAGATAGGGATTGTGATAGGTACTTGGTATGTTGACTTTTTGCATAGACTCCCCGGCAACGGCGCCAGAAATCCTTTTTGCTACGTCTTGAGCTTGCGTTGGTTTTCCCCGAAGAGGAAGGGATGATGCTGCAGAGTAGCGTAAGTATTTCCCTCGGTTTTTGAGAACCAAGGTATCAATCCAGTAGGAGAACACGCTCAAGTCCCTCATACCTGCACAAAGCGATAGCTACTTGCAACCAACGCGATTAGGGGTTGTCAATCCCTTCACGATCACTTATGAGAGTGAGATCTAATAGATATAATATTTTTGGTATTTTTGGTATAAAGATGCAAAGTAAAAAGTAAAGCAAGATTAAAGTGATGGAGATTGATATGATGAGAATAGACCCGGGGGCCATAGGTTTCACTAGTGGATTCTCTCAAGAGCATAAGTATTCTACGGTGGGTGAACAAATTACTGTTGAGCAATTGACAGAATTGAGCATAGTTATGAGAATATCTAGGCATGATCATGTATATAGGCATTACGTCCGTGACAAGTAGATCGAAACGATTTTGCATCTACTACTATTACTCCACTCATCGACCGCTATCCAGCATGCATCTAGAGTATTAAGTTAAAAACAGAGTAACGCCTTAAGCAAGATGACATGATGTAGAGAGATAAATTCATGCAATATAAAATAAACCCCATCTTGTTATCCTCGATGGCAACGATACAATACGTGCCTTGCTGCCCCTTCTGTCACTGGGTAAGGACACCGCAAGATCGAACCCAAAGCTAAGCACTTCTCCCATGGCAAGAACTACCAATCTAGTTGGCCAAACCAAACGGATAATTCGAAGAGACTTGCAAAGATAACCAATCATACATAAAAGAATTCAGAGAAGATTCAAATATTATTCATAGATAGACTTGATCATAAACCCACAATTCATCGGTCTCAACAAACACACCGCAAAAATAAGATTACATCAAATAGATCTCCACCAGAGAGGGGGGGAACTTTGTATTAAGATTCAAAGAGAGAGAAGAAGCCATCTAGCTACTAACTATGGACCCGAAGGTCTGAGGTAAACTACTCACACTTCATCGGAGAGGCTATGATGATGTAGAAGCCCTCCGTGATGACGGCCCTCTTCCGGCGGAGCTCCGGAACAGGCCCCGAGATGGGATCTCGTGGATACAGGAAGTTGCGGCGGTGGAATTAGGTTTTTGGCTCCTGTTCTGATCGTTTGGGGGTACGTGTGTATATATAGGAGGAAGAAGTATGCCGGAGGAGCAACGAGGGGCCCACGAGGCAGGGGGCGCGCCCTAGGGGGGCGCCCCCCACCCTCGTGACCGCCTCTTTTGTTCCTTGGAGCAGGGTCCAAGTCTCGTGGATCACGTTCGGTGAGAAAATCACGTTCCCGAATATTTTATTCCGTTTGGACTCCGTTTGATATTCCATTTATCTGAAACACTGAAATAGGCAAAAACAACAATTCTGGGCTGGGTCTCCAGTTAATAGGTTAGTCCCAAAAATAATATAAAAGCGGAAAATAAAGCCCAATATAGTCCAAAACAGTAGATAATATAGCATGGAGAAATCAAAAAAATTTATAGATACGTTGGAGACGTATCAACCGGCGAGTCCTGCGTCGCATTTTCCCCTCCCTCCCTATAGCTTATCTCGCCTGCTTCTCCCACAATCTCCAATGGCACCGGTCCATCGTTGTCGCTCAGCCACTCCGCCATCATCAGAGGATAGCTCCAGCTGGGAGGCTACACCATGCCGGCGGCGCAGTCCCCGGCGTAGTGTAGTGCGCGTGGCGTCCCTGTTGGGTGTGCGCGGAACACCCACCACACGCTCCGCCACCGCTGCCCGTCGGTAGCTGTTGTCGGCCGCCGTTGCCGCCACTCCACCGTCGAAAGCCAGGGCCATCTCCCGCTCCGCCCCCGCGGCCCGAAGGCGGGAGGCGGCCGTCGTGGCCACCACCCCACTGCCGGCCAGGGTGGCCATCACCCGCTCCGCCACCGTGGCCCGAATGCAGGAGATGGTGGTCGTGGCTGCCACCCCATCGTCGGCCACTGTGGCCGCTAGCCCACTGTCGACCGCCAGGATCATCACCCGCTCCGCAATAAGAGGCAATGGATATCGTTTCGTCCCAAAGGTGGGACGTTCCCTATCGAAAACCATCATGATTGTTGTGAGAAGCTCCGGTTTGTGAGAAGCATATCCCCAAATGGGACAAAATTTGTACCACGGCATGTTGATGCCGCTCCATGATAGCATGCCAAGTTTCATGAATTTCAGACAAGTTTTGGATTTACTAGAATTTAAAAACCAGGCATCTCAATGTTTTGCCGGCAATCAACGGTGCCCTGGTGTTTGAAATTCTTTCCCATTTGTTGCATGGGACCTAAGTATGAGCCCAAGGACACATATTTGATTTTTCAACCAATTTACATGCACCAGAGAATGTGCATGTAGTCCAAATTTGAATTATACACATAAATGCATTGAAAACACAGTTAATGCATTAAAATGTCCAAACGAATCCCGAAAAATCACAAAAATTCACACAACACTCCTGTTGTTCTATGTTGACACGAGAAAAAAATTTGAAAGCAATGAGAGGCAATGGATATCGTTTCGTCCCCAAAGGTGGGACTTTACCTACCGAAAACCATCATGCTTGTTGTGAGAAGCTCCGGTTTGTGAGAAGCATATACCCAAACCTGCCCAAAATGGGACAAAATTTGTACCATGGCATGT
The DNA here is from genome assembly GCF_018294505.1 of Triticum aestivum. Classification (NCBI taxonomy): domain Eukaryota; kingdom Viridiplantae; phylum Streptophyta; class Magnoliopsida; order Poales; family Poaceae; genus Triticum; species Triticum aestivum. The sequence continues at coordinate 164,719,649 of NC_057803.1, read as the reverse complement.
TGATGCCGCTCCATGATAGCATGTCAAGTTTCATGAATTTCAGATGAGTTTTGGATTTACTAGAATTTAAAAACCAGGCATCTCAATGTTTTCCCGGCAATCAACGGTGCCCTGGTGTTTGAAATTCATTCTCATTTCTTGCATGGGACCTAAGCATGCACTTAAGGACACAGATTTGATTTTCCAAGCAATTTATATGCACTGGAGCATGTGCATGTAGTTCAAATGCGAATTATGCACATAAATGCATTGAAAACTTGGTTAATGCATAAAAATGTCCAGATGAACCCCGAAAATTTCCAAAATTGAACACAACACTCTTGTTGTTCTATGTTGACACTCAAATTTTTTTGAAAGCAATAAGAGGCAACGAATATCGTTTTGTCCCCAAAGGTGGTACGTTCCCTACCGAAACCATCACGCTTGTTGTGAGAAGCTCTGGTTTGTGAGAAGCTTATACCCAAACCTGCCCCAAATGGGACAAATTTTTTACCACGGCATGTTGATGCCGCTGCATGATAGCATGCCAAGTTTCATGAATTTCAGACAAGTTTTGGATTTACTAGAATTTAAAAAACCAGGTATCTCAATGTTTGCAGCCGAGTGACGGTGGCACGGTGTTTGAAATTCATTTCCATTTCTTGCATGGGACCTAAGAATGCAACCAAGGACACATATTTGATTTTTCAAAAAGTTTATATGCACTGGAGCATGTGCATGTTGTTCAAATTTGAATTATGTGCATAAAATGTCTGGACAACCCAGTTAATGTATAAAAATGTACAAACGAACCCTGAATAATTCCAATTTTTTTGACGACACACCTATAGTTGCATGTTCACTGCAGATAAAAGTTCTAACAATTCAAACACCATCCTCTGTAGCTGTGACCCCATTACGTAATTCAAATGATCAAGATGATAAATCAAGTAGATCGCACACAGTTTATTATCACCAACCGTGTGAGATGCAGCACAAAATATCTTGGAGCACCGTCGATGTATAGTACTATAAATCAAGTAGATCACACACAGTTAGTCTCCTTTGTGTACCCAAATTATGCAATGACGTGGATGACCACTATAATCTGGGAAATTCGAACCAAAATTTTTGACGTTCAAACTCAACACACACGGGTTAAGCTATCTGAATCGTTTGTGATGTTCACATATCGTACACAGTTCTAAATAAGGGACCGTGTCTGATGACACTTTGCGCGCCAGTTTTTTGGCTGAAGCGAGTCCAAATTTTCGGCTTCCGCGGAAATATTTACCTCCCCGCCCCCCCTTACCAAAAGCCACATTTCCCCTCTTTACACCTTCCTTTCCAAGTTGAAACCTTCACTCCTTGCTTGCGGTGCCGCCGCCTCCTCACCGATGACCCTCCTTCATGCTCCTTGGCCTCGCCTATCCAGGCAGGTAATCCACACCCAACCCCCATCCTCCTCCTCCTTCCACATCCCACATGCCCCTACCGCTGGTGCGAGCGCGACACCTTCCACCCAAATCATTGACCCCTCCACCAAATAAGCGCCGGCCTAAGCCATGGTGCACGCAGTATAGCCAGGACCTCAAGGAGCATTTGGCAGCGGAGAAGCAAATCGCGGCCGCACGCGCGGATGAGGTCGCGATGGCTGCCATTCATGCCGTCCCCCAGATCTTGAAGGAGCACCTTGCCATTTGCTAGCTACGCCGGTTAAGCATGCTCGGTTTACCCGTTGCGTGTGCTGCTCCTGCCTTTCCTTCACAAATTCTAGTGAATTATGCTATCTAATTTTACCATGCAATATGTTGCTCTAGTGTATATGTTCTATAGGTCGTGCAGTGTGGTGCTCACTTATTAACTGTTTTGTTAATTAGTTGTCATCTTCAGTTAATTGTTTGGTTCAATTCTGCAAATATGATGTTCAATTCTTCAGGCTGCAATTTAGTATTGTCTTCCATGTGAGAAATAAATCGAATTTATATTTACAAAATTGTGGCTGCATTCTGTTATTGTATACCATGTGAGGAATAAATTGAATTTGGCTGTAGTAAATACATGAGAAACAAATACAATTGCTACAATTGGCTGTAGTTAACTGTTTGGTTAACTGTCTGATCTTTTATTAGGAGTATGTTATATTGTGCAATGTGGTGCTCAGTTGATGTTTGGTTCATTTATTGTGGTATTTAGTTAACTGCTTGGTTCAATTCTGCAATGTGATGTCCAATTGTCGTGGGTAGAATTTTGTATTGCTGTGCATGTGAGGAATAAATCGAATTTGGCTGCACTTAATACATGAGAAACATATACAAGTGCTATATTTCCTAGTTCTTAATCATGCTTGGTTTGGATAAATGGGTTTTCCGTGTGGCTTCAATTAATATGATGAATCTGCAATGTGATTATTTTTCATCAATGTATTTTACTGATAGCATGTGAACCCTTACTTAACCTGATGACTAACTACCTTATATGTGTTGCAGGGAAACAATGGGAAGCACTGAGGTTTACAATCGAGGTTAGCACATGCATGGTTCGTTGTCTAATAGCACGTTATTGTGCAATTGCAGGAACCATTCTAATATTTAGGTTTTTAACAATTTGGTCTTGCACATGTAGGTCCTGCTGTCAGAGGTTTTGACCTACTATTCGACCCTTTTTGCATATGGGGAAATGAGTTGTCCATGAATATCAGTCAAGTCAAGAAACTCAGAAAGATTGTTAGGATAAAGAAATTAGTGACAAAAAACAACAAGATCTTTGTCTGCACAATGAAGACATCAGTTCACTACAGGATGGTACTAACTATTATACCTTGACTTTTTTATTCCTTTGCCCCATTTCCAATATAGAGAAGATATTTATGCACATCCTTGTTTTCAGGCCTTTCCAAAGCATTTCACTGATGATTACCTCTCAAACCACATGTATGGTCAGGAGGCGAGGAAGGTATTCATACAAAACCCACGGTTCAATATTGAAGTGTTCCTGAAGAGGACGAAGGATGGATGGTCAATCATCCACAGGCACTTGCCTAAAGTTACAAAGACCTTCAGCATCAATGAAGGCTCAATATTCGCCTTCTACTTCAGCAGTTTTCCAGATGAGATACATCTGTCTATGTACCGTCTATGATGCTAATTTCAAAAGGTTATAGATGTTGCATGTGAAACGTGGTCCTAGTGTAGTTGTGTAATGGGGTAGCTGAGTGCCGAAGCTATATGATATTGTACTCTCATGTATTTCAATTATGAAAATGAAATATATTGTGTGCTTAATACGAACTGTCAATTAGATTAATAAATAGATTATGAATAATCGGATAATTAGCCTGCTAATTGGGTTTTGCTATTGCAAACGATTGTTGAAAAAATACCATGGGCGATGACCTCGGGCAACACACGCAGTTTCTAGGAATAAACCATGTTGGATCAATGAACAATCACACACGACTTTCTCTTAAAAACTGTTTGCGTTAGGCCACCTTGTGCAAACGTTATCACATGAAAACTGTGTGTGATGGACAACCTTTGCCACACGGTTTCTTCCATGGACCGTGTGTGATATATTCAATAATGCAAGCGATTTAACGGGAAAAATTGTGTGTGATGTACTGTGAATGGAAACGTTTTCCTTGGAGCGACTGTGTGGGATGTACATATGAACGGAAACGTTTAGCGGGGACTGACTGTGTGGGATGTACTTGCGACCGGAAACAATTTCGTCGTATAATTGTATTTTTTAGCTCTACTGTATGTATTTCTGTATTTGAGCGCTCGCCGGTCGCACATGACCTCATTTTGCCGAACGTGTGTGCCAGGAGGGCATATCCCGATGGTTTCTGGGTCGTGTGGGAAGGACCCCCCTATTGCCCACACTCACTTGGCGATGGTTCCAAATGCCGTCGCGGAAAGGGGTTAAAAACCGTTTGTTTAGGAGCTCGATGTACTAGTGTTGGTTCTTTTCAGGTACTTCGGGATGTTCTTGACCGCTGTCTAGTGATCCACTCCTAGATTACTTTGGTACCTCCCTACCAGACTTCTGGCAAGGCACACATCAGGTCTGGTACACAACATAGCATACATGATAGAAGCTATGGCTAAAGCATAGGGAATGACTTTCATTTTCTCTCTATCTTCTGTAGTGGTCGAGCTTTGAGTCTGACTCAACTTCACACCTTGTAACACAGGCAAGAACCCTTTCTTTGGCTGGTCCATTTTGAACTTCTTCGAAACATTGTCAAGGTATGTGCTTTGTGAAAGTCCTATTAAGCGTCTTGATTTATCTCTATATATCTTGATGCCCAATATATAAGCAGCTTCACCGAGGTCTCTCATTGAAAATATCTTATTCAAGTATCCTTTATGCTATCCAGAAATTCTATATAATTTCCAATCAACAATATGGCATCTACATATAATATCAGAAATGCTATAGAGCTCCCACTCACTTTCTTGTAAATACAGGCTTCACCGAAAGTCTGTATAAAACCATATGCTTTGATCACCTCATCAAAGCATATATTCCAACTCCGAGATGCTTGCACCAGTCCAGATGGATTGCTGGAGCTTGCACACTTTGTTAGCACCTTTAGGATCGACAAAACCTTCTGGTTGCATCATATACAACTCTTCTTTAAGTAATCCATTAAGGAATGCAATTTTGATGTCCATTTGCCAAATTTCATAATCATAAAATGCGGCAATTGCTAACAAGATTCGGAGTGACTTAAGCATCGCTACAGGTGAGAAAGTCTCATCGTAGTCAACCCCTTGAACTTGTTGAAAACCGTTCGCAACAAGTCGAGCTTTGTAGACAGTGACATTACCATCAGCGTTAGTCTTCTTCTTGAAGATCCATTTATTCTCAATGGCTTGCCGATCATCGGGCAAGTCCACCAAAGTCCACACTTTGTTCTCATACATGGATCCTATCTCAGATTTCATGGACTCAAGCCATTTATCGGAATTTGGGCTCATCATAGCTTCTTCATAGTTCGTAGGTTCGCCATGGTCTTGTAAAATGACTTCCAGGAAAGGATTATCGTACCACTCTAGTGTGGAACGTGCTCCGTTCGACCTACGAGGGCCAGTAGTAAGTTGATATGAAGTTTCATGATCATCATCATTAGCTACCTATCTAGTTGGTGTAGGCATCAAGGGAACGGATTTCTCTGATGTGGTACTTTCCAAATTGAGAGAAGGTACAATTACCTCATGAAGTTCTACTTTCCTCCCACTCACTTCTTTCGAGAAACTCCTCTAGAAATGTTCCATTCTTGGCAACAAAGATCTTGCCTTCGGATCTGTGATAGAAGGTGTACCCAATTGTTTCCTTAGGGTATCATATGAAGACGCACCTCTCCGATTTGGGTTTGAGCTTATCAGGCTGAAGCCTTTTGACATAAGTGTCGCAACCCCAAACTTTAAGAAACGACAACTTAGGTTTCTTGCCAAACCACAGTTCATATGGTGTCATCTCAACGGATTTAGACGGTGCCCTATTTAGCGTGAATGCAGTTGTCTCTAATGCATAACCCCAAAACGATAGTGGTAAATCGGTATGAGACATCATAGATCGCACCATATCTAATAATGTACAGTTACGACATTCGGACAGACCATTACGCTGTGGTGTTCCAGGTGGCGTGACTTTTGAAACCATTCCACATTGTTTTAAATGAAGGCCAAACTCGTAACTCAAATATTCGCCTCCGCGATTAGATCGTATGAACTTTATTTTCTTGTTACGATGACTCTCCACTTCACTCTGAAATTCTTTGAACTTTTCAAATGTTTCTGACTTGTGTTTCAGTAAGTAGATATACCCATATCTGCTCAAATCATCTGTGAAGGTCGGAAAATAATGATACCCGCCGCGTGCCTCAACACTCATCGGACCACATACATCGGTATGTATTATTTCCGATAAGTCATTGGCTCGCTCCCTTGTTCCAGAGAACAGAATTTTAGTCATCTTTCTCACGAGGCATGGTTCGCAAGTATCAAATGATTCATAATCAAGTGATTCCAAAAGCACATCTGCATGGAGTTTCTTCATGCGCTTTACACCAATATGACCTAAACAACAGTGCCACAAATATGTTGCACTATCATTATCAACTTTGCATCTTTTGGCATCAATATTATGAATATGTGTATCACCAAATCGAGATTCAACAGAAATAGACCACTCTTCAAGGGTGCATGACCATAAAAGATATTACTCATATATATAGAACAACCATTATTCTCTGATTTAAATGAATAACCGTCTCGCACTAAACAAGATCCAGATATAATGTTCATGCTCAACGCTGGCACCAAATAAAAATTACTCAGGTCTAAAACTAACCCCGAAGGTAGATGTAGAGGTAGCGTGCCGACGCCGATCACATCGACCTTGGAACCATTTCGGACGCGCATCATCACCTCGTCCTTAGCCAATCTTCGTTTAATCCGTAGCTCCTGTTTTGAGTTACAAATATGAGCAACCGAACTGGTATCAAATACCCAGGTGCTACTACGAGCATTAGTAAGGTACACATAAATAACATGTATATCAAATATACCTTTGTTCACTTGGCCATCCTTCTTATCCGCCAAATACTCAGGGCAGTTCCGCTTCCAGTGAGCAGTCCCTTTGTAGTAGAAGTACTCAGTTTCAGGCTTGGGTCCAGCTTTGGGCTTCTTCCCAGGAGTGGCAACTTCCTTGCCATTCTTCTTGAAGTTCCCTTTCTTTCCCTTGCCCTTTTTCTTGAAACTAGTGGTCTTGTTAACCATCAACACTTGATGCTCCTTCTTGATTTCTACCTCTCCGTCCTTAAGCATTGCGAAGAGCTCGGGAATTGTTTTGTTCATCCCTTGCATATTATAGTTCTTCACAAAGCCTTTGTAGCTTGGTGGCATTGACTGAAGAACTCTGTCAATGACACAATCAACTGGAATATCAACTCCCAACTGAGTCAAGTGATTATAATACCCAAACATTTTGAGTATGTGTTCACTAACAAAACTATTCTCCTCCATCTTGCAGCTATAGAACTTGTTGGAGACTTCATATCTCTCAACCCGGGCATTTGCTTGAAATATTAACTTCAACTCTTGGAACATCTCATATGCTCCATGACATTCAAAACTTCTTTGAAGTCCCAGTTCTAAGCCGTAAAGCATGGCACACTGAATTATCGAGTAGTTATTAGATCAAGCTTGCCAGACGTTCAAAACATCAGCATCTGCTCCTGCAGCAGGCCTTTCACCTAGTGGTGCATCAAGGACATAATTCTTTTGTGCAGCAATGAGGATAATCCTCAAGTTACGGACCCAGTCCGTGTAGTTGCTATCATCATCTTTCAACTTAGTTTTCTCTAGGAACACATTAAAATTCAGGAGAATGGTAGCACAGGCCATTGATCTACAACATAGATATGCAAATACGTACTATCAAGACTAAGTTCATGATAAATTAAGTTCAATTAATCAAATTACTTAAGAACTCCCACTTAAATAGACATCCCTCAAGTCATCTAAGTGATACGTGATCCAAATCAACTAACCCATGTCCGATCATCACGTGAGATGGGGTAGTCATCCATGGTGAACATGTCTATGTTGATCATATCTACTATATGATTCAAGTTCGACCTTTCGGTCTCCAGTGTTATGAGGCCATGTCTGTACATGCTAGGCTCGTCAAGTTTATCACACCCGATCATCACGTGGTGTATCAACACGACGAACTGTGGCAACGGTGCATACTTAGGGAGAACACTTTTACCTTGAAATTTAGTGAAGGGATCATCTTATAATGCTACTGCTGTACTAAGTAAAATAAGATGCATAAAAGATAAACATCACATGCAATCAAAATATGTGACATGATATGGCCATCATCATATCGTGCTTTTGATCTCCATCTCCAAAGCATCGTCATGATCTCCATCGTCACCGGTTCGACACCTCGATCTCCATCGTAGCGTCGTGGTCGTCTCGCCAACTATTGCTTCTACAACTATCGCTAACGCATAGTGATAAAGTAAAGTAATTACATGGCATTTGCATTTCATACAATAAAGAGACAACCATAAGGCTCTTGCCGATTGCCGATAACTTACAAAACATGATCATCTCATACAATAACGTTTATCACATCATGTCTTGACCATATCACATCACATCATGCCCTGCAAAAAACAAGTTAGACATCCTCTACTTTGTTGTTGCAAGTTTTACGTGGCTGCTACGGGCTTCTAGCAAGAACCGTTCTTACCTACGCATAAAATCACAATGGTGTTTCGTCAAGTTTGTTGTTTTTAACCTTCTTCAAGGATCGGCCGCAGTCAAATTCGATTCAACTAAAGTAGGAGAAACAGACACCCGTCAGCCACCTTTATGCAAAACTAGTTGAATGTCAGTCGGTGGAACCGGTCTCATGTGCGTGGACATGTAAGGTTGGTCTGGGCCGCTTCATCCCACAATTCTGCCGAATCAAAATAAGACGTTGGTGGTAAGCAGTATGACTATCACCGCCCACAACTTTTTGTGTTCTATACGCATAGACTTGGCTCTGATACCACTGTTGGGAATTGTTGCATGAAAACAAAAAAATTCTACGCACACGCAATGATCTATCCATGGAGATGCATAGCAATGAGGGGGATAGTGTGTCTACGTACCCTTGTAGACCGTAAGCGGAAGTTTTTCACAGCGCGGTTGATGTAGTCGAACTTCTTCGCGCTTCAACCGATCAAGTACCGAACGCATGGCACCTCTATGTTCTGCACACGTTGAGCTCGGTGACGTCCCTCGTCTTCTTGATCCAGAAATACATCAAGGTAGAAGATGAGTTCCGTCAGCACAACGGTGTGGTGACGGTGATGGTGAAGTGATCTTCCACAGGGCTTCGCCTAACCAATACGAACATAAGACCATGGGTGTAAATGGTGGAGGGGGGAGCCGCACACGGCTAGGCAATTGTCTGGTGTGTGCTAGGGCGCCCCCAACATATATATATATATATATAGGTGGGAGGGAGAGGGGATGATGCCATGAGGCACCCCAAGTAAGCCAAATCCTACTTGGGGTCCTCCCCTTGGCCACGTTTGTCCGAGGGGGAAGGAAAGAGGGGGGGGGAGAGAAGGAAGGGGGAATCCTATTCCACTCTTTCCTTTCCCTTCCCCTCTTTCCTTCTCCTACTAGGACGGCCCATATGGGGGTGCACTAGCCTCTTGTGGCTGGTGCATTTCCCCTCTTGGCCCATAAGGCCCATATCTTTTGCCGTGGGTGTCCGGAACCCCTTTCGGTGACTCGATAAGTACCCGGTAACCCCTGAAACACTTCCGGTGTCTGAATAACATCGTCCTATATATCAATCTTTACCTCTTGACCATTTCGAGACTCCTCATCATGTCTGTGATCTCATCCTGGACTCCAAACAACATTCGTTCACCAAATCACATAACTCATATAATACTATATCGTCATCGAACGTTAAGCGTGCGGACCCTACGGGTTCGAGAACTATGTAGACATGACCGAGATACTTCTTCGGTCAATAACCAATAGTGGAACCTGGATGCCCATATTGGCTCCTACATATTCTACGAAGATCTTTATCAGTCGAACCATAATGACAACATACATAATTCCCTTTGTCCATCGGTATGTTACTTGCCCGAGATTTGATCATCGGTATCTTCATACCTAGTTCAATCTCGTTACCATAAAGTCTCTTTACTCATTCTGTAATACATCACCTCATGACTAACTCCTTATTCATTTGCTTGCAAGCTTATGATGTGTATTACCGAGAGGGCCCAGAGATACCTCTCCTAAACTCGGAGTGACAAACCTAATCTCAATCTATGCCAACTCAACAAACACCTTCGGAGATACCTGTAGAGCATCTTTATAATCACCCAGTTACGTCGTGACATTTGATAGCACACAAGGCATTCCTCCGGTATCCGGGAGTTGCATAATCTCATAGTCGAAGGAATATGTATTTGACATGAAGAAATCAATAGCAATAAAACTGAACGATCATTATGCTAAGCTAATAGATGGGTCTTGTCCATCACATCAGTCTCCTAATGATGTGATCCCGTTATCAAATGACAACTCATGTCCATGGTTAGGAAACCTTAACCATCTTTGATTAATGAGCTAGTCAAGTATAGGCTCACTAGGGATATGGTGTTTGTTTATTTATTCACATATGTATTTAGGTTTCCGATCAATACAATTCTAGCATGAGTAATAAACATTTGTCATGAATAAGGAAATATTAAATAACAACTTTATTATTGCCTCTAGGGCATATTTCCTTCACAAATGGTGTAGGTGAGAATGTGACATAGGGTCTGATTTTTGAAGGTCAATTTCTCGGGCACGGGAGGACCATTGTAAACACGAATTTTATCATGATCCATTGTGCACCAGAAATCTTAATCGGAAATTGCATCAATGTTGTGAACTCGAATTTCCGTCCTGCCATGTTCGAACTGAGGAAAATGGAAATGAGATACATAGTCCATAGCAGAGCACTTGGTGCATTTCCCTTCTATCATCCATTCCATGGTCCACTTAGTGTTATCTGATTCATCACCAGTGATGTATAGGGTGGCATAGAATTGAAGGATTATCTCTCAGTTCCATGGATGCTGGTATAAAAAGACATGCATGAGGCCAAAGTCTTCGATGTCTTGCAATACTTGGTTGAAGTAGCCTATGTTCCTCATCGCAGCAATAAATGATTGAGTCTGAGTGATGAGTAGAAGCTGATTTTGCTGTAGAAGGACCAACATCTGAAGTTCTTCCTGCAGTGTTTAGTGAAATGCATAGTGGAGAGGGATCAGACACTTTAGCAGTTGAAACTGTAGCATTGTCAGGCACTGGCGATGGAGGATGTTGTTCTCTGGGAGTCATTTGAGGAGCAGAGGGAGGAACCGTATCATTTGATTCGACATGGCCAGGAGAAGCTTGGCGTTCAGACTGGGGAATTTCACCTTCTTATGATACTTGTTGCTGAGAAGGATTGTTTTCATGAGCTTGGGAGGCCTGAGGGAGTCCTGGACTAAGGGGTCCTCAGGCATCCGGCCTGTTAGCCATGGGCAGGACTGATGGGCTATGAAGATACGAAGACCAAAGACTGCACCCGTGTCCGGATGGGACTCTCCTTGGCGTGGAAGGCAAGACTTGGTGACCGAAAATTGATACGTCTCCAACGTATCTATAATTTTTGATTGCTCCATGCTATATTATCTATTGTTTTGCAATATATTGGGCTTTATTTTCCACTTTTATATTATTTTTGGGACTAACCTATTAACCGGAGGCCCAGCCCAGAATTGCTGTTTTTTTGCCTATTTCAGTGTTTGAGATAAACAGAATATCAAACGGAGTCCAAACGGAATAAAATCTTCGGGAACGTGATTTTCTCACCGAACGTGATCCAGGAGACTTGGACCCTGCTCCAAGGAACAAAAGAGGCGGTCACGAGGGTGGGGGGCGCGCCCCCTGCCTCATGGGCCCCTCGTTGCTCCTCTAGCGTACTTCTTCCTCCCATATATACACACGTACCCCCAAACGATCAGAACAGGAGCCAAAAACCTAATTCCACCGCCACAACTTTCTGTATCCACGAGATCCCATCTTGGGGCCTGTTCTGGAGCTCCGCCGGAAGAGGGCCGTCATCACGGAGGGCTTCTACATCATCCTAGCCCCTCCGATGAAGTGTGAGTAGTTTACCTCAGACCTTCGGGTCCATAGTTAGTAGCTAGATGGCTTCTTCTCTCTCTTTGAATCTCAATACAAAGTTCTCCCCCTCTCTTGTGGAGATCTATTCGATGTAATCTTATTTTTGCGGTGTGTTTGTTGAGACCGATGAACTCTGGGTTTATGATCAAGTCTATCTATGAATAATATTTGAATCTTCTCTGAATTCTTTTATGTATGATTGGTTATCTTTGCAAGTCTCTTCGAATTATCCGTTTGGTTTGGCCAACTAGATTGGTAGTTCTTGCCATGGGAGAAGTGCTTAGCTTTGGGTTCAATCTTGCGATGTCCTTACCCAGTGATAGAAGGGGCAGCAGGGCATGTATTGTATCGTTGCCATTGAGGATAACAAGATGGGGTTTATTTCATATTGCATGAATTTATCTCTCTACATCATGTCATCTTGCTTAAGGCGTTACTCTGTTTTTAACTTAATACTCTAGATGCATGCTGGATAGCAGTCGATGAGTGGAGTAATAGTAGTAGATGCAAAATCGTTTTGATCTACTTGTCACGGACGTGATGCCTATATACATGATCATGCCTAGATATTCTCATAACTATGCTCAATTCTGTCAATTGCTCAAAAGTAATTTGTTCACCCACCGTAGAATACTTATGCTCTTGAGAGAAGCCACTAGTGAAACCTATGGCCCCCAGGTCTATTCTCATCATATCAATCTCCATCACTTTAATCTTGCTTTGCCTTTTACTTTGCTTTTACATTTTACTTTGCATCTTTATACCAAAAATACCAAAAATATTATATCTATCAGATCTCACTCTCGTAAGTGACCGTGAAGGGATTGACAACCCCTAATCGCGTTGGTTGCGAGTAGCTATCGCTTTGTGCAGGTACGAGGGACTTGAGCGTGGCCTCCTACTGGATTAATACCTTGGTTCTCAAAAACTGAGGGAAATACTTACGCTACTCTGCTGCATCATCCCTTCCTCTTCGTGGAAAACCAACGCAAGATCAAGACGTAGGAAGAAGGATTTTTGGCGCCGTTGCCGGGGAGTCTATGCAAAAAGTCAATATACCAAGTGTCGTGGTTTTGTCACGGCAGATGTCCTCGTGAAAGGACTTAGTCGTGGAGCCATCGCAACGGGTTAGCTTGAAGGGGTTAAAGCGGACACAGGGACGCAAGAGAGTTTATACTAGTTCGGCCCCTTCGATGAAGGTAAAAGCCTACGTCTAGTTGTGATGGAATTGATGGGGTTTCGATGACTAGGGAGCAAACAAGCTTCGCCTAAGTCTCGAGTTGTTGTCTGTTGTCCTTGAACCGCCGCCGGGTCCCCCCTTATATACACGGGTGACGCCCGTCGGTTCACAGAGTCCCAATACCGGCTCATAGATGTGTCCGGTTTGGTCTCTACTTATTCCTAACTTACAATACAAGTTACATACCAATGCCGGTTTACGGCTACAGGCCTTGAACCGACTATGGGCCTTGAGCCCTCATCTACCTTCTTGGGCTTTAACATAATTAACTACTGACGAAGTTAACCCGGCCCATATAGGCCGGTTTACGCCCAGTAGTGATATCCCCAACATTAGGCCCCAGATTGATTTGAACAGGTTCATGTCAATCCTTAGCAAAAATCTTCATCTTCAACATCTTCTTGTAGTTTGTTGAACCGCCGTGATGTCATCTTCTCTGGTCGTTGTAAACCGGCGTGATGTCACCTGTTATAAAGAACCTTATCCATGATACCTTTTTTTTATTTAATAGGTCAGCGACAATTAAGGCGACAACTTCGTTTCCAAACCCACGGTCCCTTGATTTTCGCGCCTGACACCTGTCCCTTGCCTTATAAATAGGACCGAAGGGTCATTTCTTTTCCCCTTCATGCCTTTCTGCTTCGTCTTCCCCGCGTCGTCCAGCTTCGGAGCTCCGCCGCCGTCGACGACCTCTGCTCCAACCTTGGCCGCTGCATCACCCTGATTGTACCAGAGCATCACGGCGACCTTCTGTTTCTTCCTCGGCTCCGGTGAGTTCTTCACCTTTTCCTCCGTAGATCCGTTCTAGGGTTTCCAAGTTCTTTAGTGTTCATCGTCTGCTTCGTACTCATATGATAGATCTTAGATGAACCTGTGAACCTTTGCTCTGTGTAGCAGTAGTTTTTAGCATCCACCTTCACTTATATGCCTCAAGACCATAGATCTACCTGTATCTCTACCCATTGATTCAGTATTGTTCTTTTTTGAACCTTGAATATTTTTCCTTCTTTTCTGAACTTGCTTCAGATCCGTCGCTGTAGTGAAATCTTGTGAAATCTGTTTCTGTACACTTATCCATCCGCAATCTCAACTGTTTCAATGCTTAGATCCAGCGGTTTAACTTTGCAGAAAAATTGCCAAACCGGTATATACCATTAGTCCCCTTGTTGAACCGCCAGATGCTATTGCTTCATAAAACTCCGGTTTAGATAGAGTTGTCTCCAGTTTAACATTGTACATACCAGTGTACTTTAATCAATGCATTCTTGAACCGGAATCACCTATCTTGTAGATTTCATCATGGCCAAGCAAGTATATGAGTGCAATGGGTTCCTTCTCACGTTACAGAGACTCAACTGAACAATTTAGTCCTGATCGGCGCTTTAGGCAGCAAAGACACCATCCATTGGAGGGTTCCTGGCAAAGAATGCCCTCCCACACCTCAAGAAGGAGAGGTCGTTGTTTTCGTAGATCACTTAACCCGAGGTTTTAAGCCGCCCAGTTCTAAATTTTATCGGGACGTTTTAGCCAATTTTCAACTCCGCCCACAAGACACTGGCCCCAACTCTGTTACAAACATGTGTCACTTCCAAGTGCTCTGTGAGGTGTTCTTTCAAGAGGAGCCCACAGTGGAGTTGTTCAAAGACTGCTTCCATCTAAACCGCCGTACTGAGTTTACTAACGGTTCCAATACGGAATTGGGTGGTGTGGCGATTCAGAAAAGGAAAGAGGTCACATACCCTCACGCCAAACTGCACAGCCACCCCAAAGAGTGGAATCAAACATGGTTCTATTGCAAAGACACCTCCCCTGCTGGTGAAAATCCTTTGCCTGGCTTTCGTCCGGAGCGGCTTAGCAATACACACCCCTTTCCGCAAAGGTTGACTGCCAAGGAGAGAAGCAATACGCTCCTCAACTGTCCAAGCTCAGAGCCTTCATGGCCAATTGTTTAACAGGAGTTGATCTCGCTCGCTGTTGGATATCGTGGAGCATACTACCCCTTAGTCAGCGCTCCGGTTTAATGTGTGAGTATACCGACAGTGTTGATGACCCACTACGACATGCTAACATCCAGCTCACCGATGAAGAAATCACAGAGGCTGTGAATAAGATGCTGAATGAACCGGAACACATCTGTGCTCGAACCGGCCTGCTTCCCTTCTGTGCCACCAACAAACCGCCAGCTGTAAGAGTTTGATTTTTCTTTTTACTGAACCTGTTATTGATATATCTGGTCATTGTTTAATATCAATGTCTATTTAAACAGGGTAACGATCCGTTTTGGAGCAAGAAACTTCCACAGGAGAAGCCAGAAAAAACATACAAACCGGATCGACCAACCCGGCCAAAGACTAAAGTCGTGAAACGGCCTGCTCACCAGAAGAAAACCACTGCATCTTCTGATCCGGCCCCTGATGATGATGTGGGTAATCCGGACCTTGAGGTAGAGCTTGACTCACTTGGCTTATTTTTCATGCGCCTTATTGATGATGATATTTGTCAGGATGATGCCGAAGCCAGCCATGCTGATGCTGCAGAGGTAATTATTCTCTCTTCCGATTCAGACCCTTTGCCTTCACTAAAAATCCGTCAGGCAAACCAGAAGGTTAAATTTTCTCATCCTCTTGCTTACTTGGATCCCAAATTTCTTGTGAAGACCCAACAGCACGAAGCTCGCCGCACAACCCGGCACAGCGGCCAGGTAGTTACCTCTGCCGGTTTACCGAACAGTCCGGTTCGGAAACGCCATTCAGAGGTCTCTAATTTGCTAGTCAGTGCTTGTCCTAAAGCGGGCTGTTTTCGTCAACCTCTTAATCCATCTGACTCCGATTATCAGGTTACTTCCCACTCATCCTCTGGCGAATCATCGGCTACTCAGCTGCCACCGCTCAAAACGGTGCTTGGATAAGCTATACTTATCATAATATTTTCCGGTACATCACCTTGGAACATATGCTGTATTTGACTTTGTTATTCCTTTTAGGGCCAAGCCTAGGCCAAGCAAGAAGGCTCGCCCAGATAAAGCGGCCGAGGAGGACGCCGTCCCTGAACCGGGTAAAGCACCAGATCTTGAAGCGGCTATTCATGAAGACATACCCAATGATCCACCACAACAGGATGACATTTTTATTGCTGAAGAAAGGCCTATTGACACCTCAGGCCCTGTCAACCAGCCCACAAGCCCCATCCGGATTGAGAAATCCACCGGTCCATCAAAGCCTACTGATAAGCCAACTGCCCCAGTGCAGACCAGCGATGCCAAGGATGATGAGGTTGTTATTACTGGCATTGGTCGCACAGAGCCAGGCAATCCTATTGCTTTATCCAGACACACTGGCAAGGAAGAATTTGCTGCCATTGGCAAGGGAAAATGGAATGCCGATCTGACAACTTATGCCGCTTTGAACGCCCAAGATCTCCATTACGGCTATCTGAACCGGCTATACACCAGCCGTGACTATGAAGCTGGTCTGGTTAATATGATGAAAGAGAAATTTGAGGTAACTTCCATGTACTTTTTCCTGTTTGGATATTTCAATCTTGTTAACTCTCCTAGCCCCCAAGGGTCGGTTTAGAATCTGCATCCAAACCGGGACTTGCTAATATAAATCCAAATGCTTTGGAATTCGCTGATGTAGCCCCCAAGGGCCGGTTCAACTTAGTGTAATTAAATCGGGACTTGCTAATATAAATCCCAATGCTTCGGAATTCGCTGATGTAGCCCCCAAGGGCCGGTTCAACTTAGTGTAGTTAAACCGGGACTTTAAGTAATTGAGATCGCCGCATTAGAATATATTCGAGCAAATAGCCATTAGCCCCCAAGTGCCAAGTTGAATACTTGTATTGATCTTGGGACTTTATAATCAAGTGAAATATGAAGATCAAATAGGCATTAGCCCCCAAGCCCCAAGTGCATAACTTGTTATGTGGTTGGTGCTTCAATTCTTGCACTGCTTGCTGAATCATATAACTGTCCGTATGCAGGCTGAGCTGAAGACAAAAGAAAACCAAGTCGCCGATCTCCAAGAAAATCTGAAGTCCCAACAAGCTGAAACCTCCAAGGCAAAAGAGGAATTAACCAGTGCTTTAAGCACCATGGAACAGCTTAAGGAGGCCTTCAAGAAAGAGCGGGCGGATTGGGCCACTGAAAAATCCGCTTTAACCAAACGAGCAGAAGATGCTGAGGCTGCACTGAAACCGGTGGTGGACGAACTGACCAGCATAAAGCGGCATGTGCATGCCATGACCGCTGCTATCTTTGGTAAGCTGGTTTAATTTCTGGACTGATTCGGCCATCTTATAGAGCTACCGGTTTGTTAACCCTTTGCAATATTTCAGGGACACGTATTGGTCACTTGGGGTCAGATGTGCGGAAGAAATTGAAAGCCGCCTACACCTTAATCGAACAACTGTACACTGGTGCACAGCGGATCATCTCTGCTGCATCCCACAACAATTCGGCGCCCACCTTGATTCAGGATACTCTGAAGAGATTGTCGATGCTTCCTGCCCGGGTTGAAGAGCTGAAGAAATCTGCTGCTCGAACCGGTGCGATCAATGCCTTAATCCGGGCAAAAGCTTGGGTGCCAGATTTTGATCCTATTGAAGCGGCTCAGGGCTATCCCAGCTTGAAGGAAGATGGGTCAGAGTTTAGTGAAGCGGATCTGCGAGCAATAAACCGGGAGGTGCGTCCGCTAGCTTGTAAATTGGTTGAAGAAGCAGACTTGTCTCATTATCAAGTCCAATATGACAACCAAAATAAGCGAGTAGCTGCACCAACTCCTGAAGCGGAAAATCTTATCCCTCCAATCCGTAAGCATACTTACACTCCCGATATTGAACCGTCGTCGCTGATCCATGATGAAGCTGTCTTTCGAGCATTAATGGGAATCGACTGGACAACTGTTGATTTCCAGCCGCTGGGTAGAGAAGCTGAAGTTGAAGCGGTGCAGGATGACCCACAACCATCAGGCCAGGCTGGTGACCAAGCTTGAACCGGAAGCCAGTTTAAACTGCCTCTCCTTTGAAAAAACAATGATCTTATTTTGGGCACCGTGTTGCCTTGTAATAGGCTTAGCCGATACTCTTGATTTTGATATGCCTTCATGCATAATTACTGCAACTTGTTCTTCCTTTGGGTGATTAACTTTCCAAAGTATTTTCTGCAATATAAAAAAATCTTAAAGTGCCACCGCGGTTGTACCGTCAGGCGGAGTATGATGTCTGCATATATGAAATCAAAATATCTAAATTTTAAGCATATGATCAAATCTTTGAGATACATAATACCTGCCATCGTTGGGCATGAAGTTGGCTTAGCCAATCTTGAAGCGGAGGTGTATAAACCCACACTGTTGGAGGAGATAGCAGCTCCTGTATATATACAATGCCAGTTTACAATGTAAACCATGCCGGGTTATAATAAAACACCGTGTTACTCCGTAATAGGATGTTAATAAAAAATCAAACCGGGCAAATAGTCTCCGGATTAAAAATGGACCGTGTTCCATCAATTGACAGTTTGAACCGGCTTAAAACTTTGTCGGTTTAAAAAACGCAACAAAAAGAAAGAAATAACTATCAAAGAAAATTGGGAAGCAAAGGCAATGATAAAACCGTTTGCAAAAAGAGGCTTTATTTGAGCCGATCAGATGGCGTTACCATGGTCGGACATGACCAAGCTCCTGATAGGTGTAGCTATGGTTCAAGTCAGCCAGGTCCCCAAATGAAACCGTGGCATTTATGCCGATCAAGAGGCGTGGCAATGGTTCGGGTTCGACCAAGCCCCCAAGTGATTCTGTGGCCTTAGGCCGATCAAGAGGCATGACTGGTTCAGACGTGACCAAGTCCCCAAGTGATCTGGTGGCTCTCGCCTATCAAGAGGTGTTGCATTGGTTCGGACACGACCAAGCCCCCAAGTGATATAACATGATGCTTTGAAAAGCTAACTCAAGGGGTAAACCGGAGGCCACTTTAGAACAACTCTGTGTAACCACACATGATGTAAAAGAACAGATACCCCGCTTTAGCTGAGGTTCCGGTTTATTACATTTAATCATAATATATACATCGTCGTAATATGTACATAAGTAGAGCCAATGGCTCAGGTATAGTAAGGCCGAAGATGAGCTATGTTCCATGGCCTGTTGGTCTCATCTTCTGATGTACGTGAGTCTTTATGCTCTCGAATATCGATCAGATAGTATGACCCGTTGTGCAGATTCTTGCTGACCATGAAAGGTCCTTCCCAAGGTGGGGATAGCTTATGCATATCAGTCTGATCTTGGATGAGCCGAAGCACCAAATCTCCTTCCTGAAAGGTTTTGGTTCTGACTCGGCGACTGTGATAAAGACGAAGATCCTGTTGGTAAATCGCCGAGCGGGCGGCTGCTATGTCACGTTCTTCATCCAACAGGTCCAAAGCGTCTTGCCGTGCTGTCTCGTTTTACATTTCAACATAAGCCGCCACACGAGGTGAGTCATGACGGATATCATTGGGGAGAACCGCCTCTGCTCCGTAGACCATGAAGAACGGTGTGTATCCTGTTGATCTGTTGGGTGTAGTATTGATGCTCCATAACACAGATGGTAACTCTTCTACCCAACAACCCGGTGTTCTCTACAAAGGAACCATAAGCCGGGGCTTGATGCCTCTCAAGATCTCTTGATTAGCCCTTTCTGCTTGACCATTGGACTGTTGGTGCGCCACTGATGAAACGTCAAGCCGGATGTGCTCCCGTTCGCAGAACTCCTTCATGGCACCCTTGGACAAATTGGTACCATTATCTGTGATGATACTGTGTGGAAAGCCAAACCGGAAAATTACTTTTTTGATGAACTGAACCACCGTGGCCGCATCACACTTGCTAACAGGTTCTACCTCCACCCACTTTGTAAATTTGTCAACCGCCACCAGGAGGTGGGTCTTCTTATCTTTGGACCTTTTGAAAGGCCCAACCATATCCAGCCCCCAAGTTGAAAATGGCCAAGTAATTGGAATCATTCTCAATTTGTGAGCCGGCACATGAGCACGTCTTGAAAACTTTTGGCAACCGTCACATCGTCTGACCAGATCCCCCGCATCAGCATGAGCAGTTAACCAATAGAAGCCATGGCGAAATGCTTTAGCCACCAAAGATTTTGAACCGGCGTGGTGACCACAATCTCCTTCGTGGATCTCACGCAAAATTTCACAGCCTTCTTCAGGAGACACACAGTGTTGAAACGCCCCTGATACACTGCAATGATGCAACTCGCCATTGACAATAGTCATGGACTTGGACCGCCGGACTATCTGTCGGGCCAGAGTCTCATCCTCTGGTAATTCGCCCCGGTTCATGTACACCAGGTAAGGAAGCGTCCAATCCGGAATGACATGAAGAGCTGCCACCAATTGAGACTCCGGATCAGGAATAGCCAAATCTGCTTCACCAGGGAGCTTGACCGACGGGTTGTGCAGCACATCCAGAAAAACATTGGGCGGGACCGGTTTGCGCTGAGAGCCGAGCCGGCTTAAAGCGTCCGCCGCTTCATTCTTCCATCGGTCCACGTGGTCCACCTGATAGCCTTTAAAGTGACATACAACAATATCCACCTCACGACGATATGCTGCCATGAGTGGGTCCTTGGAATCCCAAGTGCCATACACTTGTTGAGCCACGAGGTCCGAGTCACTGAAGCACTTAACTCGACTTAGATTCATCTCCTTAGCCATCCGGAGACCATGGAGCAAGGCTTCATACTCAGCTGCATTGTTAGTACAAGGGAACATTAAGCGGAGAACGTAACAAAACTTATCACCTCGTGGGGAAGTTAATATGACTCCAGCCCCCGAGCCTTCCAACTGCCTAGATCCGTCAAAATGGATGGTCCAATATGTGTGATCCGGATTTTCGTCAGGTGCTTGCAGTTCTGTCCAATCATTGATGAAATCAACAAGTGCTTGAGACTTAACCGCCGTCCGAGGCACATACTTCAACCCGTGCGGCCCAAGCTCTATGCCCACTTGGCAATCCGGCCAGTCGCTTCCCGGTTGTGGATGATATCCCCCAAGGGAGCAGAACTGACCACCGTAATGGGGTGCCCTTGGAAGTATTGCTTGAGCTTTCGGCTTGCCATAAAAACTCCATATACCAGCTTCTGCCAATGCGGATACCTTTGCTTGGAATCAATGAGTACCTCGCTGATATAATAGACCGGACGTTGAACCGAATGCTCCTTGCCTGCCTCTTTTCGCTCCACCACAATAGCCACATTGACCGCACGAGCATTAGCAGCAACATATAGCAGCAATGGCTCCTTGTCGATGGGAGCGGCGAGCATAGGCGGATTGGCCAATTGCCGCTTTAAGTCCTCAAATGCTTTGTCAGCAACAGAACTCCAGATGAATTGATCCGTCTTCTTCAACATCTGATAGAAAGGGATTGCCTTCTCACCCAGGCGGCTGATAAACCGGCTTAACGCGACAATCCGGCCTGCCAGGCGTTGAACATCGTTGATACACTTCAGTTTAGCCAGGGAGGTGATGGCTGTGATCTTCTTCGGATTAGCCTCGATTCCCCTGTTGGACACCAGAAAACCCAATAACTTGCCTGCCAGTACACCAAAGACACACTTGGCCGGATTAAGCATCATCTTGTACGTCCTCAGGTTATCAAAGGTTTCTTTCAAGTCGTCAACCAGAGTCTCCTTCTCTCTTGACTTAACCACGATATCATCCACGTAAGCATGTACATTACGACCAATCTGCTTGTGAAGACAATTTTGTACATACCGTTGATAAGTTGCCTGGGCACTCTTGAGCCCGAAGGGCATAGATACATAGCAGAAGGCTCCAAAGGGAGTTATGAATGCCGTCTTCTCCTGGTCCTTAACTGCTATTTTGATCTGATGATAGCCAGAATATGCATCCAAAAAACTCAAACGCTCATAACCCGCCGTAGCATCAATAATTTGATCAATACGGGGGAGGGCAAAAGGATCTGCTGGACAAGCCTTATTAAGATCTGTGTAATCCACACACATGCGCCAGGTGCCGTTTTTCTTAAGGACCAGCACTGGATTGGCAAGCCACTCAGGGTGGAAAACTTCAATAATAAAGCCAGCTGCTAAGAGCCTGGCTACCTCTTCTCCAATCGCCTTGCGTCTTTCTTCGTTAAACCGGCAGAGAAATTGTTTCACTGGTTTGTATTTAGGATCCACATTAAGGCTGTGCTCAGCGAGTTGCCTCGGTACACCTGGCATGTCAGAGGGCTTCCATGCAAAAATGTCCCGATTCTCACGTATGAACTCGATGAGCGCGCTTTCCAATTTCGGATCCAAGTTGGCACTGATACTAAACTGCTTGGACGAATCGCCAGGCACGAAGTCAACCAGCTTAGTTTCAGGTGCCGATTTGAACTTCAGGGCCGGATCATGCTCCGTAGTTGGCTTTTTTAATGGAGTCATGTCCGCCGGATCAACATTGTCCTTATAATACCTCAGCTCCTCGGTGGCACAAACCGACTCTGCGTAGGCTGCATCTCCTTCCTCGCATTCCAAAGCGATTTTACGGCTTCCGTGAACCGTTATTGTCCCCTTGTGACCCGGCATCTTGAGCTGCAAATACACATAACAGGGCCGTGCCATAAACTTGGCGTAGGCCGGTCGCCTAAACAGGGCGTGATATGGACTTTGGATTTTCACCACTTCAAATGTCAATGTTTCCGATCTGGAATCATGATCATCTCCAAAGGCCACTTCCAGAGCTATCTTACCAACAGGATATGCTGACTTGCCAAGTACCACACTGTGGAACACCGTATTGGACGGTTTGAGATTTTTATCTGTTAGTCCCATACGACGGAAGATCTCATAGTATAAGATATTAATGCTGCTCCCTCCATCCATGAGCACCTTGGTGAACTTGTAACCTCCCATCTGAGACGCCACCACCAGAGCCAACTGACCCAGATTATCAACCTAGGGAGGATGATCCTCTCTGCTCCACATGATTGGCTGTTCAGACCAGCGTAGATAACAGGGCACGGCCGGTTCAACAGAGTTGACTGCCCGCCTCTGAACCTTCCGGTCTCGCTTGTCCAAGCTAGTGGTGAAAACATGGTACTGCCCACTATTCAACTGCTTTGGGTTGCTCTGGTAACCCGACTGTTGCTGCTACTGGTTGTAACCACCCTGGTTGTTCTGATTATTTTGATTGTTATGTCCGCCCGGATTACCATTAAATCCTAAACCGGAATTTCCTCCACCGTATCCTGGCCCGGATCCTGAACCACCGTTGGAGCCGTGATCATACCGGAAAGCATTAGAATTCTTGAACTCTTGAACTCCTGCATAATGAAGCAATCCTTCCAAAGGTGGTTTGCTGGCACCTCCTTCGTCCCATGCTTTGGACATGGTTGGTTTAATAGATAATTTAAGCGGTCCGGGTTGGGGTTAGGCGCTCCACTGCGATTCGGCGGTTTACCCTTGCGTCGCTGACCCTTGTCCTGCGCATTGGTATTAGCCACGAAGTCCATGTTGCCATCCGCTTTACGCTTGCCTCTGTTACTGTTACCTGCCGAGTGGTGTTGTTGACCTTTGGAGTTGCTATTCTTCTTTCCCTTCCCTGTCTTGTCATCATCAGATTCGGGATCCTTGGTACTATTAGAATCAGCATACTTTACCAAGGTAGCCATGAGGGTCACCCTGTCAGTGCAATGGCGCTTCATCCATCCTACTGTCAGCTTTAGGGACCCAAACCGGCAATTGCCTTCTAGGGTTATAACCGCGGTGTCAGCGTTGATGCGGTCTGATGAATGCAGAACCTGCGAGACCCGGCGCACCCAATGAGTCGTTGATTCTCCTTCCTCTTGGACACAGGCAGCTAAGTCCACTATCGACATAGGCTGCTTACATGTATCCTTGAAATTACTGATAAACCGGGCTCTTAATTGGGCCCATGAACTGATAGAATTGTCCGGTAAGCTTTTCAACCAAGTGCGGGCCATTCCTTCAAGCATCATGGTGAAGTACTTCGCACATGCCGCATCATCCACATCAAGCATCTCCATGGCCATCTCATAGCTCTCCACCCATGTCTCTGGGGGTTGATCCGCCGTGTAATTTGGTACCTTGCGCGGGCCTTTGAAATCCTTGGGCAGGCGCACATTGCGTAAAGCGGGGACAAGGCAAGGTACCCCCAAAGAACTAGAAGTAACACCAGGTTCGACCGAGATAGTTGGACAAACCGGCGTAAGCTGCCGAGACTGATACTGCGCAGCTAACTCGGCCTCCCTGCGCGCTCGGGCCCGGTCCACCACTTCCTGAGTGTTGTCAGCACCACCCGCCGGGTTGTTGCCGCGGGGTGCTCCACGTCGTTCATTACTTGATACTGCCAGTTCATCCATACGCCTGCTATAGCTCCGGCTTGGACGAGGGGTCAAGTGGATCCGGTCGCGGCTGTACGAGTATGCTTCCTGTTGGACCAAAGCTATCCTAAGAAGCTCCTTGACCCATCGCGTCTCTATCGCCTGCGGCGAGTCACCTTCAATTGGAATGGCCTCCAGCCATGCAGCAGCGGCAACGAGATTGTCCATCAGATTGGAGTAGTGACCCGGAGGTGTTGAAATAGCCTGAGGTATAACAGTGTTTTGACGAGGCAGATCCATCAGACCGGTTTCCCTCCAGTGGGTTACTGGTTCCTGCTCCTGGGGTGTTGAAAAGGTCTCTGGCCTCGAAAACCGAAGGCAAATGGGATCGGTACTTCCTCTTCATGACTTCATGCGACGCGTTCTGGTCCAACATGAGCCTGTAGGCTTGTGCATCTAAAGCGGCCCGCTCTGCGGTCATCCTGGCATTCTCAGCTGCCAGGTCCGCCTTGGCTTGGGTGATCTGTTCCTTCACCTTTGCAATCTCCGCATTGTGGACGTCCTGATCCGCCGGGTTAGCTTCTGCCATAAGCACAGCCAATGCATCAAATAGATCTGATAGAACTTGAGCCGGCGGGCGTACAGAGCTTCCTGTTCCGGCAGCCGTCGCCGCTACTGAACCGGAGGTTATTGGCGCAGCGGTTAAAGAATGAAGCGCTACTTGTGTGCCGGCCATGAATATTCCAACTCGGTTGGGTAGATCAGAGGGGTCCGGAATACTGTCGCCGTCGGAACAGCCCCCAATCCGTCCATCTTGTAGCTGATATAGAGATTCGGTTTCTCCAGTTGATGACTCGTCGCCGAAATAAATGACGGTCTCGCCGCGAGATTCCGATCCATCCTCGTAGCTTCCTCCATGGATGACTCCCACGAAGGCACGCTTCACGACCGATTTAACCCGGGCGGACCGCGCACGCTGAGCCGTTTCGACGAGGTCGGTGCAGATGTCCGACTCAGGGCCCGGTTCACCGATTTTGCCGATGAAAATGTGTATGCCACCAAAGGGGACCCGGTACCCGTACTCAACTGAGCCGGCCTCGGGGCCCTAGCCTGCATCATCGATCTAGAGCTTGCCGCGACAACACTTAGTCATCCGGCCCAGAGCGTAACCCTCGAGTCCTTCAAAGCGGCCCTCCAAGAACTTGAAACCATCGTGTGATAGCCCCACTAGCAAGAAGGAAAACCAACGCAAGCTCAAGACGTAGCAAGAAGGATTTCTGGCGCCGTTGCCGGGGAGTCTACGCAAAAAGTCAATATACCAAGTACCCATCACAATCCCTATGTCTCGCATTACATTATTTGCCATTTGCCTCTCGTTTTCCTCTCCCCCCAATTCACCCTTTCCGTTTTATTCGCCCTCTCTCTCTATCCTCCCTCTCTATTTGCCTCTTTTTGCCCGTTTGCTTTTTGTTTGCTCGTGTGTTAGATTGCTTGCTTGTCGCGATGGCTCAAGATACTACTAAATTGTGTGACTTCACCAATACCAATAATAATGATTTCCTTAGCACTCCGATTGCTCTTCTTACCGATGCTGAATCTTGTGAAATTAATACTGCTTTGTTTAATCTTGTTATGAAAGATCAATTCGCCGGCCTTCCTAGTGAAGATGTCGCTACTCATCTGAATAGCTTCGTTGATTTATGTGATATGAAAAAGAAAAAAGATGTCAATAATGATGTCGTTAAATTGAAGCTATTTCCTTTTTCGCTTAGAGATCATGCTAAAGCTTGGTTTTCGTCTTTGCCTAAGAATAGTATTGATTCATGGAACAAGTGCAAAGATGCTTTTATCTCTAAGTATTTTCCTCCCGCTAAGATCATCTCTCTTAGAAATGATATTATGAACTTTAAACAACTTGATCATGAACATGTTGCACAAGCTTGGGAGAGAATAAAATTAATGATACGTAATTTCCCTACTCATGGTTTGAATTTGTGGATGATCATACAGAATTTTTATGCCGGATTGGATTTTGCTTCTAGAAATCTTTTAGATTTGGCCGCGGGAGGCACTTTTATGGAAATCACTTTAGGGGATGCTACTAAACTCCTAGATAATATTATGGTTAATTATTCTCAATGGCATACTGAAAGATCTTCTAATAGAAAAGTGCATGCGATAGAAGAAATTAATGTGTTGAGTGGAAAGATGGATGAACTTATGAAATTATTTGCTACTAAGAGTGTTTCTTCGGATCCTAATGATATGCCTTTGTCTACTTTGATTTAGAATAACAATGAATCTATGGATGTGAATTTTTTTGGTAGGAATAATTTTGGTAACAATGCTTATAGAGGGAATTTTAATCCTAGGCCATATCCTAGTAATCCTTCTAATAATTATGGTAATTCCTACAACAACTCTTATGGAAATTATAATAAGATGCCCTCTGAATTTGAGAATAGTGTTAAAGAGTTTATGAATTCACAAAAGAATTTTAATGCTTTGCTTGAGGAGAAATTGCTTAAAGTTGATGATTTGGCTAGAAACGTTGATAGAATTTCTCTTGAGGTTGATTCTTTAAAGCTTAGATCTATTCCTCCTAAGCATGATATCAATGAGTCTCTCAAATCCATGAGAATTTCCATTGATGAGTGCAAGGAAAGAACCGCTAGGATGCGTGCTTCCAAAGATGCCTTTATTAAAGCGTGTTCCTCCAATACCTATGAAAATCAAGATGAAGATCTAAAAGTTACTGATGTGTCCCCTATTAAATCTTTATTTTGCAATATGAATCTTGATGAAACTGAATATGATCTTCCTTTACCTAGAAGGCGTTCTAAAAATTCGGAGTATTTAGATCTTAATGATGAAATTGATGAAAGTGGGATTGAAAGAAATAAAAATCTAGATGTTGCTAAACCCACTATATTGGATTTCAAGGAATTTAATTATGAAAGTTGCTCTTTAATTGATTGTATTTCCTTGTTGCAATCCGTGCTAAATTCTCCACATGCATATAGTCAAAATAAAGCCTTCACCGAACATATTGTTGATGCCTTGATGCAATCTTATGAAGAAAAACTTGAGTTGAAAGTTTCTATCCCTAGAAAACTCTATGATGAGTGGGAACCAACTATTAAAATTAAAATTAAAGATCATGAGTTTTATGCTTTGTGTGATTTGGGTGCTAGTGTCTCTACTATTCCCAAGACTTTGTGTGATTTACTAGATTTCCGTAATTTTGATGATTGCTCTCTAAACTTGCATCTTGCGGATTCCACTATTAAGAAACCTATGGGAAGGATTAATGATGTTCTTATTATCGCAAATAGGAATTATGTGCCCGTAGATTTCATTGTTCTTGATATAGATTGCAATCCTTCTTGCCCTGTTATTCTTGGTAGACCTTTCCTTAGAACGGTTGGTGCGATTATTGATATGAAGGAAGGGAATATTAGATTTCAATTTCCATTAAAAAGGGCATGGAACACTTTCCTAGAAAGAAAATAAAATTACCATATGAAACTATCATGAGAGCCACTTATGGATTGCCTACCAAAGATGGCAATACTTAGATCTATCCTCGCTTTTATGCCTAGCTAGGGGCGTTAAATGATAGCGCTTGTTGGGAGGCAACCCAATTTTATTTTTATTCCTTGATTTTTGCTCCTACTTAGTAATAAATAAATTATTTAGCATCTGTTTTGGTTGTGTTTTTTGTGTTTAGTTAGTGTTTGTGCCAAGTAGAACCGTTGGGAAGACTTGGGGAAAGTCTTGTTGAACTTGTTGTAAAAAACAGAAACTTTAGCGCTCACGAGAACTGATGTCATTTTTATTTTAAGAGTGCTATTTAGTTTATTCTTTTTGCATATGATTAATAGATAAATTAATCACGTCCAGAAATTTATATTAGAATTTTTGGGGTTCCAGATCTTGCTCTAGCTACAGATTACTACAGACTGTTCTGTTTTTGACAGATTCTGTTTTTCGTGTGTTGTTTGCTTATTTTGATGAATCTATGGCTAGTAAAATAGTTTATAATCCATAGAGAAGTTGTAATAAAGTAGTTTTAACACCAATATAAATAAAGAATGAGTTCATTACAGTACCTTGAAGTGTTCTTTTGTTTTCTTTCGCTAATGGAGCTCACGAGTTTTCTATTTTGAGTTTTGTGTTGTGAAGTTTTCAAGTTTTGTGTGAATTCTTTTGATGGATCATGGAACAAGGAGTGGCAAGAGCCTAAGATTGGGGATGCCCATGGCACCCCCAAGATAATCCAAGGACACCAAAAAGTCAAAGCTTGGGGATGCCTCGGAAGGCATCCCCTCTTTCGTCCACTTCCATCGGTAATTTACTTGGAGCTATATTTTTATTCACCAACATGATATGTGTTTTGCTTGGAGCGTCTTATATTATTTGTGTCTTTGTGTATTAGTATGCCACAATCATCCTTGATGTACACACCTTTTGAGAGATCCATATATGAATTAAAATTTGATAGAATACTCTATGTGCTTCACTTATATCTTTTGAGCTAGATAATTTTGCTCTATGTGCTTCACTTATATCTTTTGAGCTAAGTAGTTTTGCTCTGTGTGCTTTACTTATATCTTTTGAGTGTTATAATTTTGCTCTATGTGCTTCACTTAGATCTTTTAGAGCACAGTGGTGGATTTGTTTTAAAGAAACTATTGATCTCTCATGCTTCACTTAAATTATTTTGAGAGTCTCTTAATAGCATGGTAATTTGCTTAATAATAATATGCTTGGTATTCAAGATTTGTGAAACTTTCTTTTGAGTGTGTTGAATACTAAGAAAAGATTGAAGCATGATAATTGTTTTGAGATATGGGGGTGATAATATTAAAGTCATGCTAGTTGAGTAGTTGTGAATTTAAAGAATACTTGTGTTAAGGTTTGTGATTCCCGTAGCATGCACGCATGGTGAACCGTTATGTGATGAAGTCGGAGCATGATTTATTTATTGATTGTCTTCCTTATGAGTGGCGGTCTGGGACGAGCGATGGTATTTTCCTACCAATCTATCCCCCTAGGAGCATGCGCGTAATACTTTGCTTTGATAACTTCTAGATTTTTGCAATAAGTATATGAGTTCTTTATGACTAATGTTGAGTCCATGGATTATACACACTCTCACCCTTCCACCTTTGCTAGCCTCTCTAATACCGTGCACCTTTCGCCGGTATCATACACCTACCATATACCTTCCTCAAAACAGCCACCATACCTACCTATTATGGCATTTCCATAGCCATTCCGAGATATATTGCCATGCAACTTTCCACCGTTCCGTTCATGACACATTCATCATTGTCATATTGCATATCCCGGTACACCGCCGGATGCATTCACATAGAGTCATATTTTGTTCTAAGTATCGAGTTGTAATTGTTGAGTTATAAGAAAAATAAAAGTCTGATGATCATCATTATTAGAGTATTGTCCCAGTGAGGAAAGAATAATGGAGACTATGATTCCCCCATAAGTCAGGATGAGACTCCGGACAAAAATAAAAAAAAGAGGCCAAAGAAGCCCAAATAAAAAGAGGCCATAAAAAAAGAGAAAAGTCCCAAACAAAAAAATATATAAAAAAGGAGAGAAAAAGAGAGAAGGGACAATGTTACTATCCTTTTACCACACTTGTGCTTCAAAGTAGCACCATGATCTTCATAGTAGAGAGTCTCTCATGTTATCACTTTCATATACTAGTGGGAATTTTACATTATAGAACTTGGTTGTATATTCCAATGATGGGCTTCCTCAAATTTCCCTAGGTCTTCATGTGCAAGCAAGTTGGATGCACACCCACTAGTTTCTTTTTTGAGCTTTCATATACTTATAGCTCTAGTGCATCTGTTGCATGGCAATCCCTACTCACTCACATTGATATCTATTCATGGGCATCTCCATAGCCCGTTGATACGCCTAGTTGATGTGAGACCATCTTCTCCTTTTTGTCTTCTTCACAACCACCATTCTATTCCACCTATAGTGCTATATCCATGGCTCACGCTCATGTATTGCGTGAAGATTGAAAAAGTTTTGAAAAAGTTAGAGTATGAAACAATTGCTTGGCTTGTCATCGGGGTTGTGCATGATTTAAATACTTTGTGTGGTGAAGATGGAGCATAGCCAGACTATATGATTTTGTAGGGATAACTTTCTTTGGCCATGTTATTTTGAGAAGACATAATTGCTTTATTAGTATGCTTGAAGTATTATTATTTTTATGTCAATATAAACTTTTGTCTTCAATCTTTCTAATCTGAATATTCATACCACAATTAAGAAGATTTGCATTGAAATTATGCCAAGTAGCACTCCGCATCAAAAATTCTCTTTTTACCATTTACCTACTCGAGGACAAGCAGGAATTAAGCTTGGGGATGCCTGATACGTCTCCAACGTATCTATAATTTTTGATTGCTCCATGCTATATTATCTACTGTTTTGGACTATATTGGGATTTATTTTCCACTTTTATATTATTTTTGGGACTAACCTATTAACCGGAGGCCCAGCCCAGAATTGCTGTTTTTTTGCCTATTTCAGTGTTTCAGATAATAGGAATATCAAACGGAGTCCAAACGGAATAAAATTTTCGGGAACGTGATCCAGGAGACTTGGACCCTGCTCCAAGGAACAAAAGAGGCGGTCACGAGGGTGGGGGCGCGCCCCCCTAGGGCGCACCCCCTGCCTCGTGGGCCCCTCGTTGCTCCTCGGGCGCACTTCTTCCTCCTATATATGCACACGTACCCCCAAACGATCAGAACAGGAGCCAAAAACCTAATTCCACCACCATAACTTTTTGTATCCACGAGATCCCATCTTGGGGCCTGTTCCGGAGCTCCGCCGGAAGAGGGACGTCATCACGGAGGGCTTCTACATCATCCTAGCCCCTCCGATGAAGTGTGAGTAGTTTACCTCAGACCTTCGGGTCCATAGTTAGTAGCTAGATGGCTTCTTCTCTCTCTTTGAATCTCAATACAAAGTTCTCCCCCTCTCTTGTGGAGATCTATTCGATGTAATCTTCTTTTTGCGGTGTGTTTGTTGAGACCGATGAATTGTGGGTTTATGATCAAGTCTATTTATGAATAATATTTGAATCTTCTCTGAATTCTTTTATGTATGATTGGTTATCTTTGCAAGTCTCTTCGAATTATCCATTTGGTTTGGCCAACTAGATTGGTAGTTCTTGCCATGGGAGAAGTGCTTAGCTTTGGGTTCGATCTTGCGGTGTCCTTACCTAGTGACAGAAGGGGCAGCAAGGCACGTATTGTATCGTTGCCATCGAGGATAACAAGATGGGGTTTATTTCATATTGCATGAATTTATCTCTCTACATCATGTCATCTTGCTTAAGGCGTTACTCTGTTTTTAACTTAATACTCTAGATGCATGCTGGATAGCGGTCGATGAGTGGAGTAATAGTAGTAGATGCAGAATCATTTCGATCTACTTGTCACGGACGTGATGCCTATATACATGATCATGCCTAGATATTCTCATAACTATGCTCAATTCTGTCAATTGCTCAAAAGTAATTTGTTCACCCACCGTAGAATACTTATGCTCTTGAGAGAAGCCACTAGTGAAACCTATGGCCCCCGGGTCTATTCTCATCATATCAATCTCCATCACTTTAATCTTGCTTTGCCTTTTACTTTGCTTTTACTTTTTACTTTGCATCTTTATACCAAAAATACCAAAAATATTATATCTATCATATCTCACTCTCGTAAGTGACCGTGAAGGGATTGACAACCCCTAATCGCGTTGGTTGCGAGTAGCTATCGCTTTGTGTAGGTATGAGGGACTTGAGCATGGCCTCCTACTGGATTGATACCTTGGTTCTCAAAAACTGAGGGAAATACTTACGCTACTCTGCTGCATCATCCCTTCCTCTTCGGGGAAAACCAACGCAAGCTCAAGACGTAGCAAATATGTAGATTCCTTTCTTTGTAACTGACCTTGTGTAACCCTAGATCCTCCTGGTGTCTATATAAACCGGAGGACTTAGTTCGGAGGGGGATACTCATTAGCATAACCATACAAGCTAGACCTCTAGGGTTTAGCCATTACGATCTCGTGGTAGATCAACTCTTGTAATACTCATATTAATCAAGATCAATCAAGCAGGACGTAGGGTATTACCTCCATAGAGAGGGCCCGAACCTGGGTATAACATTTTGTCCACTGTATCATGTTACCATCGACCTTAGACGCACAGTTCGGGACCCCCTACCCGAGATCTACCGGTTTTGACACCGACATTGGTGCTTTCATTGAGAGTGCCACTGTGCCATCATCGAAAGGGTTGATGGTCCGACTTATCATCAAGGAAAATATCACCTCCGGAGGAGCTCTGGCCTCCGGCCAAACCCTTCGACTAGGCGGTTTTATCATGACCGCCCGTTCGGCCCTTGAGCCGACGATGATGACCTCTCGAGTCATCGAAAATCACCTCTGCGTTGATTTTGAATATGCCAAACGGATGGATCCGACGGAGTTATCGTCTTTAAACAAACTCCTAGATTGCATTGCCGCCTTGGGGGTCGCTACGGACTACGATCAGATTGGGCTTAAACCCGACCAGAGAGAAATTAAAGCTCCACCAATCACCCACTAGATAGCGGTAGTCGAGGAGCAAGATAACTCTTCCTCTATATTGAGGACGAACTATGTTCGGATCTCCGACCTTGAGAAGCCGGACACCTACCGGTAGAAAGACACGCCTTGTCTTCTGAACATAGAATCGGGTGATAAGCTTCAAAAATCAGTTGATATCCTGGAGCTCGAACCACTAAGTCCGGAAGATCTTCGGACTCCGGACCAAAAATTGGGTCAGGGTTCGGATTTAATTCCACCCACCCACCCAGACATAAGCGCTCTCTTGAGCACGCAGCAGCAGTCTCAGGAAATAGTCCACCACTTTTGGGCCAGATTCCTCCTTATCAAAAACAAGATCAAAGATTTCTGCGACGAAGACGCGATCTCAGCGTTTCGCAACAATTGCATGGACGAGGGAATCCTCAACGCCATCAATCGCCGTCACATATTACACTTTGCTGACTTGGCAACTATCGTATAGAAATACAACACAATGGAAAGCCCCTAGAAAACTTAGGCAGCACGATTGGGACCAGCAGTCCCCACTCAACCCCTCGTTCAGACGAAAAGGGCGCACCCTCGTGGCATGCCGGGACAAACGGTAAAGAAACATAAGCCCGTTATGAGGCGCAGAACCGTTCTGGAAGGATGGCTCGACGGTCCATGCAAAATACACACAACACCGGATAGCATACCAACCCACAACCTTAGAGCATGTTGGATACTCCGGCAGGTGGCCAAGAGCAGTGAAGATATCCTCACCGGGAACACCCCAGAGCAACACCCCCAGAAGACGATGACCTCAAAGTATTGACAGTTTTTGAGACATTCGCCTCAAACAATAGGCGCAAAAGGACACTCCGCGAACTCACCGAAGTCTGCCAGATTGCAACAATAAACCCTTGGAACGACACGGTGATAACCTTTAATGCTAGCGACGAGCCAAAATATAGGACAGTTCGAGCACCAGCCGCCTTGGTCCTCAGCCCAATTGTGGACGGCTTTCGGCTCACCAAGGTTCACATGGATGGCGGCAGCGGACTAAACCTCATCTATGAGGATACAATACAAAAAATGGAAATAGATAGGAACCACATCGAGCAAAGCAACACGACCTTCTGAGGAATCATTCCCAATCGGGAGGCACAGTGTGCGGGAAAAATCACACTCGACGTGGTATTCGGCACACCGGAGAACTATCGGTCTAAATAAATAACCTTCCAAGTGGCCCCGTTCAACAGCGGATATCACGCCCTCTTAGGGCGAGATGCATTTACGCGCTTCCAAGTGGTACCCATTATGGATACATGAAGCTTAAGATGCCTGGGCCCAATGATATAATCACTCTAGCTAGTGATCCGGACATAGCACTCTACGCCGAGAGTAAAACCGCATACCTGGCCCTCGAGGCATTATCTGAAGCCCTTGCGGTCGAAGAATTAACCGCGTTGCGCTCCACGGTGGACAGGGATGATGTGATCCTAGACAAATGACCCAAATCCACCTCCTTCAAACCAGTAGAAGAAATATTCAAATTCCAAGTCCATCCAACGGACCCTAAGAAGACAGCGTCCATTGGAGCACAACTAGACCCAACGGTTGACGCCATGCTACGAGAGTTCCTGCGCGAGAATTGGGATATATTCGGCTCGCACCCTTCTGATATGCCAGGAATCCCACGCGAGTTGGCCGAACACAGCCTCAATATATTGAAGGGATATAAACCGGTCAAGCAAACACTGCAGCGCTTTTCCGAACCCAAACGTAAAGCCATAGGGGAGGAGCTAGCCAAGCTAATCGAGGCAGGATTCATTAGAGAAATAAAACATCCGGACTGGCTGGCAAACGTGGTGATGGTTCCAAAGAAGGACAAGTCCTGGCGCCTGTGCGTCGATTTCAAAGACCTCAACAAGGCTTTCCCTAAGGATACCTTCCCCCTCACCCGCATTGACCAGATCATTGAAGCTACCGCAGGACACGACTCATTATGCTTCCTTGACGCATATTCCGGATACCATCAAATTAAAATGAAGGAGTCCGATCAAGCTGCAACAGCATTCATCACCCCATATGGGCCATTCTGCTTCAACACCATGCCCTTCGGACTCAAGAACGCCGGCGCCACTTATCCACGCATGATCCAAACATGCCTAGAGAAACAGATCGGAAAGACAGTTGAAGCCTATGTGGATGACGTCGTAATCAAGACAAGGCACGTCGAAACACTAATAGACGACCTACGCCTCACATTTGACAACCTCCGCGCATATGACATTAAGCTCAATCCGGAAAAGTGTGTTTTTGGCGTCCCCGCAGGAAAGCTGTTGGGCTTCATCATTCCCAATAGAGGAATTGAAGCAAATCCAGCCAAAATTCGAGCTTTGTCACAATTGGCTATGCCAAGAGACCTTAAGCAAGTCCAAAAACTCACGGGTTGCGTGGCAGCTCTAAGCCGCTTTATCTCCAGATTGGGAGAAAAGGCACTGCCACTCTATCGTCTTCTACGGCGAACCGATCACTTCGAGTGGACAGATGCGGCAATAGCCGGACTGGAAGAAATAAAAACCCTTCTAGCAAGCAACCCAATCCTGGCCGCACCAAACATCGGCGAACCCATGTTGCTATACTTATTGGCAACACATCAAGTGGTGAGCGCCGTACTCGTCGTTGAACGAGAACAGGACGGACACAAATTCCCGCTTCAGAAGCCAGTATACTACGTATCCACTGTCCTTACACCATGTAAATCCCGGTACCCCCATTATAAAAAGATAGCATACACGGTCTTCATGGCATCCCGAAAGCTAAGACACTACTTCCAGGAGTGCTCGATCACGGTGGCTTGCGAAGTACCAGTCAACGACATAATAAACAATCGCGATGCCACGGGACGGATTGCCAAATGGGCCATTGAGCTCCTCCCATTTGACATTACATATAAACCACATCGAGCTATTAAATCCCAAGTACTGGCTGACTTTGTCGCCGAATGGACAGAGGCCGAACTCCCTAAAGAGTATGGCACATATTCCAATTGGGTTATGTATTTTGATGGCTCCAAAATGCTGGCAGCACTAGGAGCGGGCGTCGTTTTAACGTCCCCTACTGGAGACGTCGTTCAGTACATACTCCAAATACTATACACAGACTCCAATAACGCAGCCGAATATGAGGCCTTATTGCATGGTCTCCGGACGGCTGTTTCCATGGGCATACAACGCCTGGAAGTGCGGGGGGACTGAAACCTCGCAATATCTCAAATAAATGGAGACTTCGATGCCAAAGACCCGAAGATGGCAGTTTATCGTAATGCCATCCTAAAAATGTTGGCTCAGTTCGAGGGACTCGAGTTCTGACATGTGGCCCAAGAAAGAAATCAAGCGGCGGACTTTCTTGCTCGCGTAGGCGCTAAGCGCAACCCCATCCCACCTAACATTTTTCTAGAAAGGCTTTTTAAGCCATCCGTGGTGTGGCAGGGGGAGGGCGACAACACTAGTCCGGATCTGAACACAACCCCAAATTCTGAACACACCGATATTGTCGGAGGCTCGACCACCGAAATACCACCATCGGCCCATCTCATTATGGCAGTCATTGCCCAATGGACCGAACCATTCCTGGCCTACCTTAATAAGAAGGAGCTTCCCGAGGATCAGAATGAGGCCCGCTACATTGTCCGGC
The DNA here is from genome assembly GCF_018294505.1 of Triticum aestivum. NCBI lineage: Eukaryota > Viridiplantae > Streptophyta > Magnoliopsida > Poales > Poaceae > Triticum > Triticum aestivum. The sequence goes on along the minus strand of NC_057803.1, from coordinate 164,683,005 downwards.
GTTCGAAGGCCTACAAGGTTCATGACAGAGAGCTCTATAAGAAAAGCGCTACCAGAGTCCTTCAAAGATGTATCTCCGAAGAGGAGGGGCGACAGCTTCTGGCTGAGATTCATGCAGGTCTCGGCGGGCACCACGCCGCAACTCGGGCCCTTGTTAGCAAGGCCTTCCGTACAGGGTTTTATTGGCCGACGGCCCGAGCAGATGCATAGGACCTTGTCCAACGTTGCGTCGGATGCCAACTCTTCGCCAAACAAAGCCATGTGCGCCCCACTGCCTTACAAACAATCCCCATCACTTGGCCTTTTGCGGTCTGGGGACTCGATATGGTCGGACCCCTTAAAGGAGGAAGCCATAAGAGAAAGTATCTGCTGGTCATGGTGGATAAATTCACTAAGTGGATAGAGGCCAAACCAGTCAAAACAGGCCGAGGCGGGGCTGGTAATAGATTTCATATCCGGCGTGGTACACCGTTATGGTGTTCCACACAACATCATCACCGATAATGGCTCCAATTTCACAGCCGATGAAGTGAAAACTTGGTGTGCTAATCTGGGCATTAAGCTCGATTACGCCTTTGTCTATCACCCGCAGACAAACGGTCAAGTTGAACGGGCTAATGGTCTTATTATGAGCGGCATCAAACCTAGACTAGTGCGGTCTTTGAAAGAATCAGACAAGCACTGGGTGAGGAACTTGACTCCGTACTCTGGGGGCTGCGGACCACGCCCAACCGCACTACTGGATATACACCTTTCTTCATGGTGTACAGTGCGGAAGTAGTGTTACCCTGTGACATTATTCATGACTCACCTCGAGTGCGCATGTACAAAGAGAGAGAGAGAGACGCCGAGCTTGATCGGCAGGACATCTTAGATGCCCTGGAGGAGGAGCGTGACGTCGCAAAAGCCTGTTCCGCATTTTATCAACAGCGGGCTCGCAGGTATCAAAGCATAGAAGTGCGGGCCAAGACTTATAATGTTGGTGAACTATTTCTACGCCTACCGGAGAAGAAAAAGGACAAACTCAAGCCCAAGTGGGAGGGTCCCTTCATCATTGATGAAGTTCTCACCGAAGGAGCGTACAGCCTACGTGATGCATCAGACAATCACTTAGAGCCGAACCCCTGGAATGCGGCCAGACTCCGATGATTCTATGCCTAGCGCCGAACTCTGTGTTCGTATCCTTCCTCCTGTTATTAACGTTATTTTTTTCTCTCTTTTCGTTTTGCTCATTAGCCATACGGCTTTAGTACGGCTAGCCCGTGCTCCCCTGATGCGTACATCTCCAAATATGTACATCCATTATACCTGGGGGCTTCTTGTACAGAAGCTTGCTATTATTCTCTGAGCATCAAACTCACCACATATGCGTTCTTCCCATATTTACCTTTTCTTCACCATCATATGCATCGATATGACTTAAGTTTTGGCCAAGCTGGGTTGCCTGGCTCCTGTGCTTATGCCCTATGTTCCCGTTAGTTCGGCTAGGGCATAAAGGGAGCACCTCTGCGATTGTTACTGCCGGGTGATCCGGATGTGTACCTCAGACTGGGTGAAGCCGAAAGCTAACGTTATTAAGGGAATATTCGGTCGGTGAATTAAAGAAGTTTCCACATTCACTCCATTGTGAAACCCCAGAAGTTACTTACTCTACGATTTTTCAATCACAGTTCGGACATGCACATTAAACACATGCACACCCAGGGAAAGGAACCCTTAACGGAACTATTCTCTCTAGAAGATGTTTCTTACATAATGTAATATAACATAACTAGCCGGATACACATTGTCTGTTCAAGCAACTATGACCCCTATGCCTGGTTCCCATGCATACCCTGGTATATTTTACCGCTAGGGTATTCGGAAACACTCCGCACCTTCGGGTCCAAAGTTCGAAGCGAAAAGGTCGGCCATGACAATTATTTTTACAATCCAGCTAGAAGGAAAGTACATAGTCACTTAGGACTTGAAGGCTTCCTCCTCTATACCGTCCAACAGGCGGTCTAACTTACAATCCTGTTGGGAATATCTCGCGGCCACCTCTACTTGGTCATATACTAAACTAACAGGGAATTTCTTCCCCATTTGACCCTAGCGGTCCGACCCGGGCCATGTGATTCGGATCCAGCTTGGTATACCCGTTTTTACCATGGCCCAGGCTTCTTGTTCGCCTTCCCGATAGGCCGATATATTCCAAAGTCGAAAGCGCGCCGCGCTCCCTTAAATAGTTGTATCAGCTCCTCCATCTTTCCCGGAGGGGAGGCGGCTGGGCCATAGGGCCTTGGCAACACCTCGCATCGCCCTGACGAGCCTGCTCCTGCACCTGCGACAGTTCTTGTAGCAGATCGCTCGATGTCGGACATCTCCTCTTCGGGAACGACCAGTCAGCATACCTGCAGACATAAGTCTGTCAGCCCTTTCTGTCTCTGATTATTCGAAGGTAAGTTCAAACTACATACTGAATATGCCGCCTCACAACCTTTTATTCTCTTTACGGAGTCTGCTAGCTGGGCCCGTACATCTTTCAATTCCTCGCTCATTTGGTCTGTTCGAATCCTGGAGCTTGCTTTTCTCCTGAACAACTTTTTGTTAACACACACTCGTCCGCGGCTAGCAGTTTTTTTGGCTCCATGTTCTCCGCTTCGAGCAGCGTTCAGTTCCTCTCCCAGTTGGTCCGATGACCCTGTTATGACACAAGCAGCAGTTGCAATACAGCTGGCGTATAATTTTTTGTTTCTCGATGGAGGGAAATATTACCGGAGGACGCCTTCTTGAACTTTTCCAGTTCAGTGGTAGTAGCAGTTAGTTGTGTCCGGCACTGCTCCAGCTCTTGGGCTAGCAGGTCGTTCTTCTCCGTAATCACCTGGTTATACATTGATCCTTAAATCAGTTGTATCAACTACTTTAAGTCTCGGGGGCTACTGGTGTATGGTTATTAAATCTACGCTTATCTGCATATCTTTTACATGCTGGTCTGTGGCTCTGACAATCCCATCTCGGGCAGCTCGAATATACGCATCAGCCGCGAATTGAAGGCATCAAATGATGCTTTCGAAAAACTAGGGTTACAAAGAATGGCCCTTCGATGACGATGATTCATAGCGCTCTCCACTTCAGAGTTCGTGACGAACACACCGTCTGAATCCTCCGTGGGAGGACAGTCCGGCGCCGCTCTCGTATCAGCCCCCATTCTTTGGGTGCAGTCCAGAACATGGCTAGTAAAGGCATGACCAAATGGATCCCCGGACACAGTCTGGCGGATACTTTTCCTGCTGGAATACGGCGAGTGGCATCTTAGTTGGATGTGACGATTAGAACGGGTATTCTTGAAAATAAAAGCCTTGCCTCTTTGATGAGGGTTCTGCCGTGCTATCATTGGCCTTCCTCTTTGAGGATGTGCCAGGCGCGGGCACTGCTCTCCTCGGGGATGCTTCTGGTGCATGTTTCTATACTGAGCGTCTCCCCATTGAAACACGGAATAGTATGGTGGGTGAGGCATAGTAAGGGAACTCTCTAGAAGAAAGTACCGTCTAGAATTACTTACGTGCGAAACAGGAAGGAGGTCGGGGTAATCGGTGATGATGGGTACATCCGTGCCATCATAGCTCGTCTGATAGAAAACTCCATCTTTCAGCTCCATGAATATGTCCGGATCTTCCTCATATCCGGGGTCAAGATCCCGATTGTGATTCTCCAGCTGAGGGGCAGGGTCATGGATCCCATTGACAGCCTTTCGCCATTCCTATCATGAATGAATAAGATACCGCCCTTCAAAAATAATTCAGGGAGAGGAGTCGAATAGTGGAGTTAGAGCTTACCCAGCTAGGAGAATTGTACATGGAAAATCCGTCTCGATTTTGGAGATGGGTGAAGTCCTCCTGCTCCCCTTTATATAGTTCGGCCAATATTTTGGCCAGAGCGGCGGGAGTCTTCGTGCCCTTCTGACCGTAGCGGGAGGCGTCATCTTCCCCATTGTAATGCCACATGGGTAGCCCTCTATATTGGAGTGGTTGGGCCCCCGTGTTACAGAGACCGACATTACCTTGACTATTGACAATCCGGACTGGGCAAGCATCTTAATCTTACCCAGCAGCAGTCTGATCTCTGCGCTATCCTCTTCCTTGAGGCTCCGAGGATGCCAGCTATGGCGTTTCTTAAATGGAGCACTTGAAAATTTGGGGAGGCCCATCCGGACTGGGTCGGGAAGAGCGACGTCATCAATATAAAACCATTCAGAGGTCCACTCTTCGGAAGCTTTCTTCGGTGTGCCGGATAGGTATCCGGTCTCAGCAATGCACCATATTTCGGCCCCGCCCGCTTAAAATATCGATCCCTCATGGTTGTGCGGGACAAGACAAAACAACCTTCTCCATAGATCAAAATGGGCCTCACAACCCAGGAATAGTTCACATAAAGCGACATAACCCGCAATGTGCAGGATGGAGGCTGGGGTAAAATTGTGTAGCTGGAGGCCATAATACTCCAGAAGCCCTCGGAGGAATGGATGAATTGGAAATCCCACGCCCCTCAACAGATAGGGGATGAAGCACACTCGTTCCCCCGCGGAAGGATTGGGGAAATCCTTCGCCTGGGTTTTGCCGTTGAAGGAAGCCAACCCTGCTCGAATAGGGATCAGATCCGCAGGGGGAGAAATCCCTCCGTTTGCAACTTTGCCAATTGACTATGGGACATAGAGCACCTCTCCCACTCGCCTTTCTCTGGGTCGGAATGGGAGGAGGAGCTAGGAATGCCAGCCATGTTGGAATGGTCTTTCCTGGTAATCTCTAAGGATTTTCTCCGCGTGGTGCCGAATGGATCCGAGACCCAATCTCTTTAAATATACGCTCTTTCTTGCTTGGCTAGGGTGTTATTTGTAAAAAATAACCTGACCGTCCGCATTCGCCCGACACGTGGAAGCTGAAGTCAACGATGCACAAAAGCCGAGTGGTGCAACACTGAATTAAAAGCCGAATACATTACTTGGAAGTCATCGTCGGAGGAACCCGCCTTGCAATGACGAAGACAATCTGTGCGTCGAAAACCTCATCATTGAAGCCTGGTTCGGGGGCTACTGAGGGAGTCCTAGACTAAGGGGTCCTCAGGCATTAGGCCTGTTAGCCATGGGCCGGACTGATGGGTTGTGAAGACACGAAGACCGAAGACTGCACCCGTGTCCGGATGGGACTCTCCTTGGCATGGAAGGCAAGACTTGGTGGCCGAATATGTAGATTCCTTTCTTTGTAACCAACCTTGTGTAACCCTAGATCCTCCCGGTGTCTATATAAACCGGAGGACTTAGTCCGGAGGGGGATACTCATTATCATAAGCATACAAGCTAGACCTCTAGGGTTTAGCCATTACGATCTCGTGGTAGATCAACTCTTGTAATACTCATATTCATCAATATCAATCAAGCAGGATGTAGGGTATTACCTCCATAGAGAGGGCCCGAACCTGGGTAAAACATTGTGTCCCCTGTCTCCTGTTACCATCGACCTTAGACGCATAGTTCGGGACCCCCTACCCGAGATCCGCCGGTTTTGACACCAACAAGGACACAACACTGTTTCAGTTGGCCTTGGAGAAGTAGATGCATCTGCAACTGGTTCAAGAGTTGGTGAAGGAATTGCTTGTTCAGGAGAATTTTCTTTCTGTGTCTCAGCGTTGGGAGGAGGAGGAGAAGGAGCATTCTTCTTTGATATCTTCTTCTTTTGCTTTGACAGATCAATGTGCCCTTTGACAAGATCATTAGAGCCAGTGACTTGGGCTTAATTATCGAGGTAGACCTTGCGAACAATTTGATCTAGATCTAAATGAAATCTTAATCTTCTGTTCCAAATAATTGTCAAAGCACGATTGACATCTACATAAGATTCCTCAAGTTGCTTGATGACAAACTTGGATATAGCAGCCTTCATACGGGTGTCAAGCTCATTGAGCTGAGCGATAAGATCATTGATCTCCACAGAATCATCGCGCATGTCTCGAACAAGATCAGCTCCTTGAGCAATCACTTCAGAGGGAATGGGCAAAGATGCCACTTCTCCATCAAACAGATCTTCCACAAATCTGTCAAGCTGCTCCATGATGAACACTTGATTGAAATAATGCGGTGCATCAGAATCAACTTGAGGTTGTGCAGCAGAAGTAGTCTATGCTACATTTTGCTGGGTCGGAGGCATAGAAGCCAATGGTTGAGTCAACTTTGGAGCAAATTTAGCATCCTTTTCTTTCACAATCTCAGCACTTGGAGCATTCTGCTCGGCAGAAGTAGCTTTGATTTTTTTCCACCTTTTGCTTCATGAGCTTTTCTCCTAGCTTAGTTGTGCCTACATGGGCATCAACTACCAAATCTTGCAGATCTATTGCATCATGATGAGGATTTGTATTTACTTTATCAACCATTGTGACAGTGGTAGGAGGAGTCTTTTTCTTCAATGTGTTTTTCTTTGGAGGTGCGATTGGGACAACACTTGAACGAAGATCAAGCAGAACGGTTGAGGTAGTGATGTTCACTTGCTCGTAAAGAGTTGCTTCAACTTCTTCCCTTGTGAGAGGAGGATCATCTTGATCGGAAGAATCACTCTCATGCTCAACTGGTTTAGCAGGCCTTCTTGTCGGTGCGCAATTTTTCTTTGGAGCAGTAGATCTGGGATCATGTTTGTTCTTTGAATGACGTTCTGCTTTTCCTTCAGCCTTTTTCTCGACGTCTGATTTGATGAGACGATGATTTTATTCTTCTCTTTCTCTTTCCTTTTCAGCCTTCTTGGCTCTCTTTTCAGTGTTCTTCAGGCGCTTGGCCAATTCATCATGATAAGATTCAGGAGTTTTGAGAGATGACTCATGTGCATCTGGAGGAGGTGGTGGTCTTTCCTGGGGATCACTTGCATGGACTAGACCAATCTCACGACAGCCACCCCACGAAGGATGAAAGGAAAAGTTCTTGGCAAACCGAGGATGAACCATTTTATAGTTGAACCACTTCCGCACCCAGTGGCGTCGGATCCTTTGAAGATGCTTTCTTCTCTGTGTTGAATCTTCTCTAGGAACTGTGTTGTAGTTTTCATGAGAGATATACTGAGCTGAATTTGTGAAAGGTTTCCTGCCACCTTTCCTTTTCTTTGGAGCATCTGCTTCTTGCTCATTTGCATTTGGTTCAGATCTCTTTCTTTTGCTGGTAGATGGGCCTACCGTTGGGCCCTTTGCATTTGGAGCTTTTGATTCATCTATTGTGCCCATGAGTACCTCATCTTCATCAGCCATGCTCATTGGTCGAGCGGAATCCTCAACAGAATGCATACACCTATGAATTATAATAGGTACGAGGGAAAATGTGGACAGGGTTACTAATGCTCACAACGAATAATTTTCCGAACGAAAAACTTTTTGAGGAAGAAATAGATTTAGACTTTGAGAAATGTTTTGAATGAAGGAAACGTATAGAACGAACTAGTAGCTCCGAAGAATATACTAGACAGCGTGCTAGGTATTTCATTCGAGCAAAACATAACACAAACCCTAGATCTGAAGGATTCGGATGCGAGGAACAACTACAAACCACATACGCACTAGAAGGGTAAAAACCTAGATCTAAGATATGCGATAAAATCAGAGATAATTAATCACGGATGAACTCGAATCATGAGGGATGGAGATCCGAGTTCGAACCACACGTACCCTAGCTTGGTGACGTGCAACAGCTATGACGGCGAGGGAGGAAGATGTCCCACGGCAACGTGGAATGACTCTGGTGACCTCTTTCCGGCAGTTAAGTGGCGAAGGGATTGTCGGGGTCAAGCTCAAGGTGGAGCACAGTGGCGAGAGTTTCGGTGGGGAGGAGGCGAGGAGAAAGAGAGTAAAGTGGAAGAAAGGAGCGGTGCGGTTTATATAGGCGAATGGAAATAACCGCACATAGAGGATTTTGATTGAATGGCCTCTAAGCAGCGACGATTGCGATTCAATGGTCAAGATGGACTGACAGTTGATGTACTGCATGTGGCAACCGTCATAAAAGATCGTGGTCCTTACTTGGGCAGGAAACCCCAAATTTTTGATAGCTTTCGCCAAAACAGATTAATGTTCAGACCGAATCTTAATCGTGGTCAAGGACACCAGATAAAGTTTCATTCCAGATAAAATTTGAGCATTTGCAACGGATCATCATAGACTGGAAGAGATAGAGTAGATGGAAAACAAGGTCCTAGGCATTTCACTGAGGTACAAAAACACAAGGCACGAGCAAATAGCTATGAGAGAAATGCATTCGGACAAAAAACAAAATCTATCGATCAGAGAGAAATCCAACGAAAGAGAATTGTGGTGGCGTAACCCACCGTATAAGAACTGTATGACTCCAAGCGTCGCACAACTATCATGGCACCCGGTTAGTCTAGTTCTTCGTTAATGTATTCGCTCTCGGAAAGAAAATTTCACTTGGTTGAAATTTCAAACTCTTAGAGTGTTATGCAACCATTCCTTCGAAGATGTGGAAGTGTTAGCATGGGTACCGAGTCCAGCTTACTGCACATTTGTGAAGTCCACGATATTTAGCTCACACCGTAACTCACAGAATCTTTTCTCGTCGAGAGGCTTGGTGAAAATATCAGGGAGATTGTCTTCGGTCTTGACATGATTGATAACGATATCCTCTCGAGCCACATGATCGCGAATGAAATGATGTCCAATGGCAATATGCTTCGTGCGAGAATGCTGCAATTTTGATGGCACTCTCATTATCACAATACGGAGGGATATGCTTGACCTTGATGCCGTAATCCTTCAGTGTCTGTGATACGTCTCCGTCGTATCTACTTTTCCAAACACTTTTGCCCTTGTTTTGGACTCTAACTTACATGATTTGAATGGAACTAACCCGGACTGACTCTGTTTTTAGCAGAATTGCCATGGTGTTATTTTTGTGCAGAAATAGAAGTTCCCGGAATGACCTGAAAATCAACGGAGAATTATTTTGGAATATGTAAAAAATACAGGAAGAAGAATCCACGTCAGAGGGGCCTCCACCTGTCCATGAGGGTGGGGGCGCGCCCGCCCCCCTCCCTCGTGGGCCCCCTGATGCTCCACCGACCTCAACTCCAACTCTATATATTCGTGTTCGGGGAGAAAAAAATCAGAGAGAAGGATTCATCGCGTTTTACGATACAGAGCCGCCGCCAAGCCCTAAACTCTCTCGGGAGGGCTGATCTGGAGTCCGTTTGGGGCTCCAGAGAGGGGAATCCATCGCCATCATCGTCATCAACCTTCCTCCATCACCAATTTCATGATGATCACCATCGTGTGTGAGTAATTCCATCATAGGCTTGCTGGACAGTGATGGGTTGGTTGAGATTTATCATGTAATCGAGTTAGTTTTGTTAGGGTTTGATCCCTAGTATCCACTATGTTCTGAGATTGATGTTGCTATGACTTTGATATGCTTAATGCTTGTCACTACGGCCCGAGTAACACGATTTCGGATCTGAACCTATTATGTTTTCATCAATATATGAGAGTTATTGATCCTATCTTGCAAGTCTATAGTCACCTATTATGTGTTATGATCCGGCAACCCCGAAGTGACAATAATCGGGACCACTCCCGGTGATGACCGTAGTTTGAGGAGTTCATGTATTCACTATGTGTTAATGCTTTGGTCTGGTACTCTATTAAAAGGAGGCCTTAATATCCCTTAGTTTCCATTAGGACCCCACTGCCACGGGAGGGTAGGACAAAAGATGTCATGGAAGTTCTTTTCCATAAGCATGTATGACTATATTCGGAATACATGCCTACATTACATTGATGAACTGGAGCCAGTTCTGTGTCACCCTAGGTTATGACTGTTACATGATCGATCGCATCTGGCATAATTCTCCATCACCGATCCATTGCCTACAAGCTTTTCCTATATTGTCCAAAAATATTACTTTTTCTACCATTACTTTTGCTATCGTTACCACTACTATCATATTACTTTGATACGAAACACTTTGCCGCAGATATTAAGTTTCCAAGTGTGGTTGAATTGACAACTCAGCTGCTAATACTTGAGAATATGCTTTGGCTCCCCTTGTGTCAAATCAATAAATTTGGGTTGAATACTCTACCCTCGAAAACTATTGCGATCCCCTATACTTGTGGGTTATCAAGACTATTTTCTAGCGCCATTGCCAGGGAGCATAGCTCTATTCTTTGAGTCACTTGGGATTTATATCTGTTTATCACTATGAAGAACTTGAAAGATCAAAGAACCAAGATTTTTGCCTCAACTTTGAGGGGAGGTAAGGAACTGCCATCTAGCTCTGCACTTGATTCACCTTCTGTTTTGAGTAAGCTTGCGACACCTAAACCTGCTTCTGCTATTAATTCTGATATGTCGCATGTTATTGATGATGCCACTTCTGCTATGCATGATACTTATGATGAAACTACTTCTATGCTTGATACTACTGTGCCACTTGGTGAATTTCTTGATGAACAACTTGCTAGAGCTAGAGAGAATGAAATTATTGAAACTGATAATGTTGATGAAAGTGATGAGGAAGATTCTCCCCCTAGATATGAATTGCCGGTTGTTCCTGAGGGTTATGTTATGGATGAAGAAAATTCTAGAGACTTTCTTGCTTGCAATGATATAAGTGATCTTAAGAAGTTATTAGCTAAGCTTAAACAAAAATCTCTGAATGCTAGAATGAAATATGATCCTGCTTATGCTACTTCACCTATCTTTGTTACTGATAAGGATTATGAATTCTCTGTTGATCCTGAGTTAATTACTTTGGTTGAATCTGATCCTTTTTATGGCTATGAATCTCAAACTATTGTGGCACATACTACTAAATTAAATGATATAGCTACCCTGTTTACTAATGATGAGAAAACTCGCTATTATTATATCCTTAAATTATTTCCGTTCTCATTAAAGGGTGATGCTAAGATATGGTTTAATTCTCTTGATCCTGGTTGTGTGCGTAGTCCCCAGGATATGATTTACTACTACTCTGCTAAATATTTCCCCGCTCATAAGAAACAAGCTGCTTTAAGGGAAATATATAATTTTGTGCAAATTGAAGAAGTGAGTCTCCCACAAGCTTGGGGGAGGCTTCTCCAATTACTTAATACTTTGCCTGATCATCCTCTCAAGAAAAATGAAATACTTGATATCTTTTATAATTGACTAACCTATGCTTCTAGAGATTACCTGGATAGTTGTGCTGGTTGTGTTTTCAGGGAAAGAACAGTTGATCAAGCTGAATTGCTATTGAATAATATGTTGACTAATGAAAATAATTGGACACTACCTGAACCAACTCTTAAGCCAACTCCGAACAAAAGGGGTATTCTATTTCTAAGTCCTGAAGATATGCAAGAGGCAAAGAAATCTATGAAATAAAAAGGTATTAAAGCTGAAGATGTTAAGAATTTACCACCTAATGAAGAAATACATGGTCTTAATTCATCACCTATTGAAGAAACACACGGTCTTGATAACCCGACATAGGTAGTAAAGGTAAATTCTCTCTATAGATATGATAAAGCTGAAATCCCTCCTACTAAGTTTGCTAGCCAATGCTTAGATGAGTTTGATAATTTTATGGTTAAACAAGAAGACTTCAATGCTTATGTTGGTACACAATTGAAACATAATGCTTATATGATTGAACACTTGAGTGATTATATGGCTAGTGTTAAAGGTGAACTTAAACTTATTAGTAAACATGCTTCTATGGTTACCACTCAAGTAGAACAAGAACTTAAAGCTCAGAATGATTTGCTCAATGAATTAAATAATAAGAAGAATGATAATGTTGTTAGAGTTATGACTAGAGGTGGTAAAATGACTCAGGAACCTTTGTATCCTGAGGGTCATCCTAAGAGAATTGAGCAAGATTCTCAGAGAGCTAATGTAGATGCACTTAGTCCTTCTAAGAGGAAGAAAAAGAAAAATGATAGGACTTTGCATGCTTCTAGTGAACCTGCTATTGACACACCTGAGAATCCCAATAATTTTTCTATCTCTAATGTTGAAACACAATATGGCAATGAACATGAACCTAGTGATAATTTTAATGATGATGTTCATGTTGATGCTCAACCTAGCAATAATATGTCGGCGTTCTGGGAACGGGGGTCCCTAGACTTGCCTGCCTGTGGCCTGCGGCGTGGCTCAAAAGGGGGCCCAGCGCGGCCCGTCTTCACCAACACAAACCCAAGACCCTCGCGAGGGGCCAAGCCTCGCGGGGCGGATGACGCGGAGCTTCCTCAGGCACGGCCTCGTCAGGCTGGCTCACAAGTAGGCGGAGAGATCAAGGCCTCATGAGGTGCCCGTGACACAAGCCATGATGACCGAGGGCGCCAGGCGGGTGCGAGCCCGCGCAGTGTCCTCCTTTCCTCTTTGGTGCAAAGGGGGCAAGCACAGCCGCGGAGTACCGAGGCATCAGGCAAAGATTGCCATTTCGGTGCAACGAGACCAAGACCATGAGGACTACAAGACGGAGGTCATCGTGGAGCCCGAGACGGCGTCATCACCAGAGCTTTGTGTAGGCGAAGACTACTTTTGTCAGGGTAGCTAGTACTAGCTGTCCCCCTTCAAATTAGCCCGCCATTGTTGGCTCCCTTCCCGCTCGATATTTGGGAAGAGGACCAGGGCCTCTATAAATAGGACCAGCCACCCACAGAGCAAAGGAAGTTGGACGAGGATAGGAGGTTCATAAAGGATAAAAGGATCAGAGAGAGAGAGAGAGAGAGAGAGAGAGAGAGAGAGAGAGAGGGAGAAGGGTGACTGAACTCCTCCCAGCAGTTCATCTCCCCAGCCAAGAACAGACCCTCGCGAGGCTGTTCTTCATTGTATTGTTCATCATCATCAGCCCAAGAGGCAATCCACCACACCACACATTGGAGTAGGGTATTACACCACAACGGTGGCCCGAACCAGTATAAACCCTGTGTCTCTTGTGTTGTTCTTTCCATAGTTTAGATCTTAGCGAGGCGGAGGGGTGCAGGTAGGTAGGAGGCGAAATCTCCGCGCGCACCCCAGTGTTCGAACCTCAAGGGTCTGCCGGAACCCGAAATCCGACATTTGGTGCGCCAGGTAGGGGTGCGCCGGAATCCACCTTCTACCGCTTCGCGCCCCGTCGCGTCGTCATCACCATGTCCGGCGACCAGGCGGGCAACCCAGATCCGTGGGCGGCGTGGCCCGCCCGTGCAGAGCCGCTCGCCTCGGGCGACCCCGTGCCCCAAGCAGCCCACGGTCCGCAGGGCGCTGCGGGCCGCGGGCGACGTGGACGGGCTTCGACAGCTCTCACACCGCGGCAGGCGCGGTCGGCAGCAAGGGCCTCCAATCACGCCACGACCACGACGCCGTACACCCACAGGGAGCAGGCGAACTCGAGGGCCGCGCTCACAGTGGCCCGAGAACTGCTGCAGTGCAGGCTGCTGGAGGGTGGCCGCGACGTGCTGCTGGAGCGAGTGGCAGAGCTCCTGGGCTTCGCCGCCTCGGGGGCTCACCCCTTCTACACCCAGCTCCCATCTCAAGCCCAGGGCGGCCCGTGCGGGGGCTCCACGCGCGCCCGCGGGCTCCAAGGCTACTCCAACGCCAGCGAAGCTGTCAGCACCGGACCGGCGGCGGCGCTGCCCCCGCTCCCGGTCCGCGAAGAAGAAGGACTCGACGCGGCCCGCGCCCCCAGTGGACAGCCGCGCTACCACCCCACGGTGGGCGCGTCAGGCAGGACCGCGTGGCATGCGGAGCATTACGGCATGGCATTCGGAATGACGGCGCCGGAGGAATACGTGCCCCTCATGATGGACCAAGGACACCCACGCGAGAGCGAACAAGGCTCGCTCCTCAGCCCAAGCTGGGGGGACGAGGCGCCAGAAGCTGAGCCTTTCCGGGAGCCCCGGGACGGTCCCACTGGCCACGCTGGGGGCAACGATTATCGGGTACCGCTAATTCTTCAGGAGCAGGCATACGCTAACCATGGATCGCAGGAGGTGCAGGCCGCCACAGCGAGCAGCTGCCCCGCTCCCACAGTCTCCTGCCCCTCGGGAGGAGGGCGCAGGGGGCTGCAGGAGAGGGGCCGGGATCCGACATCACCACCGCGGCGTTCGGAGCAAGGTGTTCTCAGGAGGTAGGCCCTTCGCTGGGGAGGTGCCTCAGGGCCTGCCCCCGGCGGAGGACCCGTGGTCGTCGGGGGAACCGCTGCCGACCGCTCTACCCCATCAGCGGCGTCCTGGTTTCCGGTCGTCTTGATGGCACTAGAGTGTGGCGCAAGGCGGGGCCCTCATCTGGCGATATGAAGCAAGGCCAGTACCTGTGAAGAAGGCCCGGTGCTTGTGAAGCTCGCGGCCCCGTGACACTCTCACGTAATAATGAGTGGGGCTATACACGCCCCGGAGTCTCAGGGGTGCCGGCCTCAGTCCCTGGGGCTCCCTCCCACGCCCAGTGGCAGCACTTAGCTCCGCGTTGGTGAGAAGACGTCCAAGACTAGACTAGGTGCCGGACGCGGCCTTTTGTTTGCTTTCGTTGCTTTTCCCTTTGGTTGTCGCTTTCCCCCGCTGGATTCAAGTTGGATTCGAATTTGAGATTTGCGTGTGTTCGGGCAAGGGGTGCTTAGTCTCATTCGAGCAATTTGTCGCGTTTTGGTTACCACTTCGCCTCAGCTGCCTCCCCTCGCGAGCCCCTCGCGAGCCGGGTCAGGCCTAGCTTGCGCGTAGCCCAGACTGCCGCCGATGTGACCTCTCAGGAGGGTGTTTTACTGCAGATCCTACGAACCCAATCAGGGAACACTCGAGACACCACAACCTCCCACGGGATGCCTCAGGGCCAGCATGGGACAAAGGGTAAGGAAGTAGGAGCGATGCACGATCAGTCGGACGAATCCCCCAATGCGTTCTCAGGAGCACCACCCGAGCCGTTGCTGGAATCGCTGAACTCGCCATCGTTGTCCGCGTCGCCGCCAGCGGCGGCAGGGCCGTGCACCACACCGCCCTCGTCGGCCACCACGATCACGTCGTCGTTGTCTAAAGCGAAGGCCCTGATAAGAGCATCTACATTGTCTTCCATCCAGTGCGCCAGATCGCCTCAGACGGCCTGGGGGACTGGGGCGATGGCGGCGTCAAAATCAAAGTGGGGATCCATGTTCCGGAGGTGGCTGAAGACGCGAGAAGAGGCGCACCCAAGCAGGGCATGGCTCCTCTCCTCCACCAACCTGTCAGCCCTGACCGACCGCGCCTCCAGCTGCGTCACCACGTCAGTGAAGAACTGAAGATTGCCAGCATAATTGACTGCGTGCGGCTCGCCAACAGCCGCCTCGCAGATGTTGCCCAAGGCTGTGTTGGCTCTCTCCCGGAGCGTGGTGAGCATGGGGCCGTGCTCATGCTCCAGGATCCGCCGCTGACGTATCTCGTCCGCGTTCTGGCCCGCGATGACCTCAACCTCCTCCACCCGCTGGCGGAGAAGGAGCACCTTGGTCTGGGAGGCGGTTAACTCACCTTGCGCCACCTCAAGAGCGGCCCAGAAAGCGTCGGCCCGCCGCGTCGCCTCCTCCAGCTTGGCCCTCAAGGCAGCAGTCCTGCCTTCAGCTTCGGCCCGGATCAACCGCAGCTTCTCTTCGAACTCGTGCTCGAGGTTCAAATGCGCCATCGCCACTCGACGTCCGACCTCCTCTAGGACGCGGGCTTCCTGTGCTGCAACATCATCCTCCGCCTGCATCACCAAGCGCTCCCTCGTCTCCAGACACTCGTATTCACGAGTACGTTCGGCGACTTCCAGCGTCAATGCCTCCTCACGCTTCTGGAGCTCTGCTGGGTTTCCGGAGGCCACCTTCATCGACGTGAGGGCTGCCTCGCGCAGCTCCACCTGCTCCTCTAGTGAGTGGCACCAGGCCAGGAGCTCCCGAGCCCGCTCCTCCGCCGCTGTGCGCCGCCGGTCAGCTTCCCGAGCCTCCTCAGTGGCCCAAGATCGGGCCTCCCGAGAGGCCACCAGCGACGCCTTGGCCTCTGCATCGTCAAGATCACGCTGACAGCGCGCAAGGGCGATGGAGCCCTCCAGCTCGCGCCTCTCTGCAGCCAGGCGCAGGCCCTCGGCCTCAAGGCGCGCGTCTTCATCGGCAAGCTCCTCTCCAAGCAGGCTTACCGCGTCAGCCGCCCTTTGAAGGAATCCTTGGCGGAGAGCACGACGCTCCCGAGCGCGCTCGAGCACTTCTTCCACACCATCATCTGCCCCAAGCAAGTGCCGGGGGCCGCGAGTCAGCACTCCCCCTCCGGGCTGGGAGCTGGGGGCTGGCACCCTCGCGACGGCCGGGCACGCCGCGTCAGAAGCCCGGCCTGGGGCCAGCCCGTCCCCAGGTGAAGAGCGCAAGAAGCGCCTCAGCCAATCGCAGTCCACGACTAGGCGAGAAGCCCACGGCAGGCTGACTATGCCACGAGAAGGCCCGCGAAGGATCGCAAGGTGAGCGGGGCCACGATACGCCTCGGGACGGTTCGCCTCGTCGATCGCCCTCACCACAAGGGCTCCACTGCACGGAGCGCTTGAGGATGATGGAGGGGGCGAAGCCAAGGGGGACGGCTCCTCAGCCGTCTCCCCAAGCTCGGCTGGAAGGGGCCTGCGGAGCAAGGGTCAGTAAGAGCAACAGAAGGATCGGGAGCTGGGAAAGGAGAAGGCTTACTCATCAGTGGCGAAGTACTTCCTACGCTTCAGCAGGCGACAAGGGTAATCGTCGCCCAGGGCCTCCCTTCTCCTCCGGAGGGCCTCAAAGTCCACGTGGAAGCGGCCTAAGAGTCGGGCGCAGGGATCAACCTACGACGAAGATGGAGCGTCAAGGCGATCTATGTCAGGGGCGCCTGCCTGATGTGCGCCGCCAATCGCCTCGCCAAGAGAAGCCGCCGGAGCCTCAGTGGCCTCGGTCGTAGGCGCAAAGGGCAGCTGCTTGTCACTCTCAACCTCAGTGGCACGGGCCCCGATAACTGCTTCCTCATGAGCATCGCCCGGCGCTGGCGCCCCGCCGGGAGCCCCCTCGGCCTCTGGCACCTCGTGCCTCCCTGCTCCGCCACTTGAGGAAGAGCCACCTTGGCCGACTGGAAGGGCAGTCACCACCACTCGGTTCTCGCGAGGCCCTTGGAGGCCGGCGGGGCGCGGCCCCCACTCATCGAAAATAGGCATCTGCCTCACAAAATCGCCCCCGCTCTGGCAGAGGTACAGCAAGGCCCCTCCCTGCTGGATGCTGCCAGGGTTGGGGTCCCCCGTCAGGGTCAAGAGCGCCGTCCTCAGCACTTCAGGCGTCAGGTCCTCTTCCTGGAGCCTCATACGATCATCGCGCCCGCTGAAGGCCCACATCCGGCGGGAGTGGCGCTGGAGAGGAGCAACGCGGCATAGCAGGAACTCCTTCACCACCTTGGGCGCTGTCGCGCCAAGCGACCTCAAGAACGCGAAGCGGTGCCATACGAAGATGAGCCGGGGGCTCTCAAGCGTCTCCTGGCCCCAGCCCGAATTGGGGACAGAAGGCGAAGTTGGCTCCGACAGCAGGGGGCTGGGCACCCCAGCATCCACATACAGCCACCGCTCGTGGAACCCAGCCGCGGGCGGAGGAAGCTCGAAGTCAATCCCAGAGGCCGCCATCTCAGACGCGGCAACGAAGCTCACACATGTCCAACATTGGGTAGGGTCAACAAGGCGCAGTGAGAAGAAGTGGCGCAGCAAGGCGACCGAAGGAAGGATGCCCATCATAGCCTCGCAAACAAAGGCGAAGACTGAAAGGAGAGTGATGGATCCAGGACCCAGATGCATCATGTGGATCTGATAATGGGAAAGCACGACATTGAAGAAATCAGAAAAGGGAGGAACCAGACCCTCCCACAGGGCGTCGGCAAAATACGGGACCTCGGTGGCTATCCTGTCGATGGAGAAGTGGGAAGTGGGCCAGGCCGTCGTCCTCCCGCATTCATTGAAGATGGTGGCCAGAGCTGAGCTGACCTTGCCCAAGCCCTCGGCGGGGGCCACCAACAGCGGCGTGCAGGGCGGAGACATGGGTTTCTTCCCTCTTCCCTTTTTCGTCGGAGCCATGGCGATGGGAAGGGGGGGGGGGAAGGCTCAAGATTGAGTTGAAAACAGAAACCGGAGTTCGAGCGGAGGAAGGACAGAGGGCGCTCGAGCAACAGAAGGGGGAACGACTATGTACGACTACGGGTCCGCCTAGCATGGCGCAAAATAAGGAGGGCGTGGGGGAACAGTGCCGCCCACGTCCAATCAACCGCCACGCGGCGCCCAAGGCCACAGGCTGTTAGGGCCTGCAGCGCTTCGCTCTTGCCCTTCCGGCTCCTCGCACGGCCAAGTCCGGGCGGGCCCGGGGGCTACTATTGGCGTTCTGGGAACGGGGGTCCCTAGACTTGCCTGCCTGCGGCCTGCGGCGTGGCTCAAAAGGGGGCCCATCGCGGCCCGTCTTCACCAACACAAACCCAAGACCCTCGCGAGGGGCCAAGCCTCGCGGGGCGGACAACGCGGAGCTTCCTCAGGCACGGCCTCGTCAGGCCGGCTCACGAGGAGGCGGAGAGATCAAGGCGGGGTACCTCACGAGGTGCCCGTGACGCAAGCCATGACGACCGAGGGCGCCAGGAGGGTGCCAGCCCGCGTCGTGTCCTCCTTTCCTCTTTGGTGCTAAGGGGGAAAGCGCAGCCGCGGAGTACCGAGGCATCAGGCAAAGATTTCCATTTCGGTGCAACGAGACCAAGACCATGAGGACTACAAGATGGAGGTTATTGTGGAGCCCGAGACGGCGTCATCACCAGAGCTTTGTGTAGGCGAAGACTACTTTTGTCAGGGTAGCTAGTACTAGCTGTCCCCCGTCAAATTAGCCTGCCATTGTTGGCTCCCTTCCCGCTCGATATTTGGGAAGAGGACCAGGGCCTCTATAAATAGGACCAGCGACCCACAGAGCAAAGGAAGTTGGATGAGGATAGGAGGTTCGGAAAGGATAAAAGGATCAGAGAGAGAGAGAGAGAGAGAGGGAGAAGGGTGACTGAACTCCTCCCAGCAGTTCATCTCCCCAGCCAAGAACAGACCCTCGCGAGGCTATTCTTCCTTGTATTATTCATCATCAGCAGCCCAAGAGGCAATCCACCACACCACACACTGGAGTAGGGTATTACACCACAACGGTGGCCCGAACCAGTATAAACCCTGTGTCTCTTGTGTTGTTCTTTCCATAGTTTAGATCTTAGCGAGGTGGAGGGGTGCAGGTAGGTAGGAGGCGAAATCTCCGTGCGCACCCCAGTGTTCGAACCTCAAGGGTCTGCCGGAACCCGAAATCCAACATAATAATGATGTAGAAATTGAACATGATGTTGATCTTGATAACCCACAACCAAAGAATCAACCTTATAATAAGAGAGACTTTGTTGCTAGGAAGCACGGTAAAGAAAGAGAACCATGGGTTCAGAAACCCATGCCTTTTCCTCCTAAACCATCCAAGAAAAAGGATGATGAGGATTTTGAGCGCTTTGCTGAAATGATTAGACCTATCTTTTTGCGTATGTGTTTGACTGATATGCTTAAAATGAATCCTTATGCTAAGTATATGAAGGATATTGTTACTAATAAGAGAAAGATATCGGAAGCTGAAATTTCCATCATGCTTGCTAATTATACTTTTAAGGGTGGAATACCAAAGAAACTAGGAGATCCAGGAGTACCAACTATACCATGCTCCATTAAAAGAAACTATGTCAAAACTGCTTTCTGTGATCTTGGAGCCGGTGTTAGTGTTATGCCTCTCTCTTTATATCATAGACTTTATTTGAGTAAGTTGACACCTACTGAAATATTTTTGCAAATGGCTGATAAATCAAATACTATACCTGTCGGTATTTGCGAGGATGTGCCTGTTGTGGTTGCAAACGTTACTATTTTAACGGACTTTGTTATTCTTGGTATTCCCGAGGACGATAGTATGTCTATTATTCTTGGAAGACCCTTTTTGAATACTGCAGGGGCTGTTATTGATTGCACCAAAGGCAATGTCACTTTTCATGTTAATGGTAATGAGCATACGGTACACTTTCTGAGGAAACAACCTCAAGTCTGCAGTATCAATTCTATTGGAAAATTTTCAACAATTACTATTGGAGGTTTTGAATTTCCTCTTCCTACTGTCAAAAAGAAATATGATATTCTTATTGTTGGGGATGTGCATATCCCCGTTGTGGTAACCTAGTGTTATTCGAAAATTCTCCGGTTTCATGCAATTCGGAATGAGTTTGTTAACAACACTTGATCAACCTTGTTAGTGGATTTCTTTTGATGAGCATGAGATGGATGAATTTAGAAAACACAACTCTCCATACCCTCTTTTTACTTTTTGTTATTTATATTAAATAAAGCAAAAATAGTAATTTTTCTGTCTGTTTCCTGAATTATCCATGCAATAAAAAATACCCCAAAAATAAAAGTTCTCCAAATGCCCTGAAATTTAAATATGATTTTTTTCGGAATATTTGAGAATATCTGGCACTGAGAACACAGCAGGGGGAGCAATCACCTGGCCACAAGGGTCCAGGGCGCGCCCACCCCCTGGGCGCACCCCCCTGCCTCATGGGCCCACGTTTGCTCCCCTCCACTTATTCCAGCTACCACACACTCCTTCTTCCTCCCACAAAAATCACCAACTAGCTCAAACCCGAGTTCAGGCTCATCTTGCTGCCATTTTCGATCTCCTAGCTCAAAGCTCCATTCACAAAAACTGCTTTGGGGGATTGTTCTTTGGTATGTGACTCCTCCAATGGTCCAATTAGTTTTTGTTCTAGTGCTTTATTCATTGCATATTTTTGCTGCTTAGGTGACCCTGTTCTTGAGCTTGCATGTCAAATTTATATGGTCAAAAGTAGTTTTAATGCATGATATTGCCTCTAGGCACTTGTAGGAGTAGTTGCTATCAATATTGTTGAGTTTGGTTCACTTTTATTTTGAAGTTACTAAAAATTTCAGATATTTTCAGAAAAAGATGAAGAGATTTTTGAGGGGCTCATCGAGCCGAAGCTCGAAGGATAAGCAAAGTGAGGAGGATAAGAGGCCCAAATATAATCTCCCTCGCATCACGGAAGTTCGGCCCTGTGAATGGCCATGTGATAATTTCTTGAGAGCAGCCGGGATCTATGATGACTTTTATGAGTTGGCTGAGAATGCAGGCCTCACCGCCTTCCTCCACGACCAACGCGAACAGTATCTCTTACTCACCAATATCTTTGTGCAAAACTTTCATTTCCATGCTAGGAGCTCACCACCTTTGGTGGAATTTTATTTATACGATGAGCATAAGGAGATGTCACTTTGTGATTTTTGTCGGATTTGTTTGATCCCTTTTGAGGGCAGTGTAGAGGAACCGCATCGTGACGATGTGGAAGGGTTTATTGATACAATTCTTGTAGGGGAAACGAGGAAAGTTTCTGATGCAAGAATCACTAGCATACATTTTCCTGTTTTACGTTACTTTGCAATATTTGCTAGTAGATGCTTAATTGGTCGCGGAAACTTTGGCAACCTTAGTGCCCCCGATATTGTTATTTTGTGCCATGCCTTGTTCTATGATGACACATTTGGTATGGGCGCTATTATTGCAAAGCGGTTATATCTTAACCGTACTAAGGGCCCCATCTTGGGAGGTATCTTTGCCTCGCGCCTAGCTGCACATTTTAACATACCTATTAGGCATTATGAGAAGGAAGAGAAGTTGTTGCCTCCTGTTTTTCTAGACTATAAGAGTATGGTAGCACATGATTTTATCATTAAGAATAAGGAAAAGATGCTTAAGTACAAGTTGATATTTGATAAAAATCACCCTGAGACTATTACTTTGCCTGCTCCTTCCTTGTTTGACTTATTTGCAGACAAGTACATTGTTTCGCCGGAGGCCATTTACGCCTACGGAAACCCCACATCAGCTATAGAGCCAGAGCTGGAACCACAATTTGATCCTCACCGGCAGTCTGTTTATCAGTGGAATCCGGAGGAGATTGCCAACCAGTGGCACCAGGGGGATCCTTCTCAGTACAACCCCAGCTATAACTTTGTATATCCGCCAGGCCAGCCGTGGCCATAGACCAACTTAGGCCAAAAGCCTAAGCTTGGGGGAGTATGTATTTCTCACCGACATTACATTTATGCTCACACACTCATGCTAGTTGTCGGTGCTCATACTTTTTCATTGTAATATCCATGCTAGTTTATTTTATTTTTATGTTTTCTTCTTGTGTGTTTGATAAACCTTAAGAAAAAAGCAAAAAAATAGTTGTAGCTTTTAGCTAGTTTACTTTCCATGCATGTAGTAGTAATTAAAAAGAAAACCCAAAAAGATTTCTCGTTCTTCTTTTGCTTGTTGGGAGCTTTCCCGTGTAAATAGTTTTGTTTCTTTTCTTTGGGGATCGAGATGAGAAGACCATGATGAAAATGTTGAGTGGCTCTTATATGCATTATTGTTGATCTAACAAAGAGCCCATGTTACCTTGTCTTCTCTCTTGAATTGAATGCTTGCAGATTCCAGCTTAGTCCAATGCACGTGCACTATTATTATTATCCACACTATTCGGTCATGCGAGTGAAAGGCAATAATGATGATTATATGATGAACTTATTGAGATGAGAAAAGCTGGTATGAACTTGACCTCTCTTGTTTTTGTAAATATGATTAGTTCATCGTTCCTAATTCATCCTATTATGAATAAACATGTTTGCAATGACAATTATAGATTATAGTTGCTTATGCCATGCTTAATTATCTAGGAGCTTATAATGGTTTACCTTGCGTGCCAACATGCTATTAAAATGGTTGTGATGTGGTATGATAGGGTGGTATCCTCTTTTGAACGATTCGAGTGGCTTGACTTGGCACATGTTCACGCATGTAGTTGAAACAAAATCAACATAGCCTCTACGATATTTAAGTTCATGGTGCATTATATCCTACTCATGCTTGCATTCGGTGTTGATTAATTTTAATGCATGTTCATGACTGTTGTCGCTCTCTAGCTGGTCGCTTCCCAGTCTTTTTCTAGCCTTCACTTGTACTAAGCGGGAATACTGCTTGTGCATCCAATTCCATAAACCCCAAAGTTATTCCATATGAGTCCACCATACTTGCCTATATGCGGTATCTACCTGCTGTTCCAAATAAATTTGTATGTGCCAAACTCTAAACCTTCAAATAAACATTCTGTTTTGTATGCTCGAATAGCTCATGTATCAACTAGGGTTGTCTGTATCTTCCATGCTAGGCGGGTTATTCTCAAGAGGAGTGGACTCCGCTCCTCACTCATGAGAAAAGGGCTGGTCACCGGGATGCCCAGTCCCATGCTTTATGCAAATCAAATCAAAATAACTGCAAAGAAAACTCCCCCGGGACTCTTGTTAGTTGGAGGCACTCGTTGTTTCGAGCAAGCCATGTATTGATGCTTGTTGGTGGAGGGGGAGTATAAACTTTACCATTCTGTTTGGGAACTGCCTATAATGTGTGTAGCATGGAAGATATCAAGATCTCTTGGTTGTTATGTTGACAATGAAAGTATACCGCTCAAAATATTACTCATATCTATTTCAAAACCGAGCTCTGGCACCTCTACAAATCCCTGCTTCCCTCTGCGAAGGGCATATTTATTTACTTTTATGTTGAGTCATCATCCTCTTATTAAAAAGCACCAGTTGGAGAGCACCGCTATCATTTGTATTCATTACTGTTAGTTTACATTGAGTATGAATTGACTGGATCTCTTTTACCATGAATTACAATGTTTAGTCAGTCCTTGATCTTTAAAGGTGCTCTGCATTTACGTTTTGCGGTCTCAGAAAGGGCTAGCGAGATACCATCTTGTTATATCATATCATGATTGTTTTGAGAAAGTGTTGTCATCCAAGATTTATTATTATTGCTCGCTAGTTGATTATGCCATTGATATGAGTAAACATGAGACCTAAATGTTATTGCGAATATGGTTAGTTCATAATCTTTGCTGAAAACTTGAATGTTGGCTTTACATATTTACAACAACAAGAGCAAACAGAGTTTGTAAAAGTTTTTCTTTATCACTTTCAGTTTATCAACTCAATTGCTTGAGGACAAGCAAAGGTTTAAGCTTGGGGGAGTTGATACGTCTCCGTTGTGTCTACTTTTCCAAACACTTTTGCCCTTGTTTTGGACTCTAACTTGCATGATTTGAATGGAACTAACCCGAACTAACGCTGTTTTCAGCAGAATTGCCATGGTGTTATTTTTGTGCTGAAATAAAAGTTCTCGGAATGACCTAAAAATCAACGGAGAATTATTTTGGAATATATAAAAAATACTAGAAGAAGAATCCACGTCAGGGGGGCCTCCACCTGTCCACAAGGGTGGGGGCGCGCCCTACCCCCCTGGGCGCGCCCCCCTGCCTCGTGGGCCCCTAGATGCTCCACCGACCTCAACTCCAACTCTATATATTCGTGTTCGGGGAGAAAAAAATCAAAGAGAAGGATTCATCGCATTTTACGATACGGAGCCGCCGCCAAGCCCTAAACTCTCTCGGGAGGGCTGATCTGGTGTCCGTTCGGGGCTCCAGAGAGGGGAATCCGTCGCCATCGTCATCATCAACCTTCCTCCATCACCAATTTCATGATGCTCACCGCCGTGTGTGAGTAATTCCATCGTAGGCTTGCTGGACGGTGATGGGTTGGATGAGATTTATCATGTAATCGAGTTAGTTTTGTTAGGGTCTTATCCCTAGTATCCACTATGTTCTGAGATTGATGTTGCTATGACTTTGCTATGCTTAATGCTTGTCACTAGGGCCCGAGTGCCATGATTTCAGATCTGAACCTATTATGTTTTCATCAATATATGAGAGTTCTTGATCCTATCTTGCAAGTCTATAGTCACCTATTATGTGTTATGATCCGGCAACCCCGAAGTGACAATAATCGGGACCACTCCCATTGATGACCGTAGTTTGAGGAGTTCATGTATTCACTATGTGTTAATGCTTTGGTCCGGTACTCTATTAAAAGGATGCCTTAATATCCCTTAGTTTCCATTTGGACCCCGCTGCCATGGGAGGGTAGGAAAAAAATGGCATGCAAGTTCTTTTCCATGAGCACATATGACTATATTCGGAATACATGCCTACATTAAATTGATGAACTCGAGCTAGTTCTGTGTCACCCTAGGTTATGACTGTTACATGATCGATCGCATCTGGCATAATTCTCCATCACCGATCCATTGCCTACGAGCTTTTCCTATATTGTTCTTCGCTTATTTACTTTTCCGCTGCTACTGTTACCATCACTATAAAACCCAAAAATATTACTTTTGCTACCGTTACTTTTCCTATTGTTACCACTACTATCATATTACTTTGATACTAAACACTTTGCTGCAGATATTAAGTTTCCAAGTGTGGTTGAATTGACAACTCAGTTGCTAATACTTGAGAATATTCTTTGGCTCCCCTTGTGTCGAATCAATAAATTTGGGTTGAATACTCTACCCTCGAAATGGTTACGATCCCCTATACTTGTGGGTTATCAGTCTGCTTCATCCATAATAACTGAGTGCAGCAAGCGCCAATAGCAATATATTCGGCTTCGGCCATGGAGGGAGATACACAATCCTACTTCCTTGATGACCAATAGGCCAATGATCTACCGAGCAAATGACATGTCCCCGAAGTAGATTTCCTATCAACCAAGTCACCAGCCCAATCTGAGTCCGAATATCCAACAAGATCAAACTATGCTCCCTTAGGATACCATAAACCTAAGGTGGGGTGTGATCCAAATATCTCAGAATGCGCTTGACCGCTTGGTGATGTGTGTCAGGACCCCGACTCAATGCCACATAGATCTAGCATGTAACACTTCATATCACTTTGCGGCCTCACGCACGGTATTCCCACGGGTGTCGCCTTACCTTTACCCGGGACCGTTTGCGCCTTTTGGCACACGTATATGACAGTGTCGCTAGCATCCATATGATAAGGAGCCCGGGCTGACATGGCTAGTCGTAAACCCAAAGTGGCACAAACTTACAGAGACAGGCATCCATGACCCAGCATCGAACGTGTCGGTCATCAGCGAGTGAATCCAGGCTGTAGCACTGGGCTAGCAGGACTCCGGTGAACCGGGCTGTAGCGGGCTAACAGGACTCCGGTATTCATCGCGTGACATTTCCCCGAAGGGACAGACACAGGAACGAAGAAGGACACATGCCGGCCAGCCTAAGTGTTCCGGAGCAGTAGCAAGCTACCATGGCTCGGTGGAAACACTAGGAGGCATTTCCCGGTAAGAGAGGCTACTAAAGATAAACAACTAGATGGTCAGATCCCACACATACCAAGCATTTCAATAACATACACACAATATGCTCGATATGTGCAATACAACATGGCATCACAAAATGACTCTACGACTCGAGTAATTTATTCAATAGGCTTCGAGGAGCGAGATATTACAAACATGGGTCTCATGACCCAACATTCAGAGCATACAAATCAAAGCACAAGCGGAAGCTATCATGTCTGAGTACAGACATCTATAAATGAAAAAGGCTGAGAAGCCTAACTATCTACCAAATCCTGCCGAGGCACAAGATCGTAGCTGAGGTAACAAGCTAAACATCGAAGACCACGTGGAACTACTAGTGAGACCGAAATCTCTCTGCAAAAACATAAAATAGGCAAACGTGAGTACAAATGTACCCAGCAAGACTTACATCAGAACTATCTACATATGCATCATTATCAACAAAGGGGTGGTGGGGTTTAACTGCAGCAAGCCAGCTTTGACTCGGTGGCTATCCTGAACTACGACTGCAAGTAACTCTTTTGAGGTGGCGCACACGAGTCCACATATTCACCATATCAATACACCACTATGGATCCGCTCCCGTCTCCCTACGAGAACGCCATCCATAGCACTCACGCTTATCTTGCGTATTTTAGAGTATCCACTTTCACTTGTCTATGAACTGATATAAGCAACCCAGAAGTCCTTTTCCGCGGACACGGCTATTCGAATAGATGATGTTAACCCTGCAGGGGTGTACTTCTTCACACACGCTCTCACCACTTACCGCCGTTTACACGACATGTACTCGGCAACCTTCAAGCGGAAGCCCAACGTGGGTGTCGGCCACGGCCTACCTAAACACTCAAGTCTCTAGTCCAGGTTTATCGCCTATTCGGGTTCCATCCATGAGGAGATCCGGCCGGAGTTTCGCTCACAGCCCCAAACGATGTGAACAGGGTTCCGTGACACCAAACGGGCGCCCGGTTTACCCGGCCACGTGCCTACCGCATCACAGCCCACCCCTACGGTCAGCTGTGCGCACGGCCTCCAGCATACTACAAACACCAGAAACTACTTGCAACTCCTGGACAGAGGACAAGGGTGATCAAGAAGCCGAGAGGGTCCATTGGTTTCGGGCCCAATGCGTGGTAGTAGCTGAATCATGGATCACAAACACAGAACTCAGTTCCTGAGGACGGCTGCAATGAGACAACCCACCATGTACTCCTACATGGCCTCTCACCGCTACCTTTACCAAATCGTGTTCACACACTTAGCTCACACACAGTAGGACATGTTCACACGCCTCTGATTCATCCCCGATGAATCAGACCTGACTCAACTCTAAGCAGTAGCAGGCATGACAAACAAACATGAATGAGTAGGCACAACAGGGCTCAAACAACTCCTACTCATGCTAGTGGGTTTCATCTATTTACTGTGGAATGACAGGTCATGCAAAGGATAAAGGGGTTCAGCTACCGCAGCAGGTAACAGATGAATCGTTGTTGTCCTAATGCAGTAAAAGAGAGCAGGAGCGAGAGAGTGGGATTGTATCGGAATGAACAAGGGGGTTTTGCTTGCCTGGCACTTCTGAAGATAACATTGAGTCTTCATCAGTGTCAACGATCACATTATCGGTATCACGTCTATCGAGAGGGGACAAATACCGGCAACACAGAAGGAAACACAATCAATGCAATGCACAATATGATGCATGATCATGACATGGCAAAATGAATGTGTTTTGAGCTAATGCAACTAGCAACAGATTAAATGAAGTTGGTTTGAATACAAGATTCAAATTCAAACTCCATATGTGATTATTTAAATGCCCTTTAATTGATTTGTGCTAAACAGCAGCTATAAGTTGTTCTAACATGCATGAAAATGGTACAGATGGATTCCTTGAATTTTTCTGATAATTTTTCATATATAAATTATTTAATTTGGAGTTACGGTTGAATTTCTATGATTTTTAGAAGTTTTAGGCATTTTCTGGAATTTTCTGAATAAAAATAAATCCAGAAAACATAATTGCGTCAGCATTGCGTCACTATGACGTCAGCAGGTCAACAGACGCTGCTGCTGGTCAAACCTAACCAGTGGGGTCCACTGGTCAGTGACTGGGGCTGCTTAGTGCCAATGACAGGTGGGGCCGGGTCAACAGACACGTCAGCACGGTCAAAGCTGACGTGTGGGCCCATGGTGGTTAGGTTAACACTTAACAGAAAATAATAAAAATTAACTAAGGGCGTGGGGCCCATACGTCAGTGGCTCTGGGGAGGGTTAGTTGGGTCATTAGTGGTTAACTAGACCGGGGTTAGGCCGACGGCTCGTCGCCGGCGAGGTCAGTGGCGGCGGAACGCGTCGGGTTTCGCCCACAGGCGACCATTTGGACGGCGGATTGGTCCTACGCGTAGCTGGGGTTCGCGCGCGTCTGGTAGTGCAAGTGGGAGGAGCTGGGGTGGAGCGGGCTCGCCGGAGTCGAGCTCGCGGCGGCGCCGGAGTTCGGTGAGTGCGGGGTTGGCGCTGTGGTGCACGGGAGGGCGAGTTAGGATATGCGTTAGGCTCCTGGTGGCTTCCTGAGTGCGGTGACACGCTCCGAGACGAGCTCAAGCGGCTGTAGTGACGGCGGTGACGAGGTCAGCGGCGGCCGGAGTTCGGCCGCGGCGGAGCTATGGCCTAGAGCTCGCAAACGCGAGGGGAGAGAGAGGGGTTCTGCACGGAGGCTCACCGCGGAGCTGTAGGGAGGGTTAGTGGGCTCGGGGGCGGCCAGAGTGCAGCGAATCGACGGCGACGATCTCCGGTGGCCGAGGAGGGGAACGACGACGTGGGCGGCGATGCAGGGTTTCCGGAGGGCCGTGGATCGGTGGGAAGGAAGAGGGGGTCGAGGTGGAGCTCGCAAGCACAGCGAGGGGTCGAGGGGGAGACGGTGGCCGCGGCGTTACGGTGGCGCGGCTGCGGCTGCGCTCGGCGAGTGAGAGAGAGAGGAAGCAGAGGAGAGATACAAGGGAGAGGGAGAGAGCGAGGGGGTCCAGGGGGGTCGGGGCATCGTGGTGGCGTGAGGGGGAGGCTCAGGAACGCATCAGTGGAAGCAGGAGGTGGCCGAGGCGGCATCGGCGCTCGCCACCGAGCTGCTTCGGTGCGAGGGGAGGAAGATGACAAGGGGGAGGAGGTGGGCTGGGCCGCTGCTGGCTGCACAGTGTTGGGCCAGGTAAGTGGCGCCAGGTAAGTCCTTCTGCTCTCTCTCTTTTACTTTTTTTCTATTATCTGTAGTTTGTTTTGATTTAGTTTAGCAACTAAATCATTTAAATAAATTCTGTAGATTTTTATGTGGCTTGCTAAAATATATACAAAGCCACTCACAAACTTCCAGAATTATTGGAGTCATATTTAATATATATTAAATATAAATCCAAAGCAAATAGTTATTGGATTAATTCAAATGGCCAAAATAATTATCTCTGTGACTCCAAAAATATTGGTTTAAATTTTACCTCTTACCAATATTTCCATGGAATAACAGGAACATTTTCTTGGACACATTTGAGAAGATTTAAATGTTGGTTATTTTTAGAGGTTTCCTGAGGCTTTTGAAAATTCCTCAATTCAAATTTCATTTGAATTTAAACATGATGCACACACCATACAACACCAGAAGCTAGGGATGTGACAACTCACCCCCACTAAACAAAAATCTCGTCCCGAGATTCAAGCGTAGGGTAGGGTGAAGGGGAAACACAAACTAGTATAATCTTCATGATCCAGGGTGCACTTCAAATGAACGTTGTTTCGATCACCATCTTTGTCTTGTCGTCTTGTTCTGAGAACTCCAATTGACATGACAATGAGAGGAAAGGGAAACTCTAGCAGGATCGATCTTCTAGAAGACCGAACAACTCACGGAATGAGACATAGAGCCATCTCTCGGGTTGAGACACGAGATACACATCAAGAGGGGTGGAAAGAAACGGATGACGAAGGTTCACTAGGTGGACAACAATTTCACGCTTAAGAAGGTGGTAAACGATTGCCCACGTAGCGAGGAGTTGAGTTGCCATGATACCACGACGAAACATCCTGGAGGAGGGTGATTCGTAGATTATTGTCTTAAGTGGCAAAAAGAATTACCTTTGATTCAGAGATCATTGAAACTCTTTATACCAGCCTAAGGCAAATCACAGCAATCGATTGGCGGGGTCGGTAGAATGGCATACTTGGACTTGGATGATGTGGATTACCTTGTTGAAGACAACGTAATGGATGAATTTGCTTATCACCGGTAATGGAAGAGACCCATGGTAGAATGACACATTGGCGGTGCAAGCTGGGAACAAAATGCAAATGCTGGGAATGATTCTGGTAACTGGGGAAGAACCCAACAATAGAGAGTGAATTCACTGTTTGAGAAGGTCATAGCATTGCCGAGGAAACTGAGAGGAATCCCAGTTAGAGATGATGATAACACGTAGCGCTTGTGCGTGCTCTCAAGAACTTGAGCATTTCCATAATCATCAAGGTTTTATCAACATCCGTGTCAAGGGTCCGGTAACACAACTTACTACCATGATGAATGGTGATGGAGGATGCAGATGCGAAGGAGGATAACACTTTCTCAGATTTCACCTTAGCGAGGTCAAGCAAATAAAATCTGGATGATCGACCGAGAGACATTTAGCACTCCGCTTCTAATGTTCTCCTTGATGTGCTAGCGTAATCCACCCATAGATATGGTTTGATATCTAGAACATCAAGTAAAAAGGTCAGACTTTGGAACACAGAAATCCATAGGGGCAACTAGGGAGTAATCCTACGAAATCCCTATGGGGGAGGGTGGCCAACTTCTTCAATCAAGATATTATGATAACAGGTCTTCCGGCTGGGTGTGTTGGCCACGACATCCACTTTACCGGTTTTCGAGGGACCGATATTATAGTTCTTGGGAAATGTTCCAAACCATCATATCTGCCTGAGATTCAGATCTGGTTGGTGTCAGGATATTCCAGACTCATCGAGTCTAGGAAGAAAAATGAAAGTTTGCAACACAAATCGACGAGATGACGTTGCGGGATTCTCGGGAGATGAACTACGATAGCAAGCTCCAAAACATGAGCTGGTTCTGCTACAAACATGTGAACATGTTGTCCAAGACAAGCATGACCACAAAGTAGTCTTATAATAAAACACTACCGAGTTCAGGAGGGGGAACCATCATTAATGACATCGAAGTCTCCACGCGTGGAAGTCCAAAGAGTTCACCTTGGACAGACTCCTTTATCTTTGAACAACTCAATCAGTGGCTTGGTGTGCTCGGAACACATATGGAATGAAGGTTGCAAGTCTCCAGACCACAGAATACTTCGCACGTATGCATGACTGACTTGGGATGATTCCAGAGGAAGCAACATTGACTTTCTCGAGTCCACGGCGGCAACTTGCATCAAATGCACATGAACTAGAGGAAGTCACTCCTTTCATCAAACAAATACTTCATGAGTTAGCATGAAGAAATGCTTTCAAAAGTTTCCAACACTAGCTTAATGTTCAACAAAATCATGGAGGAGATAAGGATGTTGTCAATGGGCTCAACAACAATTCATCTGGGTTTCCTTTTAAAAGGAATTCCATAGTTAAGTGAACAGGTGATAGCATTGGTCAGGCCAAAGATGCAATGGTGTATGCTCGAGGGATCAACCACGAATAAGACAACATTACGAGCATCATTGGTACTGATTTGATTTGACTATAGCCCACACTCAAATCAAAGGATTGATAAGACAATAGGTCCAGCAACTGATCACAGGGACCAATCGATGAAGATATCATCTTTCTTCAACACACACTACACAAGATTATCCCTTTGGAACGAACTAAGTCAGGCAAGCTCTTATCCTCCAACTCTCCAAGTTGTTGTCTAGCTTAACCAACTAGCTCAGGCTATCCAACACGGATTCTTGGAGAAGGGGTGGTTTACAGGAATAAACCAACTTGATCACGAACTCAACATAGCGGTCAGGTGACAGCCTGGTAATACTTCCGAGAAGATATTCAGAAAATCACGAACCACCGATATGTTACTAAGATCGAGAACAATCTTGCTTTTCAGGGCAAGATGATATGATCAAATGAGTGAGGACTTGACACAGTCCTAACTCATTGACCGAAGGGTGCACCGAAATAAGAACTAGATAGCACGATCAGTCTTAGGGTGACGATTCAATAATCAATATGCTGAGAATGAGGTTATCGTCCATTAACTACCAAGCAATGGGGTTGCTAGGAGTATTGAGTTCACACATCATGATTCACTTGTCGGCACTCCGGCTGCAACAACACGGAACCGAGGAATGAAAAAGGATGGCGAGAAGTATCACTATGTCAAGAATTCACAAAAGGTGGTGCAATTCTCATGAAATTCCTGTCATAAAGAAGGTAATACTTCAGGGTAGAGCAGACCAGAAGCTGGATTGTAACTTGATCTGCGGAACACAACTACTTTGACCCAATCCTAAATATGGATGAGGTACTGGAGTTTGTTTCTCCTATTCATTCTGAAATAGAATGGCTTGGCGGACCACAAGGGTAATAGGCATCGATGAACGAATGCACGCATACTCTTGACTATCAATTGATAGACGAGGGTCAGAAGACAACTAAAGAGGGACAACTCAAAGGAACATACGATTTTCTGAGTTGTGGATGCATGGTTTAGCATGTCGAACGAATTCCACATATTTCTTCCGGATAACCCATGCAGAAAGGTAGAACTGGCAGAGTCACAATGTAGAATCGAGAACCCATCGAGAGCACTCTGATTGTGATCTTTCGATCAGCGAGGAACATCTGCCATAAGCGGTTCATAGTATTTGGAAGAAAGGAATACCACGAACATCAAGGACTAATGCAAAGGTTACTAATAACCTAAAGGAACGAGCAAAACTATCAACATGAAGCAAGTAGGGTGAATCTCGGGTTCAAAACCCAGGGATAGAATACCTACTACTAAATGGCATCACGGGATGCTTTCGATAATGACGGCCAGAGTCATCACACTGGAACATAAATCATGGCTAGACTACTAGATGATCCCCTGAGACACCTAGGGTCATAATAGTAACTCCAACATAATGTCAAGGCAATAGAATACCTCAACTCAACAATTAGTGTGATTGAGCTGGCATAAAGGAACATCGAAACCAGAGGGAAAGGATTTTGCAAATGTATCAGACTATTTAGAAACCTGGAATGACTCGGACAACATAACGGCTGTAAATGCTCAGAAAGATTTGAGACATTCACAAAAATGGTGACATAACCACTCAGAAGCACAATATCAAGGTTTCGAGATCAACAGTTAACGTACGGAAGTAGTAGAAACTGAACTCAAGCTTAAATCCAACAATCTATAAGTCTACGGATTAGTAACACGTGATCCTGATAGAAAGAAGAGATAGCCTAGTTCTTAATCCCCGCAGGAAAGATAAGATGACTCAGATCAGAAGGGCATGAGGTATAAGGAGTAAAAGAGCCTTACGTTCCATCCCACAATCAATTCCCTTATATAACTAAAGAATTTCTAGACTCAACTTCAACCAGTTTGGCTTGGTAATCCTACAGGCAGTCAAGCTCTGATACCAACGCTGTCAGGACCCCGACTCAATGCCACATAGATCTAGCATGTAACACTTCATATCACTTTGCGGCCTCACGCACGGTATTCCCACGGGTGTCGCCTTACCTTTACCCGGGACCGTTTGCGCCTTTTGGCACACGTATATGACAGTGTCGCTAGCATCCATATGATAAGGAGCCCGGGCTGACATGGCTAGTCGTAAACCCAAAGTGGCACAAACTTACAGAGACAGGCATCCATGACCCAGCATCGAACATGTCGGTCATCAGCGAGTGAATCCAGGCTGTAGCACTGGGCTAGCAGGACTCCGGTGAACCGGGCTGTAGCGGGCTAACAGGACTCCGGTATTCATCGCGTGACATTTCCCCGAAGGGACAGACACAGGAACGAAGAAGGACACATGCCGGCCAGCCTAGGTGTTCCGGAGCAGTAGCAAGCTACCATGGCTCGGTGGAAACACTAGGAGGCATTTCCCGGTAAGAGAGGCTACTAAAGATAAACAACTAGATGGTCAGATCCCACACATACCAAGCATTTCAATAACATACACACAATATGCTCGATATGTGCAATACAACATGGCATCACAAAATGACTCTACGACTCGAGTAATTTATTCAATAGGCTCCGAGGAGCGAGATATTACAAACATGGGTCTCATGACCCAACATTCAGAGCATACAAATCAAAGCACAAGCGGAAGCTATCATGTCTGAGTACAGACATCTATAAATGAAAAAGGCTGAGAAGCCTGACTATCTACCAAATCCTGCCGAGGCACAAGATCGTAGCTGAGGTAACAAGCTAAACGTCGAAGACCACGTGGAACTACTAGTGAGACCGAAATCTCTCTGCAAAAACATAAAATAGGCAAACGTGAGTACAAATGTACCCAGCAAGACTTACATCAGAACTATCTACATATGCATCATTATCAACAAAGCGGTGGTGGGGTTTAACTGCAGCAAGCCAGCTTTGACTCGGTGGCTATCCTGAACTACGACTGCAAGTAACTCTTTTGAGGTGGCGCACACGAGTCCACATATTCACCATATCAATACACCACTATGGATCCGCTCCCGTCTCCCTACGAGAACGCCATCCATAGCACTCACGCTTATCTTGCGTATTTTAGAGTATCCACTTTCACTTGTCTATGAACTGATATAAGCAACCCAGAAGTCCTTTTCCGCGGACACGGCTATTCGAATAGATGATGTTAACCCTGCAGGGGTGTACTTCTTCACACACGCTCTCACCACTTACCGCCGTTTACACGACATGTACTCGGCAACCTTCAAGCGGAAGCCCAACGTGGGTGTCGGCCACGGCCTACCTAAACACTCAAGTCTCTAGTCCAGGTTTATCGCCTATTCGGGTTCCATCCATGAGGAGATCCGGCCGGAGTTTCTCTCACAGCCCCAAACGATGTGAACAGGGTTCCGTGACACCAAACGGGCGCCCGGTTTACCCGGCCACGTGCCTACCGCATCATAGCCCACCCCTACGGTCAGCGCTGCGCACGGCCTCCAGCATACTACAAACACCAGAAACTACTTGCAACTCCTGGACAGAGGACAAGGGTGATCAAGAAGCCGAGCGGGTCCATTGGTTTCGGGCCCAATGCGTGGTAGTAGCTGAATCATGGATGACAAACACAGAACTCAGTTCCTGAGGACGGCTGCAATGAGACAACCCACCATGTACTCCTACATGGCCTCTCACCGCTACCTTTACCAAATCGTGTTCACACACTTAGCTCACACACAGTAGGACATGTTCACACGCCTCTGATTCATCCCCGATGAATCAGACCTGACTCAACTCTAAGCAGTAGCAGGCATGACAAACAAACATGAATGAGTAGGCACAACAGGGCTCAAACAACTCCTACTCATGCTAGTGGGTTTCATCTATTTACTGTGGAATGACAGGTCATGCAAAGGATAAAGGGGTTCAGCTACCGCAGCAGGTAACAGATGAATCGTTGTTGTCCTAATGCAGTAAAAGAGAGCAGGAGCGAGAGAGTGGGATTGTATCGGAATGAACAAGGGGGTTTTGCTTGCCTGGCACTTCTGAAGATAACATTGAGTCTTCATCAGTGTCAACGATCACATCATCGGTATCACGTCTATCGAGAGGGGACAAATACCGGCAACACAGAAGGAAACACAATCAATGCAATGCACAATATGATGCATGATCATGACATGGCAAAATGAATGTGTTTTGAGCTAATGCAACTAGCAACAGATTAAATGAAGTTGGTTTGAATACAAGATTCAAATTCAAACTCCATATGTGATTATTTAAATGCCCTTTAATTGATTTGTGCTAAACAGCAGCTATAAGTTGTTCTAACATGCATGAAAATGGTACAGATGGATTCCTTGAATTTTTCTGATAATTTTTCATATATAAATTATTTAATTTGGAGTTACGGTTGAATTTCTATGATTTTTAGAAGTTTTAGGCATTTTCTGGAATTTTCTGAATAAAAATAAATCCAGAAAACATAATTGCGTCAGCATTGCGTCACTATGACGTCAGCAGGTCAACAGACACTGCTGCTGGTCAAACCTGACCAGTGGGGTCCACTGGTCAGTGACTGGGGCTGCTTAGTGCCAATGACAGGTGGGGCCGGGTCAACAGACACGTCAGCACGGTCAAAGCTGACGTGTGGGCCCATGGTGGTTAGGTTAACACTTAACAGAAAATAATAAAAATTAACTAAGGGCGTGGGGCCCATACGTCAGTGGCTCTGGGGAGGGTTAGTTGGGTCATTAGTGGTTAACTAGACCGGGGTTAGGCCGACGGCTCGTCGCCGGCGAGGTCAGTGGCGGCGGAGCGCGTCGGGTTTTGCCCACAGGCGACCATTTGGACGGCGGATTGGTCCTACGCGTAGCTGGGGTTCGCGCGCGTCTGGTAGTGCAAGTGGGAGGAGCTGGGGTGGAGCGGGCTCGCCGGAGTCGAGCTCGCGGCGGCGCCGGAGTTCGGTGAGTGCGGGGTTGGCACTGTGGTGCACGGGAGGGCGAGTTAGGATATGCGTTAGGCTCCTGGTGGCTTCCTGAGTGCGGTGACACGCTCCGAGACGAGCTCAAGCGGCTGTAGTGACGGCGGTGACGAGGTCAGCGGCGGCCGGAGTTCGGCCGCGGCGGAGCTATGGCCTAGAGCTCGCAAACGCGAGGGGAGAGAGAGGGGTTCTGCACGGAGGCTCACCGCGGAGCTGTAGGGAGGGTTAGTGGGCTCGGGGGCGGCCGGAGTGCAGCGAATCGACGGCGACGATCTCCGGTGGCCGAGGAGGGGAACGACGACGTGGGCGGCGATGCAGTGTTTCCGGAGGGCCGTGGATCGGTGGGGAGGAAGAGGGGGTCGAGGCGGAGCTCGCAAGCACAGCGAGGGGTCGAGGGGGAGACGGTGGCCGCGGCGTTACGGTGGCGCGGCTGCGGCTGCGCTCGGCGAGTGAGAGAGAGAGGAAGCAGAGGAGAGATACAAGGGAGAGGGAGAGAGCGAGGGGGTCCAGGGGGGTCGGGGCATCGTGGTGGCGTGAGGGGGAGGCTCGGGAACGCCTCGGTGGAAGCAGGAGGTGGCCGAGGCGGCATCGGCGCTCGCCACCGAGCTGCTTCGGTGCGAGGGGAGGAAGATGACAAGGGGGAGGAGGTGGGCTGGGCCGCTGCTGGCTGCACAGTGTTGGGCCAGGTAAGTGGCGCCAGGTAAGTCCTTCTGCTCTCTCTCTTTTACTTTTTTTCTATTATCTGTAGTTTGTTTTGATTTAGTTTAGCAACTAAATCATTTAAATAAATTCTGTAGATTTTTATGTGGCTTGCTAAAATATATACAAAGCCACTCACAAACTTCCAGAATTATTGGAGTCATATTTAATATATATTAAATATAAATCCAAAGCAAATAGTTATTGGATTAATTCAAATGGCCAAAATAATTATCTCTGTGACTCCAAAAATATTGGTTTAAATTTTACCTCTTACCAATATTTCCATGGAATAACAGGAACATTTTCTTGGACACATTTGAGAAGATTTAAATGTTGGTTATTTTTAGAGGTTTCCTGAGGCTTTTGAAAATTCCTCAATTCAAATTTCATTTGAATTTAAACATGATGCACACACCAGACAGCACCAGAAGCTAGGGATGTGACAATGTGATTCTTTCGGTGCATCTTGATAGCGGTCACACATGCAAACACTCAACATAATGTCAAATCTAGATGCACATAGGTAAAGAAGAGAACCAATCAAAGCTTTCTGATCATAATCCTTACCATACACATCTGCATCTAGCTTACCATTTGTGGGCATTGGAGTTTTATAGCCCTTCGTTTTGGAATCTTGCATTTGAACTTCTTCAGGCATTATTTCGGATATTTCTCCTGAGAAATGAAAATGACATTTGCTTGTTGACGAATTTACAGTTCGAGAAAGAATTTGAGTTCACCAATCATAGACATTTGATATTTATCGGACATCATTGTCCCGAACTCTAAGCTGCAATCATTGTTAGTACAGCCGAAGATAATATCATCCACATAGATTTGACATACGAATAGATCATTATCTACAGCACGAGTGAAAAGTGTGGGATTAATGGATCCTGCCTTGAACCCTTTGTCGAGCAAAAACTTCTTCAAGGTGTCATACCAAGCTCGAGGGGCTTGCTTCAGCCCATATAAAGCCTTTTGCAACCTGAAAACTTTGTTAGGAAACTCAGGGTGTTCAAAGCCAGGTAGTTTTCTAACATAAACTTCCTCATCATTTTCACCATTGAGGAAAGAACTTTTCACATCCATTTGATAAAGAAAGATATCATTGAAATTTGCATAAGCGAGAAGAATGCGAATTGCCTAAAGGCGCGCAACAAGAGCATATGTCTCACCGAAATCAATACCTTCTACCTGAGTGTACCCTTGACCAACAAGTTGTGCTTTGTTTCTCACCACAATGCCATTCTCATCTTGCTTATTGCGGAAAATCCTTTTTGTGCTGATGATATTATGCTTCTTGGGATTCGGTTTGTCAACCAGTTCCACACATCATTCAGTTCGAATTGCACTCCTCTTGCATTGCGTTCATCCAATCTCGATCATTCATGGATTTTTCATACTTGGTAGGTTCTGTCAATGAGACAAAGGAGAAACTTCCATAGTAGTTAGCTAAACGAGTGCGTGAACGAGTTGTTGGTCAATAACCTGGATTCTCAATGTCATCGAGAATTAATGAAGGATCAACTCGATTTACCACTCAAGGATGAGGATTTTCATCTTGATGATCATTTTCATCCGTATCAGCATTTGTATCATCATTCCCTTCGGGATTTGCATTTTGATTGGCATTTCGATTTTGATTGCCATTCGGAGGAGCATTTGCTTCGGTGGTGGCTTGACGAGTTCTGCTTCGAGTCATAGGAGCATCATCATCAGAGGACTCGGGTGCATTTCCTTCAACAGGCTTGACACTCCCAATGGCCATTTTCCGAATAGCATCCGATATCAGTGGTTCATCTATCACATTTGGCAGGTGCTCCTTTTAAGAACCGTTAGATTCATCAAATCGCACACTTAACGTTTCCATAACTTTCATGTGCTGAGAGTTATAGACATGATACGTATGCGAGTTTGAGCCATAACTGAGAAGAAAACCTTCATGTGCCTTAGGTGCAAACTTGGAAGAATGATTCATATGAAGAATGTAACAAGGTGCACACAAAAACATGTAGATAAGAAACATTCAGTTTCTTGCCAGTGATAAGCTCATAAGAAGTTTTCTTAAGGAACTTGTGAAGATAAACACCATTGATAACATGACAAGCAGTGTTAATAGCATCAGCCCAGAAGCGAATGGGAGTTTTGTACTCACTGAGCATAGTTCTTGCCATTTCAATAAGAGTCTTGTTCTTTCGTTCAACAACCCCATTCTATTGGGGAGTGTATGCAGCAGAGAACTCATGAGTAATGCAATGTTCATCATGAAATTCAGCAATATGAGTATTTTTTTAACTTAGTTCCATTGTCACTTCTGACATTCTTAATTTGCACATCATATTCATTCTGGGCCTTCTTAGCAAAACTTTTGAAGATATCTTGAGTACAAGTCTTGTCTTCGAGAAAAAATACCCAGGTGTATCGAGAATAATCATCAACAATAACCAGACCACAATGACTGCCACCAAAGCTTGCATAATTTTGAGGACCGAATAAATCCATATGAAGAATTCCCAGTGGTCTTGTTGTGGTCATAACTGTCTTGGATGAGTGATGCTTCTTAGCCAATTTACCAGCCTCACATGCAGCACAGAGACGATTCTTGTCGAATTTTACATCAAGAATGCCACGGGTGTTATTTTTCTTCACCAGGGTCTGCAAATTTCTCATACCTACATGACCAAGTCTATGGTGCCACAGCCATCCCTCGGTTGCTTTTGCAAGCAAACAAGTTTGGACTGAGGGGCCCTTAGAGAAATCCACAATATACAGATCACCTTTTCTAGTTCCCTCAAAGACGAAGGAATTGTCAGAGGCCATGAAGACAATGCATTTGGATATTGAAAAGAGAACTAGCATGACTAAATCACATAGCTTGCAAACAGACATAAGATTGAATCCAAGAGATTGAACAAGTAAAACATCATCAATGGATTTGTCCTTGGACATAGCAATTTTACCTAGCCAAATTACCTTCCCTTTGTTGTTGTCGCCAAAAGTAATATACTTTAGAGGAGAAGCAGTTAAGTTGGGGTCAACAAACAACGACTTGTCTCCGGTCATATGACTAGTGCATCCACTATCCATTATCCATTCTGTACACCCGGAGACATAGTCATGTAGGAGAATTAGGCTTTATTAACCACCCACATCTTTGCAGGTGGCTTCGAAATAGTAGAACGAGCAGGATATGATTTCTTTCGGTAGGCATAATTGAAGTAAATATGCCCTAGAAGCAATAATAAAGTTATTATTTATTTCCTTATATCGTGATAAATGTTTATTATTCATGCTAGAATTGTATTAACCGAAAACTTAGTACATGTGTGAATACATAAAATTGAGTGTCACTAGTATGCCTCTACTTGACTAGCTTGTTAATCAAAGATGGTTAAGTTTCCTAGCCATGAACAAGACTTGTCATTTGATGAATGGGATCACATCATTATAGAATGATGTGATTGACTTGACCCATCCGTTAGCTTAGCACTTTGATCGTTTAGTTTACTGCTATTGCTTTCTCCATAACTTATAGATGCTCCTATGACTATGATATTATGCAACTCCTGAATACCGGAGGAACACTTAGTGTGCTATCAAACGTCACAACGTAACTGGGTGACTATAAAGATGCTCTAAAGGTGTCTCTGATGGTGTTTGTTGAGTTGGCATAGATCAAGATTAGGATTTGTCACTCTGTGTATCGAAGAGGTATCTCTGGGCCCTCTCGGTAATGCACGTCACTATAAGCCTTGCAAGCAATGTGACTAATGAGTTAGTTACGGGATGTTGCATTACGGAATGAGTAAAGAGACTTGCCGGTAACGAGATTGAACTAGGTATTGAGATAACAATGATCGAATCTCGGGCAAGTAACATACCGATGACAAAGGCAACAGCGTATGTTGTTATGCGGTTTGATCAATAAAGATCTTCATAGAATATGTAGGAACCAATATGAGCATCCAAGTTCTGCTATTGGTTATTGACCGGAGATGAGTCTCGGTCATGTCTACATAGTTCTCGAACCCGTAGGGTCTGCATGCTTAACGTTCGGTGACGATCGATATTATGAGTTTATGTGTTTTGATGTACTGAAGGTTGTTCAGAGTCCTGGATATGATCACGGACATGACGAGGAGTCTCGAAATGGTCGAGACATAAAGATCGATATATTGGATGACTATGTTTGGACATTGGAATGGTTCCGGGTGAGTTCGAGCATATATCGGAGTACCGGGAGGTTACCGGACCCCCCCCAGGGGGGAAGTATATGGGCCTTATTGGAACATAGTGGGAGAGAGGAGAAGGGAGCCTAGGAGGGGGCTCCCCCCATCCCAAGCCCAATCTGAATTGGGTGGGGGCCGCCCCCTCCCTTTCCTTCCTCCTCTCTCCCCCTTCCTTCCTCTCCCAATCCAACTAGGGAAGGGGGGATCCTACTCCTAGTGGGACTAGAAATCCCTTGGGCGCGCCATAGAGGGTCGGCCCCTCCCCCTCGTCCACTCCTTTATATACGGGGAAGGGGGCACCCCATAGACACACAAGTTAATTATTTAGCCGTGTGCGGTGCCCCCCTCCACAGATTTCCACCTCGGTCATATTGTTGCAGTGCTTAGGTGAAGCCGTGCGCCGGTAGCTTCATCATCACCCTCATCACGCCGTCGTGCTGACAAAACTCTCCTTCAACACTCAACT
Source organism: Triticum aestivum (assembly GCF_018294505.1). NCBI lineage: Eukaryota > Viridiplantae > Streptophyta > Magnoliopsida > Poales > Poaceae > Triticum > Triticum aestivum. Next base: position 164,640,661 of record NC_057803.1, on the reverse strand, counting down.
TGATCTAGAGTTCGCGGGACGTTACCGAGCCAAACGTGTGCATATCGCGGAGGTGTCGTACCTTCTGTGCTAGGATTGGTCGGATTGTGAAGACGTACGACTACATCAACCGCGTTGTCATAATGCGCCCGCTTACGGTCTATGAGGGTACGTGGACAACACTCTCCCCTCTTGTTGCTATGCATCGCCTAGATAGATCTTGCGTGTGCGTAGGAAAATGTTTGAAATTACTGTGTTCCCCAACAGTGGCATCCGAGCCAGGTTTATGCATAGATGTTATATGCACGAGTAGAACACAAAGGAGTTGTGGGCGTGGATATATATACATATTGCTTGCCGTCACTAGTTGATTCTTGATTCAGCGGTATTGTTGGATGAAGCGGGTCAGACCGACATTACGCGTACGCTTACGCGAGACTAGTTTTACCGATGTGCTTCGCACACAGATGTCTAGTGGGTGTCTGTTTCTCCAACTTTAGTTGAATCAGATTCAATGAACAAGGTTCTTTCTGAAGATCAAAAAGCAATCACTATACCGCGTTCTGGTCTTTGATGTTGTCGGATTTCGGGTTCCGGCAGACCCTTGAGGTTCGAACACTGGGGTGCGCGCGGAGATTTCGCCTTCTACCTACCTTCACCCCTCCGCCTCGCTAAGATCTAAGCTATGGAAAGAACAGCACAAGAGACACAGGGTTTATACTGGTTCAGGCCACCGTTGTGGTGTAATACCCTACTCCAGTGTGTGGTGTGGTGGATTGCCTCATGGGCTGATGATGATGAACAATACAAGGAAGAACAGCCTCGCGAGGGTCTGTTCTTGGCTGGGGGGATGAACTGCTAGGAGGAGTTCAGTCACCCTTCTCTCTCTCTTTCTTCTCGATTCTCTCTCCGATTCCGATCCCAGCTTGTTTCCGGGTTGGCCGATTCTCGATCCCCCTACCCTGGGGGTGGCTAGTCCTATTTATAGGCAATGGCCCTGGGCCTCTTCCCAAATATTAAGCGGGAAGGGAGCCAACAATTGGCCATTTTGAAGGGGAACATCTGGTACACTTATCCTGACTAAAGTTGGTCCTCGCCTTCCAAAGACTCTGGTGGTGACGCTGGCTTGGGCTCCACAATGACTTCCTCCCTGCCGGTGGACTGGTCTTGGTCTCGTTGCATCGAAACGGGTGCCTTTGCTTGATGCTCTCGCCTGCGCTTGCTCCCTTTGCACCAAAGAGGAAAGGAGGACACTACGCGGGCTGGCGCCCGCCTGGCACCCTTGGTCATCATGGCTTGCATCACAGGCACCTCGTGAGGTACCCCGCCTTGATCTCTCCGCCTCCTCGCGAGCCAGCCTGATGAGGCCGTGCCTGAGGAAGCTCCGTGTCGTCCGCCCCGCCAGGCTTGGCCCCTCGCGAGGGTCTTGGGTCTGTGTTGATGAAGATGGGCCGTGCTGGGCCCCCTTTTGAGCCACGCCGCAGGCCGCAGGTAGGCAAGTCTGGGGACCCCCGTTCCCAGAACGCCGACAGTAGCCCCCGGGCCCAAGGCGTGCCCGGACTTGGCCGTGCAGGGAGGCGAAAGGGCAAGAGCGAAGCGCCGCGGGCCCTAACAGCCTGCGGCCTCGGGCGCCGTGTGGCGGTTGATTGGGCGTGGGCGGCACTGTTCCCCCACGCCCCTTAATTTTGCGCCATGCTAGGCGGACTCATAGTCGTACACAGCCGCTCCCCTTTCTGTTGCTCGAGCGCCCTCTGTCCTTCCTCCTCTCGAACTCCAGCTTCTGTTTTCAACCCAATCTCGAACCTTCCCCCCTTCCCATCGCCATGGCTCCGATGAAGAAGGGAAGAGGGAAGAAACCCATGCCTCCGCCTTGCTCGCCGCCGTCGGTGGCCCCCGCCGAGGGCTTGGGCAAGGTCAGCTCAGCTCTGGCCACTATCTTCAACGAATGTGGGAGGATGACGGCCTGGCCCGCATCCCACTTCTCCATCGACAGGATAGTCACGGAGGTCCTGTATTTTGCTGACGCCCTGTGGGCGGGTCTGGTTCCCCCCTTTTCTGATTTCTTCAATGTCGTGCTTTCCCACTATCAGATCCACATGATGCATCTGGGTTCTAAATCCATCACCCTCCTTTCGGTCTTCGCCTTTGTTTGCGAGGCAATGATGGGCATCCTTCCTTCAGTTGCCTTGCTGTGCCACTTCTTCTCTCTGCGCCTTGTCGACCCTACCCAATGCTGGTCGTGCGTGAGCTTCGTTGCCGCGTCTGAGACAACGGCCTCAAGGATTGACTTCAGGCTCCCTCTGCCCGCGGCTGGGTTCCACGAGCGGTGGCTGTATGTGGATGTGGGGGTGCCCAGCCCCGTGCTATCGGAGCCAACTTCGCCTGCTGTCCCCAATTCGGGCTGGTGCCAGGAGACGCTTGAGAGCCCCGGGCTCGTCTTCGTCTAGCACCGCTTCGCGTTCTTGAGGTCACTTGGTGTGATAGTGCCCAAGGTGGTGAAGGAGTTCCTGCTATGCCGCGTTGCTCCTCTCCAACGCCACTCCCGCCGGATGTGGGCCTTCAGCGGGCCTGATGATCGTATGAGGCTCCAGGAAGAGGACCTGATGCCTGAAGTGCTGAGGACAGCGCTCTTGATCCTGACTGGGGACCCCAACCCTGGCAACATCCAGCAGGGAGGGGCCTTGCTGTACCTCTGCCAGAACAGGGGCGATTTTGTGAAGCAGATGCCTATCTTTGATGAGTGGGGGTCGCGCCCCGCCGGCCTCCAGGGGCCTCGCGAGAACCCAGTGATGGTGACTGCCCTTCCAGTCGGCCAAGGTGACTCTTCCTCAAGTGGCGGAGCAGGGAGGCATGAGGCGCCAGAGGCCGAGGGGGCTCTCGGCGGGGTGACAGCGTCGGGCGATGCTCATGAGGGAGCAGCTCTTGGGGCCCGTGCCGCTGAGGCTGAGGGTGACAAGCAGCTGCCCTCAGCTGTGACTGAGGCTCCTGAGGCTCCAGCTGCTTCTCTTGGCGAGGCGATTGGCAGCGTGCATCAGGCAGGCGCCCCTGACGCAGATCGCCTTGCCGCTCCATCTTCGTCGCAGGTTGATCCCTACGCTCAACTCTTGGGCCGCTTCCGCGTGGACTTTGAGGCCCTCCGGAAGAGAAGGGAGGCCCTGGGCGACGATTACCCTTGTCGCCTGCTGAAGCGTAGGAAGTACTTCGCCACTGATGAGTAAGCCTTCTCCTTTCCCAGCTCCCGATCCTTCTGTTGCTTTTACTGATCCTTGCTCCGCAGGCCCCTTCCAGCCGAGCTCGCGGAGACGGCTGAGGTGCCGTCCCCCTTGGCTTCGCCCCCTCCACCGTCCTCAAGCGCTCCGAGCAGCAGAGCCCTTGTGGTGAGGGCGATCGGAGAGGCGAACCGTCCCGAGGCGCATCGTGGCCCTGCGCACCTCGCGATCCTCCTTCGCGGGCCTTCTCGTGGCATAGCCAGCCTGCCGTGGGCTTCTCGCCTGGTCGTGGACTGCGATTGGCTGAGGCGCTCCCTGCGCTCTTCATCTAGGGACGGGCTGGCTCCAGGCCGGGCTTCTGGCGTGGCGTGCCCGGCCGTCGCGAGGGTGCCAGCCCCCAGCCCCCTGCCCGGAGGGGGAGTGCTGATTCGTGGCCCCCGGCGCTTGCTTGGGGCAGATGATGGTGTGGAAGACGTGCTCGAGCGCGCCCGGGAGCGTCGCGCTCTTCGCCAAGGATTCCTTCGAAGGGCGGCTGACACGGTGAGCCTGCTTGGTGAGGAGCTTGCTGATGAAGACGCGCGCCTTGAGGCCGAGGGCCTGCGCCTGGCTGCAGAGAGGCGCGAGCTGGAGGGCGCCATCGCCCTTGCGCGCCGTCAGCGCGATCTTGACGACGCAGAGGCCAAGGCGTCGCTGGTGGCCTCTCGGGAGGCCCGATCTTGGGCCGCTGAGGAGGCCCGGGAGGCTGACCGGCGGCGAGAGGCGGCGGAGGAGCGGGCTCAAGAGCTCTTGGCCTGGTGCCACTCACTGGAGGAGCAAGTGGAGCTGCGCGAGGCAGCCCTCGCGTCGATGAAGGTGGCCTCTGGCGACTCAGTAGAGCTCCAGAAGCGTGAGGAGGCGCTGACGCTGGAAGCCGCCGAACGTACCCGCGAGTACGAGCGTCTAGAGATGAGGGAGCGCTTGGTGACGCGGGCGAAGGATGATGTCGCTGCACAGGAAGCCCGTGTCCTGGAGGAGGTCGGACGTCGGGTGACGATGGCGCGTTTGAACCTCGAGCACGAGTTCGAGGAGAAGCTGGGGTTGATCCGGGCTGAGGCTGAAGGCATGACTGCTGCCTTGAGGGCCAAGCTGGAGGAAGCGACGCGGCGGGCCGATGCTTTCCGGGCCGCCCTTGAGGTGGCGCAAGGGGAGTCAACCACCTCCCAGGCCGAGGTGCTCCTTCTTCGCCAGCGGGTGGAGGAGGCTGAGGTCGTCACGCGCCAGAATGCGGACGAGATACGTCAGCGGCGGATCCTGGAGCATGAGCACGGCCCCATGCTCACCACGCTCCGGGAGAGAGCCAACACAGCCTTGGGCAACATCTGCGAGGCGGCTATTGGCGAGCCGCACGCAGTCAACTACGCCGGCAACCTTCAGTTCTTCACCGACGTGGTGATGCAGCTGGAGGCGCGGTCGGTCAGGGCTGACAGGTTGGTGGAGGAGAGGAGCCGCACCCTGCTCGGGCGCGCCTATTCTCGCGTCTTCAGCCATCTCCGGAACATGGATCCCCACTTCGATTTCGACGCCGCCATCGCCCCAGTCCCCCAGGCCGTCCGAGACGACCTGGCGCACTGGGTGGAAGACAATGTGGATGCTCTTGTCAGGGCCTTTGCTTCAGACAACGACGGCGTGATCGTGGCTGCCGACGAGGGCGGTGTGGTGAACGGCCCTGACACCGCTGGCGGCGACGCGGACAGTGATGGCGAGTTCAGCGACGCCAGCAACAGTTTGGGTGGTGCTCCTGAGGACGCATTGGGGGATTTATCTGACTGATTGTGCATCGTTCCTGCTTCCTTACCCTGCATGAATAGAACTCAGGTTTTGGCCTGATGGTTGTGAGAGCATTTTGGAGGGGGAGCCCCTCATGTAAAACTTGTGTTCATCGTATTAGTAGACGCTACATTGCCCATGCGCCCGCGCCAAGTGGTTGGCTTAAGCGACACGCTGGTCGGCTAGTTTACCTTTGTCCCGTGCGGGCCCTGAGGTAGCCTGTGGGAGGCTGTGGTGTCCCGAGTGTTCCCTGATCGAATCCGTAGGGTCTGCAGTAAAAAACCCTCCTGAGAGGACACGGCGGCGGCAGTCTAGGCTGCGCGCAAGCTAGGCCTGACCCGGCTCGCAAGGGGCTCACGAGGGGAGGCAGCTGAGGCGAAGTGGTAATCAAAACGCGAGAAATTGCTCGAACGAGACTAAGCACCCCTTCCCCGAACACACGCAAATCTCAAATTCGAATCCAAGTTGAATCCAGCGGGGAAAGTGACAGCCAAAGGGAAAAGCAATGAAAGCAGACAAAAGGCCGCGTCCGGCACCTAATCTAGTCTTGGACGTCTTCTCACCAGCGCGGAGCAAAGTGCTGCCACTGGGCGTGGGAGGGAGCCCCAGGGCCTGAGGCCGGCACCCCTGAGACTCCGGGGCGTGTACAGCCCCACTCATTATTACGTGAGAGTGTCACGGGGCGGCGAGCTTCACAGGCACTGGGCCTTCTTCACAGGTACCGGCCTTGCTTCATATCGCCAGACGAGGGCCCCGCCTTGCGCCACACTCTAGTGCCATCAACGACGACCGGAAACCAGGACGCCGCCGATGGGGTAGAGCGGTCGCCAGCGGTTCCCCCGACGACCACGGGTCCTCCGCCAGGGGCAGGCCCTGAGGCACCTCCCCAGCAGAGGGCCTACCTCCTAAGAATACCTTGCTCCGAACGCCGCGGTGGTGATGTCGGATCTCGGCCCCTCTCCTGCAGCCCCCTGCGCCCTCCTCCCGAGGGGTAGGAGACTGTGGGAGCGGGGCAGCTGCTCGCTGTGGCGACCTGCACCTCCTGCGATCCATGATTAGCGTATGCCTGCTCCTGAGGAATTAGCGGTACCTGCTAATCGTTGCCTCCAGCGTGGCCAGTGGGACCGTCCCTGGGCTCCTGGAAGGGCTCAGCTTCTGGTGCCTCGTCCCCCTAGCTTGGGCTGAGGAGCGAGCCTTGTTCGCCCTCGTGAGGGTGTCCTTGGTCCATCATGAGGGGCACGTATTCTTCTGGCGCCGTCATCCTGAAGGCCACGCCGTAGTGCTCCGCGTGCCACTCGGTCCCGCCTGACGCGCCCACCGTGGGGTGGTAGCGCGGCTGTCCACTGGGGCCCCGGGTCGCGTCGAGTCCTTCTTCTTCGCGGACCGGGAGCGGGGGCAGCGGTGCCGCCGGTCCGGTGCCGACAGCTTCGCTAGCGTTGGAGTAGCCTTGGAGCCCGCGGGCGCGCGCGGAGCGCCCGCGCGGGCCACCCTGGGCTTGAGATGGGAGCTGGGTGCAGAAGGGGTGAGCCCCCGAGGCGGCGAAGCCCAGGAGCTCTGCCACCCGCTCCAGCAGCATGTCGCGGCCGCCCTCCAGCAGCCTGCACTACAGCAGCTCTCGGGCCACCGTGAGCGCGGCCCTCGAGTTCGCCTGCTCCCGGCGGGTGTACGGTGTCGTGGTCGCGGCGTGATTGGAGGCCCTTGCTGCCGACCGCGCCTGCTGTGGTGCAAGAGCTGTCGAAGCCTGTCCGCGTCGCCCACGGCCCGCAGCGCCCTGTGGACCGCGAGCTGCCTGGGGCACGGGGTCGCCCGAGGCGAGCGGCTCTGTGCGGGCGGGCCACGCCGCCCATGGATCTGGGTTGCCCGCCTGGTCGCGGGCCATGGTGATGGCGACGCGACGGGACACGAAGCGGTAGAAGGTGGACTCCGGCGCACCCCTACCTGGCGCGCCAAATATCGGATTTCGGGTTCCGCAGACCCTTGAGGTTCAAACACTAGGGTGCGCGCGGAGATTTCGCCTTCTACCTACCTTCACCCCTCCGCCTCACTAAGATCTAAGCTATGGAAAGAATAGCACAAGAGACACATGGTTTATACTGGTTTGGGCCACCGTTGTGGTGTAATACCCTACTCCAGTGTGTGGTGTGGTGGATTGCCTCTTGGGCTGATGATGATGAACAATACAAGGAAGAACAGCCTCGCGAGGGTCTGTTCTTGGCTGGGGGGATGAACTGCTAGGAGGAGTTCAGTCACCCTTCTCTCTCTCTTTCTCTCTTCTTCATTCTCTCTCCGATTCCGATCCCAGCTTGTTTCTGAGTTGGCCGATTCTCGATCCCCCTACCCTGGGGGTGGCTAGTCCTATTTATAGGCAATGGCCCTGGGCCTCTTCCCAAATATTGAGCGAGAAGGGCGCCAACAATTGGCCAATTTGAAGGGGAACATCTGGTACACTTATCCTGACTAAAGTTGGTCCTCGCCTGCCAAAGACTAGTGGTGACGCTGACTTGGGCTCCACAATGACTTCCTCCCTGCCGGTGGACTGGTCTTGGTCTCGTTGCACCGAAACGGGTGCCTTTGCTTGATGCTCTCGCCTGCGCTTGCTCCCTTTGCACCAAAGAGGAAAGGAGGACACTGTGCGGGCTGGCGCCCGCCTGGCACCCTTGGTCGTCATGGCTTGCGTCACGGGCACCTCGTGAGGTACCCCGCCTTGATCTCTGCGCCTCCTCGCGAGCCAGCCTGATGAGGCCGTGCCTGAGGAAGCTCCGTGTCATCCACCCCGCGAGGCTTGGCCCCTCGCGAGGGTCTTGGGTCTGTGTTGATGAAGATGGGCCGTGCTGGGCCCCCTTTTGAGCCACGCCGCAGGCCGCAGGTAGGAAAGTCTGGGGACCCCCGTTCCCAGAATGCCGACAGATGCGTAGGTAAGAACGGTTCTTGCTAAGCCCGTAAAAGCCACGTAAAACTTGCAGCAACAAAGTAGAGGACGTCTAACTTGTTTTTGCACGGCATGTTGTGATGTGATATGGTCAAGACGTGATGAGATATAAATTGTTGTATGAGAAGATCATGTTTTGTTAAAGTTATCGGCAACTAGCGGGAGCCTTATGGTTGTCTTTTTATTGCATAAGATGCAAGCGCCATATAATTGTGTTACTTTATCGCTATGCGATAGAAATAGTTGCAAAAGCAATAGTTGGCGAGACGACCATGTGACAACACGTTGATAAAGATCAAGATGATGGAGATCATGGTGTCATGCCGGTTACAATGCAGATCATGACGGTACTTTGGAGATGGAGATTGTCGGTGTCAAAACCAGCGGATCTCGGGTAGGGGTCCCGAACTGTGCGTCTAGGCCGGATGGTAACAGGAGGCAAGGGACACGAAGTTTTACCCAGGTTCGGGCCCTCTCAATGGAGGTAAAACCCTACGTCCTGCTTGATTAATATTGATGATATGGGTAGTACAAGAGTAGATCTACCACGATATCGGAGAGGCTAAACCCTAGAAGCTAGCCTATGGTATGATTGTTGTTGTGTATGTTGTCCTACGGACTAAAATCCTCCGTTTATATAGACACCGGGGAGGGTTAGGGTTACACAAAGTCGGTTACAATGGTAGGAGATCTGCATATCCGTATCGCCAAGCTTGCCTTCCACGCCAAGAAAAGTCCCTTCCGGACACGGGACGAAGTCTTCAATCTTGTATCTTCATAGTCCAGGACTCCGGCTGAAGGTATAATCCGGCCATCCGGACACCCCCTAATCTAGGACTCCCTCAGTAGCCCCTGAACCAGGCTTCAATGACGACGAGTCCAGTGCGCAGATTGTCTTCGGCATTGCAAGGCGGGCTCCTCCTCCAAGTACTTCATAGAATATTTTGAAGACAAAGACAGTGTCCGGCTCTGCAAAATAAGTTTCCACATATTTCCATAGACAGAATAATATTTACACAAATCTAATCTGCTAACGTATTCTGTAGTGTGACACACCATGGCCAAGCCTTTATCCGAGTCGTTTCATTATCCCACCTCAGTGCGTCATGCGAGGTGGTTTCCTTGGCACGTCTTGTTAAAGCAGAGATCGTGTCCCCTTATTCCGGGATTCTCATCAATACGGGCGTAGATAACCCAACCGCGCCATTGATTACGACGCTTGGAGATAAGTGAGTTTCACCAGGCTAGTGGGGACACATAGTTGCGTCCACCCATATAAGGGGATAAGGATCCACCTTTTTACCTACGCCTTCTTCCTCCCTTGCTTATCCATTCTCGCGCAGTCGAGCTCCAGCCCCAAGTTTGCACTCCCCACCTCAACCTTCTCCAGCCATGTCCGGAGCGGGAGGCAAGTGGATGGTCTCCTCCGTCACGGAGGAACACATCAAAAAACTGAGGAAGGCCGGATACTTGTCTAACGACATTGTGTACCGGCTTCCTGAAAAGGGGCAGCTCATCCCCACCCCTAGGCCCCATGAGAGGGTGGTGTTCCTCCCCCATTTCCTCCGCAGACTGGGCTTCCCCCTCCACCCATTTGTCCGGGGGCTCATGTTCTACTATGGCCTGGATTTCCACGATCTGGCCTCGAACTTCGTCCTCAACATCTCGGCGTTCATCGTCATGTGCGAGGCTTTCCTTCGCATCCGCCCCCATTTCGGCCTATGGCTCAAGACTTTCAATGTCAAGCCGAAAGTGGTGCATGGCAACCAGGCGGAGTGCGGAGGTGCCATGGTGGGCAAGATGGCCAACGTCTTTGTAACACCCCGGATGTAACTTTCCCTATTTGTACTCCAACTCTTGCCATTTCCGGCGTTAAGTTATATTTATTTCTCGGGTTCGGGTCTTTGTCTCCGTATGTTGTTTTCATTTTCATGCATCTCATATCACGTCATCATGTGCATTGCATTTGCATACGTGTTCATCTCATGCATTCGAGCATTTTCCCCGTTGTCCGTTTTGCATTCCGGCGATTCGTTCTCCTCCGGTGGTCATTTCTAGCTTTCTTTCGTGTGTGGGAATTAAACATTTCCGGATTGGACCGAGTCTTGCCAAGCGGCCTTGGTTTACTACCGGTAGACCGCCTATCAAGTTTCGTATCATTTGGACTTCGTTTGATACTCCAACGGTTAATCGAGGGACCGAAAAGGCCTCGTGTGTGTTGCAGCCCAACACCCCTCCAATTTGGCTCAAAACCCACCAAACTCTGCTCCATCACCTAGAGCGTTCGATCACAATCGCGTGGCCGAAAAACGCACCTCATTTGGACCCTCCTAGCTCCACTTATGCCTATAAATAGACCCCCCGTTTTTCGGATCTCATTCCCCCCACGAAACCCTAAAAATCCCTCGCGCCGGCCGGACATTGTCCGACCCGGCCGGACGCGTCCGCCACCGCCGCCTCAGCCCACTCACGCGCCGACACGTGGCAGGTGCCACCGCCGCCACCGCCGGCCCGCCCGAGCCCGCGGGAGGCCCCCGTGGCCCGGGTCTTCGCGCGCCGCCGCCCGGCTCCTTCTTCTCGCCGCGCCGCCGTCCCTTCCGGCTACGGTGGCCGGAGCTGCCACCGCGCCGCCGCGGGCCGCCTCTCCGCCGCCGCACGCCGCCTCCCCGCCGCCCGGCCGGCCGCCCCTCGCCGCCTCCTCGCCGCCCCGGCCCGGCGCCGCCCCGCCGCCTCGGATCCGGCCGCCCCGTCGTCCACTACTCCGGCCACCCGGGCCACGAACTCCGGCGAGCTCCTGTTCCGGTGTTCCTCGTAAAGCGTGCACGATCCAGATCTGGATCTGAGAAACCCTAAGGGTTGACTTTTTCCCCTCTCACCCTAATTTTTTATGCGATCTTTGACCTGTTGTAACTTTGCATCCATAGCTCCGATTTGGACATATAGTATATCAAAATGTTCATCTCGACGAGTACATCATTTTATTACATTGCATCATTTTCATTTGAGCTCATCTTCATGCCCGAAATGCTATTAGAAGGAGGCTTCGTGAGTTAATTGTCAGATCTGCTAGTTCATCTTAGACTTTTGTCATTTTTGCCATGATTAATGTGTGCATGATATGCCTGTGAGTCCTTCATATATTTTGTTAAGCATCTTGTTATCTTTCCAGAGGTGCAACCCATGCATTTTTAGGATGTGTGTGGTGACTTGTGCAAGCTTGCAAAGTGAGGCACCCAGTAAATCTGTTTTCAGGGACTTAGTACTTTTCACTGTCTGGGATTATTTAGTTCATGATGCCATATGTTCAGCTTGTTTCCTAGTGATCCGTGCCTCTTTTGAGGATGATCAGTAAAGGAGTTTTGTTAATCATGTTATGCTCTATCCATCCATGTCTTTACTTGCAATTATGGAGCAACCTAGCTTGAGTCAATCGAGCTCTACTTTTGCTTCGTTGTGAATCTGGGCAGATCGTCAACTTGTTTGCGATTTTGCCGATGCTATTGCAGTTGATCCGTGCATGCTATGCCATTATTCTTGCCATGTCTAGCTAGCATTTTGTGCCTCATTAATGGATGTATGCTTGCCTTTCCATGACTTGCACCGTAGTGAGTGCATCGAGCTCGTTTACATGCCTTCGTGAGTTATATTTCAGCATGTCTCAGTTTTCACTAAGTCTGAAAACTGATTGTGTTTTAGCTATGTTCGTGTGCCCGTTAGTATATTTTGTGAACCCTTTTGGCCCCAGGTCACTTTGGGTCTTTTGTTAAGCTTGTTGAGTAGCTCCATGCCATGTTCTTATTTATCATAATCAGGTCATATATCATGTTGTTTTGCTGCTCCGAAGAGGGCTTCGTGATCTGAAATTTCAGACAAGTGTTAATTTCACTAAGTCTGCAATCTGTTTTGCATTTGCGTTTTTGCCATGCTTGTTTGAACCTCATAATGGATGAATTGGCCGTGGCTCAGTGCTAGTCTTTTGTTAAACATCTTGTGTGCATCCCTGCCATGCATTTTGTTGTCATGTTTGGGTGCTGTAGCATGTTCATTTCGTTGCACTTAGATGCCTACTTGCTGTAAATCGCAGACCGGTGTCATTCTTAAAACGCTTGCCATTTCCAAACCGTAACTCCGATTCCGGCGTTCTTTATATCGTTTTCAAGCAATTTCGTCTCATCTTTCCAGTGGCACCCTTGGGATTCCAAGTTGAGGCCAGGTTCATGCATTTCCTGTCATATCTTGCATTTTGCATCCCATATCGCATCCCGCATAGCATATCATCATTGCATCATAACGCTTGATCCTTGCACGTGGTTGATTGTGTCCTTGTTGCTTGTTTGTCTTGTTTGGGTAGAGCCGGGAGACGAGTTCGCTACCGAGGAGCCCGTTGAGTTTGCTTGTGAGGATCCAGTCAACTCTGACAACTGTGCAGGCAAGATGATCATACCCTCGAAATCACTACTATCTTTGCTATGCTAGTTTGCTCGCTCTTTTGCTATGCCAATGCTACGATGCCTACCTTTTGCTTGTCAGCCTCCCAATTGCCATGTTGAACCTCTAACCCACCATGGTCCTAGCAAACCGTTGATTGGCTATGTTACCACTTTGTTAATCCCCTCTTATAGCCTTGCTAGTTGCAGGTGAAGATTTGGAGGCGTTCCTTGTTGGAACATATATTTACTTGTTGGGATATCATTATATTGCTATGTTATCTTAGAGCATCTATATACTTGGTAAAGGGTGGAAGGCTCGGCCTCTCGCCTAGTGTTTTGTTCCACTCTTGCCGTCCTAGTTTCCGTCATATCGGTGTTATGTTCCCGGATTTTGTGTTCCTTACGCGGTTGGGTTATAATGGGAACCCCTTGATGTTTCACCTTGATTAAAGCTTTTCCAGCAATGCCCAACATTGGTTTTACCATTCGCCACCTAGCCCTTTTCTTTCCCTTGGGTTCTGCAGACTCAAGAGTCATATTATTTTACCCCCCCCCCCCGGGGCCAGTGCTCCTCTGAGTGTTGGTCCACCTATCAGCTACCGGTGGCCACCAGGGGCAACTCTGGGCTGGCCTACCCGTACCTAGGACAATCTGAGTGTGCCCTGAGAAAGATATATGTGCAGCTCCTATCGGGATTTGTCGGCACATTCGGGCGGTGTTGCTGGTCTTGTTTTAACCTGTCGAAGTGTCTTGAGTTACCGAGATACCGAGTTTGATCGGAATGTCTTGGGAGGAGGTCTATTCCTTCGTTGACCATGAGAGCTTGTCATGGGCTAAGTTGAGACTCCCCTGCAGGGATTGAACTTTCGAAAGCCGTGCCCGCGGTTATGGGCAGATGGGAATTTGTTAATGTCCGGTTGTAGATAACTTAAACATAAACTTAATTAAAATGAATCAACCGTGTGTGTTACCGTGATGGCCCCTTTCCGGCGGAGTCCGGGAAGTGGACACGGTGTTGGAGTTATGCTTGCGCAGGTTGTTCTTCTAGATTCTCGCTCGCGCTTTGCCTCCTCTTCTCGCTCTCTTTTGCGTATAAGTTAGCCACCACATATGCTAGTCGCTTGCTGCAGCTCCACATATATATTTGCCTATCCTTCCTATAAGCTTAAATAGTCTTGATCGCGAGGGTGCGAGATTGCTGAGTCCCTGTGGCTCACAGATACTATAACTCCAGATGCAGGTTCGGGTGATTCCGCTCCAGGTGACGAGTACGAGCTCAAGTGGGAGTTCGACGAGGACTCTCAGTGTTACTACGTGTCTTTTCCTGATGATCAGTAGTGGTGCCTAGTTGGGGTTTGATTCGGGGCCTTGTCGCATGTTGGGTTCTTTTCTATTTTGGCGCCGTAGTCGGGCCATGAGTATTTGAATGATGGATGTTATTTATGTACTTTGATGTGACGTGGCGAGTGTAAGCCAACTATGTATCTCCCCCTTTTATTATACATTACATGGGATGTTGTGATGATTGCCTAACTTGCGACATTGCTTTCAATGCGGTTATGTCTCTAAGTCGTGCCTCGACACGTGGGAGCTATAGCCGCATCGAGGGCGTTACAAGTTGGTATCAGAGCCTTCCCCGACCTTAGGAGCCCCATTGCATGATCGTTTTTAGCGGCCGAGTTATGTCTAGAAAAAATGTTTTGAGTCATTTAGGAATTATATATCGGAGAGCTTAGGAATTCTTTTTACTTCCCAGTCTCCTCATCGCTCTGGTAAGGCATCCTGACATAGAGTTTTGACTCTTCTCTTCTCAAATTTCACTAAAAAATTTTAGGATCACGCGAGTATCTTGGAATCATTCCGATGGCTTATGATGAGAATATTTTCTTGGTGCCTCCTGTCAGGGGTTTAGTGGAAGTGTCCCGGGGAGTTGAGCTCTGAGGTGTTGTCATCATAATTTTATCGTTGCAATTCTGGAATACTTGAGATATGTTCGCCGACATCGAAAATCTCTTTTATGCAGTTCGTTGGTGAGATAACCTTGACGCCACCTAGTACTGGGGCGGGAGTTCGGGAGTATCGCCATAACTTGTATAACGGATGCTTTTCGAAGGTTGAGGTAGATGGTTTCCGAAGGTTTCTTGGTTATGTGTTGAAGGATGGATACAGCTGGATGTAGGATTTGCTAGTTTGGGTGAGATATTATGCTTCCCCTGTATCCCCAACACCCGATTGCATAACCGGAAAGGTTCGGGAGTTTCATAGGTGGGAATTCTAGTAGCTCTAGTTCTTCTTCCACGGATATTGGTTTGAGATTGGGATTTCTTACCAATTATTCATTCTTGATCCGTACCTTGTTGATTTATTTCTCTACCTTAATTCTACGGGGCTTCTCAATTTATGGATATGTGGCCATTTCAAGAGGAATGCATTCGTTCATTTTGTTCGGATGTGAAGACTATATGTTGCAATTTTCATTCCATTGGATTCAACTTCAATATTTATCTGTCAATGTGCTAATGGTGGTCAACCTCTTCAGGATGGCTCCTCCAATGCGCATGACTCCGAATCCTGATCCGCCACCACCTCCACCTCCTCCGGAGGCATGGCAAGTTGTGATGGCCGCAACCAATGCAAACACACAGCTGATCATGCAAATTCTTCAAGAGCGCAATCAAGGCAGTCAAGGGAATCAAGGCAGCAATCAGAGTCACTTTGCTACACTCAACCAGTTCCTTGCTAACGGGCCAAAGACTTTCAGCAATTGTGTTGAGGCAACCGATGCTGACGATTGGCTTGTGGATCTGTGTAAGCATTTCAAGTGCAGTAACGTCAGGCCTGAGGACTTTGTCAAGTTTGCTTCCTTCCAACTCAAAGATCAAGCTGCAGAATGGTTCCAGTAGTACAAGGATTCCAGAGGTGGACGTGTTATCACTTGGGATGATTTCCGTCGAGATTTCCGAGCTCATCATATTCCCCAGAGCGTGGTTGAAAGCAAGCGTGAGGAATTACGCAATCTGAAGCAAGGCTCTTTGTCTGTCTATGACTACAACAAGTTGTTCCAGAAGCTTGCCCGCTTTGCCAAGCAGGACGTGCCTGATGAGAAGAGCATGATATATCCGTTCAGGGGTGGTCTCAGAGAAGAAATTCAGCTCGCGCTTGTTCTCTTCGAGCCCTTGAGATACGATGAGTTCTACAACATGGCACTGAAGCAAGAGGCTGCTCAGTTGAGGTGTGATGCTTCCAAGAAGAGAGCCAGAGATGTTACTCCTTCTTCCTCTACTCAAGTGGCCAAGCATCAGAAGTTTTGGCTTCCTCCTCCTCCATTCCGTTAGCCGTATCAGCAGAGGAGCAAAGGTGGCAGTGGTTCTTCCCACCCACCCAACCCTGGCTTTCAGAACAAGACTTCGTCTCAAGCTCCAAGATCGAGTGCTCCGTATCACCGTCCGCTTTCAGAGGTCATGTGAAACAAGTGCCAACAGAAGGGTCACTATGCTAACAAGTGTCTCAACCAGAGGCGTCTTCCTCCTCCTCCTCCTGTCAGATCAGCAAGTACAGCTGTGGTCAAGCATAACCCCAAGCATGCCAAGGTCAATTTGATGAATGCAGCTCAGGCAGAGGACTCGTCAGATGTGATCATGGGTAACCTTCCTGTTAATGATATTCCTGCAAAAGTTCTTTTTGACACTGGTGCATCGCATTGCTTCATCTCGAGACCGTTTACAAATAGGCATGAATTGGTTTCGCAAGTTTTGCCCAGTCCTTTAGCAGTTGTTTCTCCCGGTAAGCGCATGCATGCTAACTCCATCGTTCCGGATGTTTCTATCACTTTGGGTGACTACAAGTTCTTGGCTTCTCCTATGGTTCTCGGTGACTCGGATATTGATCTTATTCTCGGGATGGATTGGCTTTCTAAGCACAAGGCTCAGCTTGATTGTGCAGCCAGGCAGACTCAATTGACTCATTCGTCTAAGGATGTAATTGTCTTTGCCGCTCGGGATAATACCATCAGTCTGTTTTCTCTCAATGAGAAGGGTGAATTAGATGCCATCTCTCAGATTCCAGCCGTTTGCGAATATCAAGACGTCTTTCCAGAAGAGCTTCCAGGAATGCCTCCGCACCGGCCAGTTGAATTCGTTATTGAACTTGAGCCTGGCACGGAACCTGTGTGCAAATGTCCTTACAAGCTCGGACCTGAAGAGTTGAAGGAGATGAAGAAGCAACTCGATGAGCAAGAAATAATGGGTCTCATCTGGCCTAGTTCTTCCCCGTGGGGTTGTGGTGTTCTTTTTGTGAAGAAGAAGGATGGAACGGACCGACTTTGTGTTGATTACCGTCCAGTGAACAAGAAGACCATCAAGAACAAATACCCACTTCCCAACATCAATGAGCTGTTCGAACAACTCAAAGGTGCCCAAGTATTCTCCAAGCTTGATCTCCGTATGGGTTATCACCAGATTCGCATTCATGAAGAAGATATTCCCAAGACAGCATTCAGAATAAGCTTTGGTTCATATGAATACACTGTCATGTCTTTTGGCCTCGCCAACGCTCCTCCGACGTTCTCTCGCATGATGAACTTCATCTTCAACGCCTACACCAATGACTTCGTTTTGGTCTATCTCGACGACATTCTGGTTTTCTCCAAGAACAAGGAAGATCATGCCAAGCATTTGCGTTTGGTTCTTGATAAGCTCAGAGAACATCAGTTCTACGCCAAGTTCTCCAAGTGTGAATTTTGGCTCGATGAGGTTCTTTATCTTGATCATATCATCTCTGCCAAGGGCATTGCCGTGAATCCTGAGAAGGTGTCTGCAATTGTGAATTGGGAACCTCCTCATAACGTGAAGCAACTCCGCAGTTTTCTCGGTCTCGCAAGCTATTGCCGAAGATTCGTTGAAAACTTTTCTAAGATCGCGAAGCCTCTCTCAAATCTTCTTCAGAAGCACGTCAAGTACGTTTGGTCTCCGGAGTGTGATATTGCTTTCAACACTTTGAAAGAGAAGTTGATCACTGCTCCAGTACTGACTCCGCCTGATGAATCCAAGCCGTACGAGGTCTTTTGTGATGCCTCTCTCCAAGGTCTTGGCGCAGTTTTGATGCAAGAGAAGAAAGTGGTTGCTTATACATCTCGCCAGTTGAAGCCTAATGAGAAGAACTACCCCACTCATGATCTCGAGTTGGCGGCAGTTGTGCATGCTCTTTTGACTTGGAGACATCTTCTATTGGGAAGAAAAGTGGACATTTTCACTGATCACAAGAGTCTCAAGTACATCTTCACTCAGCCTAATCTCAACCTCAGGCAAACTCGATGGGTCGAAATGATTCAAGAGTATAATCTGAGTATCGAGTATACTCCAGGCAAGGCTAATGTGATTGCTGACGCTTTGAGCAGGAAAGCGTATTGCAACAGTCTGATTCTTAAGCCTTATCAACCCGAGCTTTGTGAAGCTTTCCGCAAACTTAATCTGCAAGTTGTTCCTCAAGGTTTCCTCGCCAACCTTCAAGTCTCTCCTACCTTAGAAGACCAGATTCGCCAAGCCCAGCTTCTTGATGCTATGGTGAAAAAGGTGAAGATTGGGATTGCCAAGAGTCAGTCCAAGTACAAGTGCTACCGCCTTGATGACAAGGACACTCTCTTCTTCGAGGATCGAATTGTTGTACCCAAAGGTGACCTCCGTAAAGTGATCATGAACGAGGCTCACATTTCTCTCCTCTCCATCCACCCTGGGAGTACGAAGATGTATCCGGACCTTAAGCAAGCTTATTGGTGGACTCGGATGAAGCGCGAGATCGCTCAATTCGTGAATGAATGTGATGTCTGCAGAAGAGTGAAGGCAGAACACCAAAGGCCAGCAGGTCTCCTCCAACCTCTTGCCATTCTAGAATGGAAGTTTGACCACATTGAAATGGACTTCGTGACTGGGTTTCCAAAGTCCAAGCGTGGCAATGATGCTATATTTGTTGTCATCGATAAACTCACCAAAGTGGCTCACTTTCTGCCTATCAAAGAGTCGATCACTGCAGCTCAATTGGCGGAACTCTATACCTCTCGTATTGTCTCTCTGCACGGTATTCCTCAAGTGATATCTTCAGACCGTGGCAGCATCTTTACCTCCAAGTTTTGGGATTCTTTTCAGAAGACCATGGGCACTAACATCCACTTCAGCACTGCTTTTCCTCAAACAAGTGGTCAAGTCGAGCGTGTCAACCAGATTCTTGAAGATATGCTCAGGGCTTGTGTGATCTCCTTCGGCATGAAGTGGGAGGATTGTCTTCCTTATGCTGAATTCTCCTACAATAACAGTTTTCAAGCAAGTTCGGGCAAGGCCCCATTTGAAATTCTGTATGGCAGGAAGTGTCGTACCCCTCTCAACTGGTCTAAAACCGGTGAACGTCAGCTGCTGGGTAATGACTTAATCACAGAAGCAGAAGAAATGTGCAAAGTCATTCGTGATAACCTCAAAGCAGCCCAATCCCGCCAGAAGAGCTACTATGATAGTAAGCACCGTGATTTGGCTTTCGAGATCGGAGATCATGTTTACCTCCGTGTCTCTCCTATGAAAGGTACTCGTTGCTTCGGTATCAAAGGGAAGCTTGCCCCTAGATACGTGGGACCTTTCAAGATTGTCAGCAAGAGAGGCGACCTCGCCTACGAACTCGAGCTTCCTTCAAACTTTGCAAATGTTCATGACGTGTTCCATGTCTCTCATCTTCGAAAGTGCTTCAAGACTCCTGACCGCACCGTCAACTTCGAGGACATTGAGCTCCAAGAAGATCTCTCTTATCGTGAGCACCCAGTTGCTATTCTTGAAGAGACTGAACGTAAGACTCGCAACAAGTCAATCAAATTTCTCAAAGTCAAGTGGTCACACCATTCCGACCGTGAAGCTACCTGGGAACGCGAGGATCACCTCCGTTCTGAGTACCCGGAGTTCTTTCAGTCCTAAATCTCGGGACGAGATCCTTTCGTAGTGGTGGAGTGTTGTAACACCCCGGATGCAGCTTTCCCTATTTGTACTCCAACTCTTGCAGTTTCCGGCGTTAAGTTATATTTATTTCTTGGGTTCAGGTCTTTGTCTCCGTGTGTTGTTTTTGTTTTCATGCATCTCATATCACGTCATCATGTGCATTGCATTTGCATACGTATTCATCTCATGCATTTGAGCATTTTCCCCGTTGTCCGTTTTGCATTCCGGCGCTTCGTTCTCCTCCGGTGGTCATTTCTAGCTTTCTTTCGTGTGTGGGGATTAAACATTTCCAGATTGGACCAAGTCTTGCCAAGCGGCCTTGGTTTACTACCGGTAGACCGCCTGTCAAGTTTCGTATCATTTGGACTTCGTTTGATACTCCAACGGTTAACCGAGGGACCGAAAAGGCCTCGTGTGTGTTGCAGCCCAACACCCCTCCAATTTGGCCCAAAACCCACCAAACTCTGCTCCATCACCTAGAGCGTTCGATCACGATCGCGTGGCCGAAAACCGCACCTCATTTGGACCCTCCTAGCTCCACTTATGCCTATAAATAGAGCCCCCGTTTTTCGGATCTCATTCCCCCCACGAAATCCTAAAAATCCCTCGCGCCGGCCGGACATTGTCCGACCCGGCCGGACGCGTCCGCCACCGCCGCCTTAGCCCACTCGCGCGCCGACACGTGGCAGGTGCCACCGCCGCCGCCGCCGGCCCGCCCGAGCCCGCGGGAGGCCCCCGCGGCCCGGGTCTTCGCGCGCCGCCGCCCGGCTGCTTCTCCTCGCCGCGCCGCCGTCCCTTCCGGCTCCGGTGGCCGGAGCTGCCACCGCGCCGCCGCGGGCCGCCTCTCCGCCGCCGCACGCCGCCTCCCCACCGCCCGGCCGGCCGCCCCTCGCCGCCTCCACGCCGCCTCGGATCCGGCCGCCCCGTCGTCCTCTACTCCGGCCACCGCGGCCACGAACTCCGGCGAGCTCCTGTTCCGGCATTCCTCGTAAAGCATGCACGATCCAGATCTGGATCTAAGAAACCCTAAGGGTTGACTTTTTCCCCTCTCACCCTAATTTTTTATGCAATCTTTGACCTGCTGTAACTTTGCATCCGTAGCTCCGATTTGGACATATAGTATATCAAAATGTTCGCCTCGACGAGTACATCATTTTATTGCATTGCATCATTTTCATTTGAGCTCATCTTGATGCCAGAAATGCTGTTAGAAGGAGGCTTCGTGAGTTAATTGTCAGATCTGCTAGTTCATCTTAGACTTTTGTCATTTTTGCCATGATTAATGTGTGCATGATATGCGTGTGAGTCCTTCATATGTTTTGTTAAGCATCTTGTTATCTTTCCAGAGGTGCAACCCATGCATTTTTAGGATGTGTGTGGTGACTTGTGCAAGCTTGCAAAGTGAGGCACCCGGTAAATCTGTTTTCAGGGACTTGGTAGTTTTCACTGTCTGGGATTATTTAGTTCATGATGCCATATGTTCAGCTTGTTTTCTAGTGATCCGTGCTTCTTTTGAGGATGATCAGTAAAGGAGTTTTGTTAATCATGTCATACTCTATCCATCCATGTCTTTACTTGCAATTATGGAGCACCCTAGCTTGAGTCAATCGAGCTCTACTTTTGCTTCGTTGTGAATCTGGGCAGATCGTCAACTTGTTTGCGATTTTGCCGCTGCTATTGCAGTTGATCCGTGCATGCTATGCCATTGTTCTTGCCATGTCTAGCTAGCATTTTGTGCCTTCTTAATGGATGTATGCTTGCCTTTCCATGACTTGCACTGTAGTGAGTGCATCGAGCTCGTCTACATGCCTTCGTGAGTTATATTTCAGCATGTCTCAGTTTTCACTAAGTCTGAAAATTGATTGTGTTTTAGCTATGTTCGTGTGCCCGTTAGTATATTTTGTGAACCCTTTTGGCCCCAGGTCACTTTGGGTCTTTTGTTAAGCTTGTTGAGTAGATCCATGCCATGTTATTTTTTATCATAATCAGGTCATGTATCATGTTGTTTTGCTGCTCCGAAGAGGGCTTCGTGATCTGAAATTTCAGACAAGTGTTAATTTCACTAAGTCTGCAATCTGTTTTGCATTTGCGTTTTTGCCATGCTTGTTTGAACCTCATAATGGATGAATTGGCCGTGGCTCAGTGCTAGTCTTTTGTTAAGCATGCATTTTGTTGTCATGTTTGGGTGCTGTAGCATGTTCATTTTGTTGCATTTAGATGCCTACTTGCTGTAAATCACAGACCGGTGTCATTCTTAAAACGCTTGCCATTTCCAAACCGTAACTCCGATTCCGGCGTTCTTTATATCGTTTTCAAGCGATTTCGTCTCATCTTTCCAGTGGCACCCTTGGGATTCCAAGTTGAGGCCAGGTTCATGCATTTCCTGTCATATCTTGCATTTTGCATCCTGCATCGCATCCCGCATAGCATATCATCATTGCATCATAACGCTTGATCCTTGCACGTGGTTCATTATGTCCTTGTTGCTTGTTTGTCTTGTTTGGGTAGAGCCAGGAGACGAGTTCACTACCGAGGAGCTCGTTGAGTTTGCTTGTGAGGATCCAGTCAACTCTGACAACTGTGCAGGCAAGATGATCATACCCTCGAAATCACTACTATCTTTGCTATGCTAGTTTGCTCGCTCTTTTGCTATGCCAATGCTATGATGCCTACCTTTTGCTTGTCAGCCTCCCAATTGCCATGTTGAACCTCTAACCCACCATGGTCCTAGCAAACCGTTGATTGGCTATGTTACCGCTTTGCTAAGCCCCTCTTATAGTGTTGCTAGTTGCAGGTGAAGATTTGGAGGCGTTCCTTGTTGGAACATATATTTACTTGTTGGGATATCATTATATTGCTATGTTATCTTAGAGCATCTATATACTTGGTAAAGGGTGGAAGGCTCGGCCTCTTGCCTAGTGTTTTGTTCCACTCTTGCCGCCCTAGTTTTCGTCATATCGGTGTTATGTTCCCAGATTTTGCGTTCCTTACGCGGTTGGGTTATAATGGGAACCCCTTGATGTTTTGCCTTGATTAAAGCTTTTCCAACAATGCCCAACATTGGTTTTACCATTCGCCACCTAGCCCTTTTCTTTCCCTTGGGTTCTGCAGACTCAAGGGTCATCTTATTTACCCCCCCCCCCGAGGCCGGTCCTCCTTTGAGTGTTGGTCCACCTGTCAGCTACCGGTGGCCACCAGGGGCAACTCTGGGCTGGCCTACCCGTACCTAGGACAATCTGAGTGTGCCCTGAGAAAGAGATATGTGCAGCTCCTATCGGGATTTGTCGGCACATTCGGGCGGTGTTGCTGGTCTTGTTTTAACCTGTCGAAGTGTCTTGAGTTACCGAGATACCGAGTCTGATCGGAATGTCTTGGGAGGAGGTCTATTCCTTCGTTGACCATGAGAGCTTGTCATGGGCTAAGTTGGGACTCCCCTGCAGGGATTGAACTTTCGAAAGCCGTGCCCGCGGTTATGGGCAGATGGGAATTTGTTAATGTCCGGTTGTAGATAATTTAAACATAAACTTAATTAAAATGAATCAACCGTGTGTGTTACCGTGATGGCCCTTTCCGGCGGAGTCCGGGAAGTGGACACGGTGTTGGAGTTATGCTTGCGCAGGTTGTTCTTCTAGATTCTCGCTCGCGCTTTGCCTCCTCTTCTCGCTCTCTTTGCGTATAAGTTAGCCACCACATATGCTAGTCGCTTGCTGCAGCTCCACATATATTTTGGCCTATCCTTCCTATAAGCTTAAATAGTCTTGATCGCGAGGGTGCGAGATTGCTGAGTCCCTGTGGCTCACAGATACTATAACTCCAGATGTAGGTCCAGGTGATTCCGCTCCAGGTGACGAGTACGAGCTCAAGTGGGAGTTCGACGAGGACTCTCAGCGTTACTACGTGTCTTTTCCTGATGATCAGTAGTGGTGCCTAGTTGGGGTTTGATTCGGGGCCTTGTCGCATGTTGGGTTCTTTTCTATTTTGGCGCCGTAGTCGGGCCATGAGTGTTTGAATGATGGATGTTATTTATGTACTTTGATGTGATGTGGTGAGTGTAAGCCAACTATGTATCTCCCCCTTTTATTATACATTACATGGGATGCTGTGATGATTGCCTAACTTGCGACATTGCTTTCAATGCGGTTATGTCTCTAAGTCGTGCCTCGACACGTGGGAGCTATAGCCGCATCGAGGGTGTTACAGTCTTATGGCTCGAGGGCTCCTTTGTGGAGACCCTGAGGGGGTGGCAATCGGGGTGGTTTTACATCACCGAGCTGTGCGACCCCGAATGGGTCGCAGCCCCCGTGTTTTGATCCGGACCCCCTATGTGGCTCACCTCCTGGAAGGAGACGGGCCTGTCGTGGGGTAAAAAAGGAGAGCTGACCAAACTCCAAACATGCATCCAAACCCTGGTGGACAAGAAGCTCAAACTTGTCAACGTTGTCCAGGTTATGATCATCCGCCTGATCCTCCGTGTCAACAACGGGCTTTCAACCTGTGGGAGTTCGACCTGGCGCAGCACCAAACTCTGAGCAGGCTCTTCGACACGATGTACGAAGATGCCTGGAAGGTGCTTTTCAAGGGCGCTGAGGCCCCCGCATCCGCTACCGAGGATCGCGGATTCAGTACGCAGCGTCACGCTCATGCGGTAAGCTGTTTTTTTTCTTTTATAGGGTATCAGTTTTTCATAGTTTGACTCCACGCGGGATCTAAGCTCCCTTACCTTTGACAGGATTGGCAGGTGACGTCCGGACAGATCAACTGTCCGGCTCCTTTGCCCGAAGGCCCAACGGACGCTCGCTTGGCGAAGCTGCTGGTTCCGGCACCCTATGTGGTGCCGGAGAAGAAGGCCGCGAAAAAGGCCACGGGTACTCGAAAGAGTGCCCGGCGCCAGGAGGTGTCGGATCCATCATCTGACGGTTCCGAGGCGCATTCCTCCCGTGAAGACGAGGAGGAAGAAGAAGAGACCTCTCCCCCTCCAGCGGGAGGAGAGAAGAAAAGGAAGGCCGACCTCTCTGGGAGGCCGGAGGGTCCAAGAAGGGGAAAACCCTTCCTCCGGACTACTCCACCGACGCCGACGACGGCGGAGAGGAGTGGCTGCCCAGGGCCAAGCCCCTGGCAAAATCGTAAGTATCCGGATACCAGAGTAATTCATAGTATTCATTTATTGCACAGCTTTCCCTTATGTCGAATATGTTTATGCAGCCCACCCAAAGACCGGCTCGACGCGTCATCGAGCGGCTCACTGGACTCGTCGGATGTGAACTCGCTTCCGATGACTTCCTCCCCCCGCCCTATGGACGACACCGAAGTGTTGTCCCAACAGGTTCCCAGCCGGGAGGAGGTGGTCCTGGAGGCGCCGCAAGGCGACCTCCCGAACTCCAGGAGTAAAGGGGATGAAACCCCCCAGGGCTCCAAGTCCAGCTCTAGGCCGGACACCGCTCCGGAACCTTCAAAGGTTCCAGAGTCCGGCGAGGGACCTCCTTCCAAGAGGAGCAAGCCCATCGTGCCGGTGACCCCCGTCCAACCAGAGGCGCCGGACAACCTGTTGGAGGCGCTCCAAGGCGCCTCCATCAACGAGGAGCACTGCACCATTATGAGTGCGGTGGTCCAGAAGGTTCAGTCTGCCAAGAGCGGACTGACTGAAGCTTGTACTAGACTTTTAACAGGCTTTGAGGTAAGTAAACAATGTGTAAATAATATTACCGCATAGACAGTAGCCCCTGATGCTCTGTTTGGCGTTCGGGAAGAAATGCCGAATAGAGGATCAAATAAAATTCGCAGGAGTCTAACAAAAAGGAGTCAATATGCGTATGCAGGCTTCTCTGTTTGCGTCCGCCGCACTGACTGTGGAAGTGGACACGCTAAAGCAGAGCCTCGAGCGGTCCGAGCAAGAGCTCGGGCGTGCCAAGAAGCAGCTCGAGGACAATGAAGGTAAGAAATACCTTGTTTAAATATATATAAAAAGATGCAATTGCAAAAAATGACAGGATTATCGTGGCTATTGTAGGGGCCACGTCTGAGGGGCGACCCTTAAGCAAGCGCTGGTCGAGGCCGAGAAGAGGGCGGCCACGGAGCGCACCGAGCGGGAGAAGTATGAGGCCGAGGTTGGCAAGGTACAGCAAGAGCTCCAGGCTCTCATGGAAAAACATGAGAGTTTGGAGCTTGACTCAAAGACGCGAGCGTCCGAGCTCGCGATGGCTATTGAAAATGCCAGGTCTGCCAAGGCCAAATCCCAGAAGACCCTCCAGGAGTTGGATGAGGTGAAGAAGATAGCGGCGGGTAAGGCATTCTTTATGCAAAGCAAACACATAAACGTGAGTTACTTGTTACTTACCCGAATCCGGAGCTCTCCAGGAGCGTTCACAGATCTTCCCTGGAGTGTGTCCGATGCCGCCGCATTCTATCGAGCCGAGGAGGGCAGCTCGACAGAGAAGGTGTTCTGGTCTCAGTATGCTGAGGCCGGACACCCCGTGCCCCTGAGCGACCAGCTGAAGCAACTGGTCGAGCTCCACAAGGCGGCCGAACAGGCTATGAAGGGCCTCATAGTTCGGCTGTGGCCTGGAGGGGCTCTGCCTGGGAGCTATTTCGGGCTAGTGCGGCGGCTGGTGGAGGCCTGTCCAAGGCTCGAAGTCATCAAGCGCTCCATCTGCATTGAAGGTGCCCGTAGGGCCTGAGGGAGTCCTGGATTAGGGGGTGTCCGGATGGCCGGACTATACCTTCAGCTGGACTCCTGGACTATAAATATACAAGATTGAAGACTTCGTCCCATGTCCGGAAGGGACTTTTCTTGGCGTGGAAGGCAAGCTTGGCGATACAGATATGCAGATCTCCTACCATTGTAACCGACTTTGTGTAACCCTAACCCTCTCCGGTGTCTATATAAACCGGAGGGTTTTAGTCCGTAGGACAACATACACAACAACAATCATACCATAGGCTAGCTTCTAAGGTTTAGCCTCTCCGATTTCGTGGTAGATCTACTCTTGTACTACCCATATCATCAATATTAATCAAGCAGGACGTAGGGTTTTACCTCCATCGAGAGGGCCCGAACCTGGGTAAAACTTCGTGTCCCTTGCCTCCTGTTACCATCCGGCCTAGACGCACAGTTCAGGACCCCCTACCCGAGATCTGCCGGTTTTGACACCGACATTGGTGCTTTCATTGAGAGTTCCTCTGTGTCGTCGCCATCAGGCTTGATGGCTCCTACGATCATCAATGGCGATGCAGTCCAGGGTGAGACCTTCCTCCCCGGATAGATCTTCGTCTTCGGCGGCTTTGCACTGCGGGCCAATTCACTTGGCCATCTGGAGCAGATCGAAAGCTATGCCCCTGGCCGTCAGGTCAGATTTGGAAGTTTAAACTACATGGCTAACATCCGCTGGGACTTGATCTTCGACAGATTCAAGCCACTGCCGAGCGCGCTGCACTGTCACGACGAGCATGATCTAGCTCTGCCGCAAAACAGTGCCCTGGAGGCCGCACCCACGTCGGCTTCGACCCTTACTTCGGAGCCAACTGCGCCGATCAAGGATGGGTGGTTGGACGCCGCCTAGGGGGCTGCGATCCCAACGGCGATCAAGCCGAACACCAGCCCCGCACTCTGCGAGACTCGTGACTCCAAGGAGCCGGACTCCTCTCCGGACTCCGAACCCTCCGCGCCCCTACCGATCGAATCCGATTGGGCGCCGATTATGGAGTTTACTGCCGCGGACATCTTTCAGCACTCGCCTTTCGGCGATATTCTGAAGACACTGAAGTCTCTCTCTTTATCAAGAGAGCCCTGGCCGGACTACGGTCAGCAAGGTTGGGATTTGGATGATGAAGAAATTCAAAGCCCACCCACCACCCACTTTGTAGCCACTGTCGACGACTTAACCGACGTGCTTGACTTCGACTCCGAAGACATCGACGGTATGGACGCCGATGAAGGAGACGATGAAGAACCAGTGCCTATCAGGCCCTGGAAAGCCACCTCGTCATATGACATATACATGGTGGACACCCCAAAAGAAGGAGATGGCGATGGAACAGCGAAGGATGACCCCTCCAAGAAACAGCCTAAGCGCCAGCGTCAGCGGCGCCGCTCAAAATGCCACCAAAGCAAATACGGTGATTCCAGCACAGGAGATAATAATACTCCGGAAAGTGCCGAAGAAAACCCCCTCCAGCAAGATTTAGCACGGGAGGATGGAGAAACCAGCCGTCATGAGAGAGCGGCAGACAGAGAGGTCGAGGACGATAATTATATGCCTCCTTCCGAAGACGAGGCAAGCCTCGACGACGACGAATTCGTCGTGCCAGAGGATCCCGTCGAGCAAGAGCGTTTTCAACGCAGGCTTATGGCCACGGCAAGAAGCCTCAAGAAAAAACAGCAACAGCTTAGAGCCGATCAAGATTTGCTAGTCGACAGATGGACTGAACTCCTTGCAGCCGAAGAGCATAAACTCGAACGGCCCTCCAAGATCTACCCAAAGCGCAGGTTGCTACCCCGATTAGAGGAGGAAGCACTTGATGCGGCCGACCGGCCACCTCGTGGCCGCGACGGAGAGGCCTCTCGGCCCTCCACTCAAGCCGCACCCCGTACCAAGGCACGGGAATATGAGCCGGACTTACGAGATACGTTGGAGGACAAGGCAAGGCAAACAAGATCGATCTACGGATCGCGTGGGCGCCCCACGGCTCGAGACGGTTACCGTCACGCCGGCCATAGATTCGGCAGGGCCGAACACAGTAGACAAAGCTCATTGGAGCTACGTCGTGATATAGCCCAGTATAGAGGCGCCGCACACCCACTATGCTTCACAAACGAAATAATGGATCATCAAATCCCCGAGGGTTTCAAACCCGTAAATATTGAATCATATGATGGCACAACAAATCCTGCGGTATGGATCGAAGATTATCTCCTTCATATCCACATGGCCCGCGGCGATGATTTCCACGCCATCAAATACCTCCCACTCAAGCTTAAAGGACCAGCTTGGCATTGGCTTAACAGCTTGTCAACAGGGTCAATCAGTTGTTGGGTGGACCTGGAAGCCACATTCCTCGACAATTTCCAGGGCACTTATGTGCGACCCCAGACGTCGATGACCTAAGTCACGTAATTCAGCAGCCAGAGGAATCGGCCAGGAAATTCTGGACACGGTTCCTAACAAAGAAAAATCAAATAGTCCACTGTCCGGACACTGAGGCCCTAGCAGCCTTCAAGCACAATATCCGTGACGAGTGGCTTGCCCGGCACCTTGGACAGGAAAAGCCGAAGTCTATCGCAGCACTCATGACACTCATGACCCGCTTTTGCGCGGGAGAAGACAGTTGGCTTGCTCATAGCAACAATATGACCAAGAACCCTGGTAATTCGGATACCAGGGACAGTAGTGGCAGGTCGCGTCGCAACAAGCAGAAGCGCCGCATTAACGGCGACAATGCTGAGGATACGGCAGTTAATGCCGGATTCAGAGCCTCTAAATCCGGTCAGCAGAAAAAGACATTCAAAAGGAATCCTAGGGGCCCGTCCAGTTTGGACCGAATACTCGACCGCATGCGCCAGATACATGGCACCCCCGAAAAGCCGGCCAATCACACCAACAGGGATTGTTGGGTGTTCAAGCAGGCAGGCAAGTTAAACACCGAAAATGAAGACAAGGGGCTGCATAGCGATGACGACGAGGAGCCCCGGCCGCCGAACAACAGTGGACAGAAGGGTTTTCCCCCACAAGTGCGAACGGTGAACATGATATACGCAACCCACGTCCCCAAAAGGGAGCGGAAGCGCGCGTTAAGGGACATATACGCGGTAGAGCCAGTCGCCCCAAAGTTCAACCCATGGTCCTCCTGCTCGATCACCTTTGATCGAAGGGACCATCCCACTAGCATCCGTCATGGCGGATTCGCCGCATTAGTTCTAGACCCAATTGTTAACGGATTTCATCTCACTAGAGTCCTTATGGACGGCGGCAGTAGCCTGAACCTGCTTTACCAGGATACAGTGCGGAAAATGGGCATAGATCCCTCGAGGATTAAGCCCACCAAAACAACCTTTAAAGGCGTAATACCAGGTGTAGAGGCCAACTATACAGGCTCAGTCACACTTGAAGTGGTCTTCAGAACTCCGGATAATTTCCGAAGAGAGGAGTTAATCTTTGACATAGTCCCATTCCGAAGTGGCTATCACGCACTGCTCGGGCAAACTGCATTCGCCAAGTTCAACGCGGTACCGCACTACGCATACCTTAAGCTCAAGATGCCAGGACCTCTAGGAGTAATTACGGTCAATGGAAACACCGAACGCTCCCTCCGAATGGAGGAGCACACGGCGGCCCTTGCAGCGGAAGTACAAAGCAGCCTCTCCAGGCAGTTCTCTAGTCCGGCCATTAAACGACCGGACACCGTCAAGAGCGCCCGGAGTAACCTACAACAAGACCGCCTGGCACGATCCGAGCAGGCGTAGCAATGCGGCCCCAACCCCAGCCCTCGCAAAAATGCGACACCAGTACTTCGCGCACATAACTACGCTCTAGAAATACCATGGGTACAGGGGAAGGGGCACCATCATGGCACGCCCGAAACACGGCTTAAACCGCACCAGGGGCTGCCGATTTTTTAATTTTCTCTTAATTTTAGGACTCCACACTTCGGAAGGCCTGTTCGGCAGTTCAATTGCCGCACAAATGATGCAAGAACCAGGGAAGCAGACAAGCCACGCCGCATTACAGAACTCCCAGGTGGTCTCTATCACGAGCAGTATACCTGTTTCGCATACTATTCTGCATCTTGCCCCTGGAACGGACATGTTACATAGTCCAACCTTTTGCTTATCGCATTATTTGTATCATTCTGCTTTGATCGCAGCCATCTTTAATAAACAGTGCATAGCTTTTGCCTATTTTTGCATTACTCTTTTTTAATATATGTTCCTTAACGACATGTTGCATCCGTACACTTTGGTACGACCAAAATACGCCAGGGGATTTAGTACCCCTCAATATGGTGTGAGAAGTCCGAACACTTTAACAAGTGCAGCACCCCGAACTTATAGCATTATATGCATCGGCTCCGAATCATGTCTTGGGTCAATAGTTGGGTTTGCCCGGCTCCTATGTTTTGGTGCCTTACGTTCCGCTATATCGGCTAAGGTAGCACTAGGAGAACCACTGCGATTGTGCCTCAGTTGAGCTGGGTCGAGCACCTCAGTGGAGAAAGCTAAATCTGACCGTCATGATGAAGCGAGAGCTGGTCGCTGTTCGAGAGGTTTTTCGAGTCCCTAACGACTTATGCCACTTGGAGCGAGGAGCCGACTCTGTCCGGCCAAGGCGTGGATAGCGCCCCGAACTCGGTCTTCCGAATACCAGTGTCACATCCCTAGTTCTGGTATGCTCAAGGCTAGCTAGTCATTTGTGCATCATGTTTAAATTCCATTTAATTTGAAATGAGGATTTGTGAAACCCTCAGAATCATTTTTGGAAATGACCTAAATAAAAATTGCTCCATAAAGGTCCAAGAAAATGTTCATGTTGCTCTCTGAAAATATTGGTCAGAGGTAAAATTCAAACAAATAATTTAGGAGCTCATGGATATTTATTTTGGCCATTTGGATTGATCCGATAATTATTTGCATTGGATATATATATGTCATATTTATAATATATGTCCAAAAATTATGCCATTTGCCGAGGAGCTTTGGAATAATATAGTTAGCTCCTGCAAAAATTGGCATAAGGTAATAAAATGATTTAATATTTTAATTAAATCAAAACAAATGTCAGAAAAATAGAAAAGAAAACAAAAATGTAAAATGCTTACCTGTGCAGCCCAGCAGCAGCCAGCGCCGGCCTAGCCCACTGGCCCCTCCTCTGTCGTCTTCGTCCTCGACAGGAGGATGGGCGCGTGCCCGACGCGCGCGCGCGCCGCCACGCCATGCCACCAGCCTCCCTGCCTGCCTGCCCTCTCCCCTCCTCGTCTGGATGCCCCGGGAGACGCCACGCGGCCCCTCGACCCTCTCCCACTCTCCCGTGTCTCTCCCTCGTCTGCTCTCTCCCTCCCGAGCACCACCGAGCGGAGCTCGTCGCCGCCGCTCATCGCCTACGTAGCCACAGCCTCCCCCTCGCCTCTCCGACACGCGCAGAAGCTCCGCCACGACTTCCTCGTCTCCTCCGTCAAGCCACAAGACGCCGGACGCCCTGTGGAGCCGCCGTCGCCATCGTCTTCCTCCTCGGACGCCGCCGACCGCCGACTCCGATTCGCCGTCTCCAGTGCGTCCCCGAGCCCGCTTCGACGCCCGCTGCAACCGCTGTGAGCTCCGCCGCACTTTACCCCTAATCTCGCCCTCGATTTTGCCCTCTAACACGGCGGGCCGTCATGCCCGAGAGCTCGCCACCGCCGGCTATGTCGCCGTCGCGGCTAGAGCGCACACGCGTCATGCCTGAGCGCGTCACCGAGCTCAGCGCGGATCCAGGAGCACGTATCACTCATCCGTTCATCCAGAGGCGCTCTATAGCGAGTCGCCGATCCTGGCCGAGCTCCGGCCACCACCAAGGTCGACGCCGTGCCCAAGTCCGGCCACCTCGTGCCCTCCCCCTGCCACCGTTGGATGCGCACGAGCCCCAGCTCCTCGTAGATGGGCTCGGCCATCGATTTGATCGCCGGAGCCGCCGTTCCGATCAGCGCCGCCGCGTCTGTGTGCTCGCCGGCGTTGAACTCCGGTGAGATGACGTGGCCCGCCATTAGCAGCTAACAGCCCGCTTAATTAACCCCCTGAGGCTGACATGTGGGCCCCGGTGCCCCCTAATCTTTTAATTAAGTTAATCTAACCCTCTGTTTACCCTGTGTCACTGACGTGTGGACCCCACACGTCAGATTTGACCTGGTCAGCACCGTTGACCTGCTGACGCAGGCATGACGTCATGCTGACGCAATTATTTATTTTCTGGTTTAAATTTAAATCAGGAAATTCCAGAAATTAGCAAAACTTCTAAAATTCATAGAAATTCAACCGTAGCTCAGATTGAAATAATTTATATATGAAAAATTATCAGAAAAATGCAATCTTTCCATCTGTACTAGTTTCATGCATGACAAACCAACTTATACATGTTGTATAAGTGAAACACTATAATGGCTTATATAAAGAGCTTATTTTGGAGATGCATTTGAACCTTTGGTTCAAATGGACTTCATCCAAATATAATGCTAGCTGCATTAGCACAATCAGCATCACATCTTCATGCCATGTTCATGCATCATTGTGTTGCATATGCTTGTGTTTTGATTGTTGGCACCGTTCCTTCTCGATAGGTCCTGCTCCGGAGACGTTCCAGAGTACCTGTCTGTGAAGCAGTGCCTCCCTTGTTGATTTACCAGGCAAGCAAACCCCCTTGTTCATTCCGATATAATCCTACTCTCTCGCTCCTGCTCTTTGTTATTGCATTAGGACAACAACGATTCATCTGCTACTTTGTGCTGCGGTAGTTGAACCCATTCCTCTGCATGACCTGTCATTGCCACAGTAAATAGTTGAAACCCACTAGCATGTGTAGGAGTTGATTGAAGCCACTGATGTGTTCCTACCATGCTATGCCTGCTATTGCTTAGAGTTGTGTCAGGTCTGATTCATTGGGAATGAATTGGAGTGTTACGATATGTTCTGGTGCTAAGAGTTAAGTGTGTGAACACGATTTGGTAAAGGTAGCGGTGAGAGGCCATGTAGGAGTACATGGTGGGTTGTCTCACTGGAACCGTCCTTAAGCACTGAGTTCTATGTATGTTGTCCAATGACTCGATACTACCACACATTGGGCTCCGGGCGCTCCAAGCCCTCTCGACTTATTAACCAACTTGATCTCTGTCCAGGAGTCGCAACTAGTTTCTGGTGTTTGTAGGTAGTGCTATTTTTCTACCAAGTGGCACCCGGCAGGGTGGGCTTGGGACAGACTAGGCACACGTGGCCTGGTGTACCGAGTGGCACCCGGATGGTGGGCTCGGGAACCCTGCACACATCGTTTGGGGCCGTGAGCGAAACCCCGGCCGGATCTCCTTGCGGATGGAACCCGAATAGGCGATAAACCTGGACTAGAGTCTTGTGTGGTTAGTCAGGTCGTGGCCGACACCCTCGCCAGGCTTCCGCTTGAAGGTTGCCGAGATACATGACGTGTACATGGCGGTAAGTGGCGAGAGCGTGTGTGAAGAAGTACACCCCTGCAGGGTTAACATGATCTATTCGAATAGCCGGGTCCGCGGTTATGGACTTCTTGGATGCTTACATGGTACATAGACAACTTGAAGTGTATACTCTAAAAAGCTCAAGACAAGTGTGAGTGCTATGGATGGCCTTCTCGTAGGGAGACGGGGATGAATCCATAGTAGTGTATTGTGTGGTGATTAGTGGACTCGTGTGCGCCATATCACCTCAAGAGTTTCTGGTAGTCGTAGAATAGGATAGCCACTGAGTCAAAGCTGGCTTGCTGCAACTAAACCCCACATTACCTTCTTGATACACATGCATGTATGATAGGATCTGATGTAAGTCTTGCTGAGTACCTTTGTACTCATGTTGCTTTATTTATGCTTTTGCAGCGGAGACTTCGGTCTTACTAGTGTTCCCGTGGACTTCGACGAGTAGTTTGTACCTCAGCTACGATCTTGATCGGATGTTGTAGATAGTCAGGCTCTTCAGCCTTTTTCATTTGTAGATGTCTGTACCCAGACATGTAATGCTTCCGCTTGTTGCTTGTATGCTCTGTATGATGGGTCTTGTGACCCCTGTTTGAAATAAAGGCTATGATGGCTCTTTGAGCTTTATCTATGTGAGTTATTGAGTTATGCTGTGATGCCATGTTGTACAACACATACTTGCATGTTATGCGTACGTGTAACGTGTATTGCTATGTGTGGGATCTGACTATCTAGTTGTTTATCCTTAGTAGCCTCTCTTACCGGGAAATGTCTCCTAGTGTTTCCACTGAGCCATGGTAGCGTGCTACTGCTCCGGAACACTTAGGCTGGCCGGCATGTGTCCTTCTTCGTTCCTGTGTCTGTCCCTTCGAGGAAATGTCACGCGATGAATACCGGAGTCCTGTTAGCCCGCTACAGCCCGGTTTACCGGAGTCCTGTTAGCCCAGTTGCTACAGCCCGGATTCACTCGCTGATGACCGACACGTTCGATGCTGGGTCATGTATGCCTGTCCCTGTAAGTTAGTGCCACTTTGGGTTCACGACTAGCCATGTCAGCCCGGGTTCTCTGTCATATGGATGCTAGCGACACTATCGTATACGTGTGCCAAAAGGCGCAAACGGTCCCGGGCATGGTAAGGCGACACCCGTGGGAATACCGTGCGTGAGGCCGCAAAGTGATATGAGGTG
Organism: Triticum aestivum; assembly: GCF_018294505.1. Lineage (NCBI taxonomy): Eukaryota > Viridiplantae > Streptophyta > Magnoliopsida > Poales > Poaceae > Triticum > Triticum aestivum. Next base: position 164,605,974 of record NC_057803.1, on the reverse strand, counting down.
TTACATGCTAGATCGATGTGACTTAGGATCGGGGTCCTGACAGCCTTGGTATCAGAGCCTGACTGCCTGTAGGATTACCAAGCCAAACTGGTCGAAGTTGAGTCTAGAAATTCTTTAGTTATGTAAGGGAATTGATTGTGGGAAGGAACGTAAGGCTCCTTTTACTCCTTTACCTCATGGCCTTCTGATCTGAGTCGTCCTATCTTTCCTACGGGGTTAAGGAACTAGGCTTTCTCTTCCGTCTATCAGGATCACGTGTTACTACTCCGTAGTCCCATAGGATTGGTTGATCAGAGTCATACCCCAGTTTTGAGTATTTCCGGTGTAGTCTGTTTAGTATGATCTCAGAACCTTGAGTAATGCTGATGAGTATGTTACCACCCCATTTTTAGTAGGATGTCTCATTCTGAGCATTTTACTGCCGTTATGCTGCCGGAATTTCCCTAGGAGTTCGAGAGATACTAATTCCTTGTCCTACATTCTACAGTCTATAGTTGATGCTGACTCCGTCCCTGGTTTCGTTTCTCAGGATGTCATCAAGTTCTATTGTTCGTAGCCAGAACCATGGAGATGGTAGGGATGAGGATCCTCCCGACCCGCCTTCGTTGACACAGTTCATGTTAGAAATGGAGAGGAACAAGCGTGAGTCTAACCGTTTGTTGGCACGTATCGAGGAGAACACCGCACATCAGTCCAATAAGTCTGCGACCATTCATGACTTCATTCGCTTGCACCCACCTACCTTTCATCATTCCATCGAGCCACTCGATGCAGATGACTGGCTCCGTAGCATCACTCATAAGCTGCGTTCCGCGAGCGTAGCTGAAGATGACAAGGTCACTTATGCCACATACCACCTGGAAGGTCCTGCTAGTCTTTGGTGGCAGAACTATGAGGCTATGCTTCCAGCTGGCCAGAATCCTACCTGGAGAGATTTCACTGAGGCTTTTCGCGAGCATCACATTCCTGAAGCCCTCATCGATCGCAAGAGAGAAGAGTTCTGTAGTTTCACCCAGAGTAAGATGGCTGTTGATGCTTATAGTAGAGAGTTTGAGAACCTCGCTCGCTATGCCACAGAAGAAGTGTCCACGGACGCCAAGAAGCAGGCTAGGTTCCGGAAGGGTCTCAACCCCAAGTTGCGTCGTGATCTCCACCTGCATCATTGTGATACATTCCAAGCTCTTGTGAACAAGGCCATCAATGCAGAGACAGCTCAGCTCACTTACGAGGAGTCTCGTAAGCACACCCGTGATTTGGGATCCTCCTCTGGCTCTAGTTCCCAGAAGCGCCGGATTTGGGTTCCAAACTCCGCTCTTCCTTCCGGATATGCACCGAGGCCATCCCATGTGGTGCCTCCCCCAGCTCAGCCATATGTTCCACCCAGGCCTACTGGTAGACCGCTTGTCAGTGCGGGTCCCCGTCCAACCTCAGGGACTTGCTTCACATGCGGGAAGCCAGGACACTATGCACGTGACTGCTCTCAGACTAGTTATGCTCCACCCCAGCCCGAGAAGACTGTTGGCTGTGTTAAGCCATCACGCAAGATGATCAGTGTCAAGTCAGCCCCCACTGAACGTGGACGTGTGCATCACGTCTCAGCTAAAGACGCTCATGATGATCCGGATGTCGTCCTTGGTACACTCCTTGTCAATTGTCACCCAGCATCAGTTCTATTCGATACTGGAGCATCTCACTCCTTCATTTCTGAAGGCTATGCTCGTTTGCACGACATGTCATTTTGTGATATGCCAACTCCGCTTGAAATCCAAACCCCAGGGTCTAGATGGCAGACCACCAGAATTAGCCATGGAAATGAAATCCTTGTTGACAGACTTGTATTCCTTGCATCATTTGTAGCCCTCAAGTCCTCAGATATTAATATCATCTTGGGTATGGACTGGATGACAGCTCATCATGCCAAGATTGATTGTTACACAAGATCTGTTCAGCTTACACACCCATCTGGCAAGATAGTCACTGTCTCCACTAGAGTTGCAAAGCGTCAGCTCTATTCTCTTAATGCCAGCCCTCTTCCAGACCTTGAAGATATCCCGGTAGTCCGTGACTTTCCGGATGTCTTTCCAGAGGAACTGCCAGGTGTTCCACCTGACAGAGATGTAGAGTTCGTCATAGATCTTATCCCAGGAACTGCTCCAATCTCTAGGAGACCCTACAAGATGGCACCCTTAGAACTAGCCGAGCTTAAGAAACAACTTGATGAGTCCTTGCAAAAGGGTTTCATCCGTCCTAGTTCTTCTCCTTGGGCTTGCCCCGTCCTCTTTGTTAAGAAGAAGGATGGTACGGACCGGATGGTTGTAGATTATCGTCCCGTTAATTTGGTCACGATAAAGAACAAGTATCCGCTCCCCAGGATCAACGACCTGTATGATCAGCTCGCTGGATCCTCAGTCTTCTCCAAGATGGATTTGAGGTTAGGATACCACCAAATTAAGATCAGAAACGGGGACATTCCCAAGACAGCTTTTGTCACTCGTTATGGCCAGTACGAGTACACCGTCATGTCCTTTGGCCTAACCAACGCCCCAGCCACATTCTCCCGCTTGATGAACTCGATCTTCATGGAGTACTTAGATAAGTTCGTCGTGGTTTACCTCGATGATATTCTTATTTACTCGAAGAACGAGGAAGAGCATGCCGAACATCTTAGACTTGTGCTAGAAAAACTCAGAGAGCACCGCCTTTATGCCAAGTTCTCCAAGTGTGAATTTTGGTTGCCAGAAGTGACCTACCTAGGCCACGTAATTTCTGGTAAGGGCATTGCTGTCAATCCCGAGAGAGTCAAGGCCGTTCTCGATTGGACTCCACCTGAGACCGTTAAACAAGTTAGGAGTTTCCTTGGTCTAGCCAGCTATTGTCGCCGCTTTGTTGAAAATTTCTCCAAAGTAGCCAAACCCCTCACGGAACTTCTCAAGAAAGATAAAAAGTTCGAGTGGTCCCCACAGTGTGAGTACAGTTTTCAGGAACTGAAAAGACGCCTGACTTCTGCTCCCGTACTTGTGCCACCGGATTTCACAAAGGACTTTGTTATCTATTGTGACGCCTCACGACAGGGACTAGGTTGCATTCTTATGCAGGATCGTCATGTGATTGCCTATGCATCTCGACAGTTGCATCCACATGAGGATAATTATCCTACACATGATCTAGAGCTTGCAGCCGTAGTCTATGCACTCAAGACCTGGCGACATTACCTTCTTGGTAAACGTTGCGAGATCTACACCGATCACCAGAGTCTCAAGTATATCTTCACCCAACCGGATCTGAACCTTAGGCAAAGACGTTGGTTGGAGTTGATCACAGATTATGATCTAGGGATTACCTACACCCCAGGCAAAGCCAATGTCATGGCTGATGCTCTAAGCCGTAAATCCTATTGCAACAATCTCATGTTGCAGCAAGGCCAACCACTTCTCCATGAGGAATTCTGTAAGCTTAATCTTCACATTGCTCCTCACGGATTCCTTTCTACCTTGGTGGCGAAACCTGATCTTGAAGATCGGATTATCGCTGCTCAAAAGCAAGACACAGGAATTTCTCGGATCAAGAGAAACATTAAGAAGGGAGTTGGTGGATGTTTCTCTATGGATGATCGTGGTGTTGTTTTCTTTGAGAATCGCTTGGTGGTTCCCAAGAATCAACATCTGCGACAATTGATTCTTAAGGAGGCGCATGAATCTCCTCTCACGATTCATCCCGGTAGCACTAAGATGTATCAGGACCTACGCCAGAGGTTCTGGTGGACTAGGATGAAGAGAGAAATCGCCGACTTCGTTGCTAATTGTGACGTATGTCGTCGTGTTAAGGCAGAGCATCAAAGGCCTGCTGGCACCCTTCAGCCTTTAGCTATTCCTGAATGGAAATGGGATAAAGTTGGTATGGACTTCATCACCGGCTTTCCCAGGACCAAGAGAGGGAATAACGCTATCTTCGTAGTCATTGATCGTCTTTCCAAAGTGGCTCACTTCCTTCCTGTTCGAGAGAGTATCACTGCTAGTCAGCTTGCTGACTTATACATTTCTCGAATAGTGTCACTTCATGGTGTTCCACTAGAGATCAATTCAGACCGTGGCAGTCTTTTCACTTCTCATTTCTGGGAGAGTTTCCAAACTGCCATGGGAACCCATCTTTCCTTCAGTACCGCTTTCCACCCTCAGTCGAGTGGTCAGGTGGAACGGGTCAACCAAATTCTCGAAGACATGCTTAGAGCTTGCGTTATCTCATTCGGTATGGATTGGGAGAAATGTCTTCCTTTTGCCGAGTTTGCTTATAACAATAGCTATCAATCCAGCCTCAAGAAAGCTCCTTTTGAGGTTCTCTATGGACGAAGATGTCGAACACCTTTGAACTGGTCAGAAACCGGTGAAAGACAATTCTTTGGACCGGACATGATCCAGGAGGCAGAAGAGCAAGTTCGCATCATTCGTGAGAACTTGAAAACAGCCCAGTCTCGTCAAAAGAGTCAGTATGATCGTCATCATAAGGATATGACTTATGAAGTTGGCGAAAAAGCTTACCTTCGGGTTACTCCCTTGAAGGGTACCCATCGTTTCGGTATCAAGGGCAAGTTGGCTCCTCGTTACATTGGTCCCTTTCGCATTCTCGCTAAACGAGGAGAGGTTGCCTACCAGTTGGAACTACCCCCACATCTTTCTCGAGTTCATGATGTCTTCCACGTCTCTCAACTCAGGCGTTGCTTCTCGGATCCCATCCGCGGAGTGGACCACGAAACGCTTGATCTCCAAGATAACCTCACATACCGAGAGTACCCGGTTCGCATTCTCGATCAAGCAGAGCGTGTCACTCGACGTCAGAACATCAAGTTTCTCAAGGTTCAGTGGTCTCATCATTCCGAGAGAGAAGCTACTTGGGAGCGAGAAGATCGTCTTCGACTGGAGTACCCCGCTTTCTTTCCGTCGACCCCTGAATCTCGGGACGAGATTCTTTCAAGTGGGGGCGAGTTGTCACATCCCTAGTTCTGGTATGCTCAAGGCTAGCTAGTCATTTGTGCATCATGTTTAAATTCCATTTAATTTGAAATGAGGATTTGTGAAACCCTCAGAATCATTTTTGGAAATGACCTAAATAAAAATTGCTCCAAAAAGGTCCAAGAAAATGTTCATGTTGCTCTCTGAAAATATTGGTCAGAGGTAAAATTCAAACAAATATTTTAGGAGCTCATGGATATTTATTTTGGCCATTTGGATTAATCCGATAATTATTTGCATTGGATATATATATGTCATATTTATAATATATGTCCAAAAATTATGCCATTTGCTGAGGAGCTTTGGAATAATATAGTTAGCTCCTGCAAAAATTGGCATAAGGTAATAAAATGATTTAATATTTTAATTAAATCAAAACAAATGTCAGAAAAATAGAAAAGAAAACAAAAATGTAAAATGCTTACCTGTGCAGCCCAGCAGCAGCCAGCGCCGGCCCAGCCCACTGGCCCCTCCTCTGTCGTCTTCGTCCTCGACAGGAGGATGGGCGCGTGCCCGACGCGCACGCGCGCCGCCGCGCCACGCCACCAGCCTCCCTGCCTGCCTGCCCTCTCCCCTCCTCGTCTGGATGCCCCGGGAGACGCCACGCGGCCCCTCGACCCTCTCCCCTCTCCCGTGTCTCCCTCGTCTGCTCTCTCCCTCCCGAGCACCACCGAGCGGAGCTCGTCGCCGCCGCTCATCGCCTAGGTAGCCACAGCCTCCCCCTCGCCTCTCCGACACGCGCAGAAGCTCCGCCACGACTTCCTCGTCTCCTCCGTCAAGCCACAAGACGCCGGACGCCCTGTGGAGCCGCCGTCGCCATCGTCTTCCTCCTCGGACGCCGCCGACCGCCGACTCCGATTCGCCGTCTCCAGTGCGTCCCCGAGCCCGCTTCGACGCCCGCTGCAACCGCTGTGAGCTCCGCCGCACTTTACCCCTAATCTCGCCCTCGATTTTGCCCTCTAACCCGGCGGGCCGTCATGCCCGAGAGCTCGCCACCGCCGGCTATGTCACCGTCGCGGCTAGAGCACACACGCGTCATGCCTGAGCGCGTCACCGAGCTCAGCGCGGATCCAGGAGCACGTATCACCCATCCGTTCATCCAGAGGCGCTCTATAGCGAGTCGCCGATCCTGGCCGAGCTCCGGCCACCACCAAGGTCGACGTCGTGCCCAAGTCCGGCCACCTCGTGCCCTCCCCCTGCCACCGTTGGATGCGCACGAGCCCCAGCTCCTCGTAGATGGGCTCGGCCATCGATTTGATCGCCAGAGCCGCCGTTCCGATCAGCGCCGCCGCGTCTGTGTGCTCGCCGGCGCTGAACTCCGGTGAGATGACGTGGCCCACCATTAGCAGCTAACAGCCCGCTTAATTAACCCCCTGAGGCTGACATGTGGGCCCCGGTGCCCCCTAATCTTTTAATTAAGTTAATCTAACCCTCTGTTTACCCTGTGTCACTGACGTGTGGACCCCACACGTCAGATTTGACCTGGTCAGCACCGTTGACCTGCTGACGCAGGCATGACGTCATGCTGACGCAATTATTTATTTTCTGGTTTAAATTTAAATCAGGAAATTCCAGAAATTAGCAAAACTTCTAAAATTCATAGAAATTCAACCGTAGCTCAGATTGAAATAATTTATATATGAAAAATTATCAGAAAAATGCAATCTTTCCATCTGTACTAGTTTCATGCATGACAAACCAACTTATACATGTTGTATAAGTGAAACACTATAATGGCTTATATAAAGAGCTTATTTTGGAGATGCATTTGAACCTTTGGTTCAAATGGACTTCATCCAAATATAATGCTAGCTGCATTAGCACAATCAGCATCACATCTTCATGCCATGTTCATGCATCATTGTGTTGCATATGCTTGTGTTTTGATTGTTGGCACCGTTCCTTCTCGATAGGTCCTGCTCCGGAGACGTTCCAGAGTACCTGTCTGTGAAGCAGTGCCTCCCTTGTTGATTTACCAGGCAAGCAAACCCCCTTGTTCATTCCGATATAATCCTACTCTCTCGCTCCTGCTCTTTGTTATTGCATTAGGACAACAACGATTCATCTGCTACTTTGTGCTGCGGTAGTTGAACCCATTCCTCTGCATGACCTGTCATTGCCACAGTAAATAGTTGAAACCCACTAGCATGTGTAGGAGTTGATTGAAGCCACTGATGTGTTCCTACCATGCTATGCCTGCTATTGCTTAGAGTTGTGTCAGGTCTGATTCATTGGGAATGAATTGGAGTGTTACGATATGTTCTGGTGCTAAGAGTTAAGTGTGTGAACACGATTTGGTAAAGGTAGCGGTGAGAGGCCATGTAGGAGTACATGGTGGGTTGTCTCACTGGAACCGTCCTTAAGCACTGAGTTCTATGTATGTTGTCCAATGACTCGATACTACCACACATTGGGCTCCGGGCGCTCCAAGCCCTCTCGACTTATTAACCAACTTGATCTCTGTCCAGGAGTCGCAACTAGTTTCTGGTGTTTGTAGGTAGTGCTATTTTTCTACCAAGTGGCACCCGGCAGGGTGGGCTTGGGACAGACTAGGCACACGTGGCCTGGTGTACCGAGTGGCACCCGGATGGTGGGCTCGGGAACCCTGCACACATCGTTTGGGGCCGTGAGCGAAACCCCGGCCGGATCTCCTTGCGGATGGAACCCGAATAGGCGATAAACCTGGACTAGAGTCTTGTGTGGTTAGTCAGGTCGTGGCCGACACCCTCGCCAGGCTTCCGCTTGAAGGTTGCCGAGATACATGACGTGTACATGGCGGTAAGTGGCGAGAGCGTGTGTGAAGAAGTACACCCCTGCAGGGTTAACATGATCTATTCGAATAGCCGGGTCCGCGGTTATGGACTTCTTGGATGCTTACATGGTACATAGACAACTTGAAGTGTATACTCTAAAAAGCTCAAGACAAGTGTGAGTGCTATGGATGGCCTTCTCGTAGGGAGACGGGGATGAATCCATAGTAGTGTATTGTGTGGTGATTAGTGGACTCGTGTGCGCCATATCACCTCAAGAGTTTCTGGTAGTCGTAGAATAGGATAGCCACTGAGTCAAAGCTGGCTTGCTGCAACTAAACCCCACATTACCTTCTTGATACACATGCATGTATGATAGGATCTGATGTAAGTCTTGCTGAGTACCTTTGTACTCATGTTGCTTTATTTATGCTTTTGCAGCGGAGACTTCGGTCTTACTAGTGTTCCCGTGGACTTCGACGAGTAGTTTGTACCTCAGCTACGATCTTGATCGGATGTTGTAGATAGTCAGGCTCTTCAGCCTTTTTCATTTGTAGATGTCTGTACCCAGACATGTAATGCTTCCGCTTGTTGCTTGTATGCTCTGTATGATGGGTCTTGTGACCCCTGTTTGAAATAAAGGCTATGATGGCTCTTTGAGCTTTATCTATGTGAGTTATTGAGTTATGCTGTGATGCCATGTTGTACAACACATACTTGCATGTTATGCGTACGTGTAACGTGTATTGCTATGTGTGGGATCTGACTGTCTAGTTGTTTATCCTTAGTAGCCTCTCTTACCGGGAAATGTCTCCTAGTGTTTCCACTGAGCCATGGTAGCGTGCTACTGCTCCGGAACACTTAGGCTGGCCGGCATGTGTCCTTGTTCGTTCCTGTGTCTGTCCCTTCGAGGAAATGTCACGCGATGAATACCGGAGTCCTGTTAGCCCGCTACAGCCCGGTTTACCGGAGTCCTGTTAGCCCCATTGCTACAGCCCGGATTCACTCGCTGATGACCGACACGTTCAATGCTGGGTCATGTATGCTTGTCCCTGTAAGTTAGTGCCACTTTGGGTTCACGACTAGCCATGTCAGCCCGGGTTCTCTGTCATATGGATGCTAGCGACACTATCGTATACGTGTGCCAAAAGGCGCAAACGGTCCCGGGCATGGTCAGGCGACACCCGTGGGAATACCGTGCGTGAGGCCGCAAAGTGATATGAGGTGTTACATGCTAGATCGATGTGACTTAGGATCGGGGTCCTGACAACCAGGGGCTTCGCCAAAATTTAAAATTATAGAATTCTATGGCTAAGTGAGAGTGTTCACGCATTATAGTCCGATTGCCTTGTTCGTTGGGCTGAGCGCCTCCCTCGAAGGACCCAAACATGGGAAAGAGAGCGCTCAGGTTTATCCCCGAACACCCCAGCACTAGCGGCACGGGGGCAGAAGCCGACGACTTGCCATCTCTCAGAATTGATAAATAGCCACACAGAAGGTAATATTTTAAATTCAAACAGCATTGCTTAGCGCATATGAACAAGTTTTCAGCGCACAGGACAAAACGAACAAGTTTCACTCAAAAATTACATCCCTAGAACACTCATCTGCCACAAGGCAGGCACCCTTCAGAACATCCTTATAATAATTCTCGGGCTTGCGATGCTCTTTCCCCGGCGGTGGCCCGTTCTTCACAAGCTTCTCAGTATCCAGCTTGCCCCAGTGCACCTTGGCACGGGCAAGGGCCCTACGGGCACCTTTAATGCAGACGGAGCGCTTGATGACTTCGAGCCTTGGACAGGCCTCCACCAGCCGCCGCACCAGCCCGAAATAGCTCCGCAGGCAGAGCCCCTCCAAGCACAGCCGAACTATGAGGCCTTCATAGCCTATTCGGCCGCCTTTGTGGAGCTCGACCAGTTGCTTCAGCTGGTCGCTCAGGGGCAGGGGTGTCCGGCCTGCATACTGAGACAGAACACCTTCTCTGTCGAGCTGCCCTCCTCGGCTCGATAGAATGCGTCGGCATCGGACACACTCCGGGGAAGATCTGCGAACGCTCCTGGAGAGCTCCAGATTCGGGGTAAGTAACAAGTAACTCACGTTTATGTGTTTGCTTTCATAAAGAATGCCTTACTCGCCGCTATCTCCTTCCCTCATCCAACTCCTGGAGGGTCTTCTGGGATTCGGCCTTTGGCAGAACTGGCATTTTCAATAGCCATCGCGAGCTCGGACGCTCACGTCTTTGAGTCAAGCTCCAACTCTCATGTTTTTCCATGAGAGCCTGGAGCTCTTGCCGTACCTTTCCAACCTCGGCCTCATACTTCTCCCGCTCGGTGCGCTCCGTGGCCGCACTGTTTTCGGCCTGGACAGCGCTTACTTAAGGGTCGCCACCGGTCATGGTCGTGCAACCTATTAGCAGTGTCCTGTCATTTTTTGCAACCAATCTTTTTATATATATTTACAAAGGTATACATTACCCTCCTTGTCTCTCGAGCTGCTTCTTGGCACGGCCGAGCTCTTCTCGGACGCTCGAAGCTTCTGCTTCAAGCGTTCACCTCCGCAGCAGTGCGGCGGAGTCAGCAGCGAGCCTGCATCGCATATTGACTATTTTTGTTAGACTCCTGCGAATTTTATTAATTCCTTATGTTCTGCTTTCTTCGAACGCCAAACAGAGCATAGGGGCTGACTGTCTATGGCGGTAATTTATTTACACATTTGTTACTTACTCAAAGCCTGTTAAAAGGCTAGTACAAGCTCAGTCAGTCCGCTCTCGGAGACTAAATTCTGGACGCACCGCACTTATAATGCGTGCGGTGCCCTCGTCGATGGAGGCGCCTTGGAGCGCCTCCAAGGTTGTCCGGCGCCTCCGGTTGACGGGGGTCACCGGCACGGTGGGCTGCTCCTCTTGGAAGGAGGTCCCCCGCCGGACTCTGGAACCTTTGAAGGTTCGAAGCGGTGTCCGGCCTAAGAGCCGGACTTGGAGCCCTGGGGGGTTCATCCCCTTTACTCCTGGAGTCCGGGAGGTCGCCTTGCGGCGCTACAGGACCACCTCCTCCCGGCTGGGAACCTATTGGGACAACACTTCGGTGTCGTCCATAGGGCGGGGGGAAGGAAGCCGTCGGAAGCGAGTTCACATCCGACGAGTCCAGTGAGTCGCTCGACGATGCGTCGAGCCAGTCTTTGGGTGGGCTGCATAAACATATTTGACATAAGGGAAAGCTGTGCAATAAACGAATACTATGAATTACTCTGGTATCCGGATACTTACGATTTTGCCAGGGGCTTGGCCCTGGGCAGCCACTCCTCTCCGCCGTCGTCGGTGTCGGTGGAGTAGTCCGGAGGAAGGGTTTTCCCCTTCTTGGACTCTCCGGCCTCCCCAGAGAGGTCGGCCTTCCTTTTCTTCTCTCCTCCCGCTGGAGGGGGAGAGGTCTCTTCTTCTTCCTCCTCGTCTTCACGGGAAGAATGCGCCTCGGAACCGTCGGATGATGGATCCGACACCTCCTGGCGCCGGGCACTCTTTCGAGTCCCCGTGGCCTTTTTCGCGGCCTTCTTCTCCGGCACCACATAGGGTGCCGGAACCAGCAGCTTCACCAAGCGAGTGTCCGTTGGGCCTTCGGGCAAAGGAGTCGGACAGTTGATCTATCCGGACGTCACCTGCCAATCCTATCAAAGGTAAGGGAGCTTAGATCCCGCATGGAGTCAGACTATGAAAAACTGATACCCTGTAAAAGGAAAAAAACTGCTTACCGCATAAGCGTGACGCTGCGTACTGAATCCGCGATCCTCGGTAGCGGATGCAGGGGCCTCGGCGCCCTTGAAAAGCACCTTCCAGGCATCTTCGTACATCGTGTCGAAGAGCCTGCTCAGAGTTTGGTGACGCGCCGGGTCGAACTCCCATAGGTTGAAAGCCCATTGTTGACACGGGAGGATCAGGCGGATGAGCATAACCTGGACAACGTTGACAAGTTTGAGCTTCTTGTCCACCAGGGTTTGGATGCATGTTTGGAGTCCGGTCAGCTCTCCTTTTTTACCCCACGAAAGGCCCGTCTCCTTCCAGGAGGTGAGCCGTGTAGGGGGTCCGGATCGAAACACGGGGGCTGCGACCCATTCGGGGTCGCGCGACTCGGTGATGTAAAACCACCCCGATTGCCACCCCTTCAGGGTCTCCACAAAGGAGCCCTCGAGCCATAAGATGTTGGCCATCTTGCCCACCATGGCGCCTCTGCACTCCGCCTGGTTGCCGCGCACCACCTTCGGCTTGACATTGAAAGTCTTGAGCCATAGGCCGAAATGGGGGCGGATGCGGAGGAAAGCCTCGCACACGACGATGAACGCCGAGATGTTGAGGACGAAGTTCGGGGCCAGATCGTGGAAATCCAGTCCATAGTAGAACATGAGCCCCCGGACAAATGGGTGGAGGGGGAAGCCCAGTCCGCGGAGGAAATGGGGGAGGAACACCACCCTCTCATGAGGCCTAGGGGTGGGGATGAGGTGCCCCTTTTCGGGAAGCCGGTACGCAATGTCATTAGACAAGTATCCGGCCTTCCTCAGTTTTTTGATGTGTCCCTCCGTGACGGAGGAGACCATCCACTTGCCTCCCGCTCCGGACATGGCTGGAGAAGGTTGAGGTGAGGAGTGCGGACTTGGGCGCTGGAGCTCGAGTGCGCGAGAATGGATAAGCAAGGGAGGAAGAAGGCATAGGTAAAAAGGTGGATCCTTATCCCCTAAATGGGTGGACGCAACTACGTGTCCCCACCAGCCTGGTGAAACTCGCTTATCTCCAAGCGCCGTAATCAATGGCGCGGTTGGGTTACCCACGCCCGTATTGATGAGAATCCCGGAATAAGGGGACACGATCTCTGCTTTAACAAGACGTGCCAAGGAAACCGCCTCGCATGACGCGCTGAGGTGGGATAATGAAACGACTCGGATAAAGGCTTGGCCGTGGTGTGTCACACTACGGAATACGTCAGCAGATTAGATTTGTGTAAATATTATTCTCTCTATGGCAATATGTGGAAACTTATTTTGCAGAGCCGGACACTATCTTTCTGTTCAAAATCTTCTATGAAGTACTTGGAGGAGGAACCCGCCTTGCAATGTCGAAGACAATCTGCGCGCCAGACTCATCGTCATTGAAGCCTGGTTCAGGGGCTACTGAGGGAGTCCTGGATTAGGGGGTGTCCGGATGGCTGGACTATACCTTCAGCCGGACTCCTGGACTATGAAGATACAAGATTGAAGACTTCGTCCCATGTCCGGAAGGGACTTTTCTTGGCGTGGAAGGCAAGCTTGGCGATATGGATATGCAGATCTCCTACCATTGTAACCGACTTTGTGTAACCCTAACCCTCTCCGGTGTCTATATAAACCGGAGGGTTTTAGTCCGTAGGACAACATACACAACAACAATCATACCATAGGCTAGCTTCTAGGGTTTAGCCTCTCCGATCTCGTGGTAGATCTACTCTTGTACTACCCATATCATCAATATTAATCAAGCAGGACGTAGGGTTTTACCTCCATCGAGAGGGCCCGAACCTGGGTAAAAATTCGTGTCCCTTGCCTCCTGTTACCATCCGGCCTAGACGCACAGTTTGGGACCCCCTACCCGAGATCCGCCGGTTTTGACACCGACAGGGCCCTTGCCCGTGCTAAGGTGCACTGGGGCAAGCTGGATGCTGAGAAGCTTGTGAAGGATGGGCCACCACCGGGGAAAGAGCATCGCAAGCCCGAGAATTATTATAAGGATGTTCTGAAGGGTGCCTACCTTGTGGCAGATGAGTGTTCTAGGGATGTAATTTTTGAGTGAAACTTGCTTGTTTTGTCCTGTGCGCTGAAAACTTGTTCATATGCACTAAGCAATGCTGTTTGGAATTTAAAATATTACCTTCTGTGCGGCTATTTATCAATTCTGAGAGATGGCAAGTCGTCGGCTTCTGCCCCATGCCGCTAGTGCTTGGGTGTTCGGGGATAAACCTGAGCGCTCTTTTTCCCATGTTTGGGTCCTTCGAGGGAGGCGCTCAGCCCAACGAACAAGGCAATCGGACTATAATGCGTGAACACTCTCACTTAGCCATAGAATTCTATAATTTTAAATTTCGGCGAAGCCCCTGGTATTCGGAAGACCGAGTTCGGGGCGCTATCCACGCCTTGGCCGGACAGAGCCGGCTCCTCGCTCTAAGCGGCATAAGTCGTTAGGGACTCGAAAAACCTCTCGAACAGCGACCAGCTCTCGCTTCATCATGACGGTCAGTTTTAGCTTTCTCCACTAAGGTGCTCGACCCAGCTCAACTGGGGCACAATCGCAGTGGTTCTCCTAGTGCTACCTTAGCCGATATAGCGGAACGTAAGGCACCAAAACATAGGAGCCGGGCAAACCCAACTATTGACCCAAGACATGATTCGGAGCCGATGCATATAATGCTATAAGTCCGGGGTGCCGCACTTGTTAAAGTGTTCGGACTTCTCACACCATATTGAGGGGTACTAAATCCCCTGGCATATTTTGGTCGTACCAAAGTGTACGGATGCAACATGTCGTTAAGGAACATATATTAAAAAAGAGTAATGCAAAAATAGACAAAAGCTATGCACTGTTTATTAAAGATGGCTGCGATCAAAGCAGAATGATACAAATAATGCGATAAGCAAAAGGTTGGACTATGTAACATGTCCGTTCCAAGGGCAAGCTGCGGAATAGTATGAAACAGGTACACTGCTCGTGATAGAGACCACCTGGGAGTTCTGTAATGCGGCGTGGCTTGTCTGCTTCCCTGGTTCTTGCATCGTTTGTGCGGCAATTGAACTGCCGAACAGGCCTTCCGAAGTGTGGAGTCCTGAAAGTAAGAGAAAATTAAAAAATCGGCAGCCCCTGGTGCGGTTTAAGCCATGTTTCGGGCGTGCCGTGATGGTGTCCCTTCCCCTGTACCCATGGTATTTCTAGAGCATAGTTATGTACGCGAAGTACTGGTGTCGCATTTTTGCAAGGGCTGGGGTTGGGGCCGCATTGCTACGCCTGCTCGGATCGTGCCAGGCGGTCTTGTTGTAGGTTACTCCGGGCGCGCTTGATGGTGTCCGGTCGTTTAATGGCCGGACTGGAGAACTGCCTGGAGAGGCTGCTTTGTACTTCCGCTGCAAGGGCCGCCGTGTGCTCCTCCGTTCGGAGGGAGCGTTCGGTGTTTCCATTGACCGTAATTACTCCTCGAGGGCCTGGCATCTTGAGCTTAAGGTATGCGTAGTGCGGTACCGCATTGAACTTGGCGAATGCGGTTCGCCCGAGCAGTGCGGGATAGCCACTGCGGAATGGGACTATGTCGAAGATTAACTCCTCGCTTCGGAAATTATCCGGAGATCCGAAGACCACTTCAAGTGTGACTGAGCCTGTATAGTTGGCCTCTACACCTGGTATTATGCCTTTAAATGTCGTTTTGGTGGGCTTAATCCTCGAGGGATCTATGCCCATTTTCCGCACTGTATCCTGGTAAAGCAGGTTCAGGCTACTGCCGCCGTCCATAAAGACTCTAGTGAGATGAAATCCGTCAATAATTGGGTCTAGAACCAATGCGGCGAATCCTCCATGACGGATGCTAGTGGGATGGTCCCTTCGATCAAAGGTGATCGGGCAGGAGGACCATGGGTTGAACTTTGGGGCGACTGGCTCTTCCGCGTATACGTCCCTTAACGCGTGCTTCCGCTCCCTTTTGGGGACGTGGGTTGCGTATATCATGTTCACCGTCCGCACTTGTGGGGGAAAACCCTTCTGTCCACTGTTGTTCAGCGGCCAGGGCTCCTCGTCGTCATCGCTATGCAGCCCCTTGTCTTCATTTTCGGCGTTTAACTTGCCTGCTTGCTTGAACACCCAACAATCCCTGTTGGTGTGATTGGCCGGCTTTTCGGGGCTGCCATGTATCTGGCACAAGCGGTCGAGTATTCGGTCCAAACTGGACGGGCCCCTAGGATTCCTTTTGAATGGCTTTTTCCGCTGACCGGATTTAGAGCCTCTGAATCCGGCATTAACTGTCGTATCCTCAGCATTGTCGCTGTTAATGCGGCGCTTCTGCTTGTTGCGACGCGACCTGCCACTATTGTCCCTGGTATCCGAATTACTAGGGTTCTTGGTCATATTGTTGCTACGAGCAAGCCAGCTGTCTTCTCCCGCGCAAAAGCGGGTCATGAGTGTCGTGAGTGCTGCCATAGACTTCGACTTTTCCTGTCCAAGGTGCCGGGCAAGCCACTCGTCACGGATATTGTGCTTGAAGGCTGCTAGGGCCTTAGCGTCCGGACAGTCGACTATTTGATTTTTCTTTGTTAGGAACCGTGTCCAGAATTTCCTGGCCGATTCCTCTGGCTGCTGAATTACGTGACTTAGGTCATCGGTGTCTGGGGGTCGCACATAAGTGCCCTGGAAATTGTCGAGGAATGCGGCTTCCAGGTCCTCCCAACAACTGATTGATCCTGTTGGCAAGCTGTTAAGCCAATGCCGAGCTGGTCCTTTAAGCTTGAGTGGGAGGTATTTGATGGTGTAGAAATCATCGCCGCGGGCCATGTGGATATGAAGGAGATAATCCTCGATCCATACCGCAGGATCTATTGTGCCATCATATGATTCGATATTTTACGGGTTTGAAACCCTCGGGGATTTGATGATCCATTATTTCGTCTGTGAAGCATAGTGGGTGTGCGGCGCTTCTGTACTGGGCTATATCACGATGTAGCTCCAATGAGCTTTGTCTACTGTGTTCGGCCCTGCCGAATCTGTCGCCGGCGTGACGGTTACCGTCTCGAGCCGTGGGGCGCCCACGTGATCCGTAGATCGATCTTGTTTGCCTTGCCTTGTCCTCCAACGTATCTCGTAAGTCCGGCGCATATTCCCGTGCCTTGGTACGGGGTGCGGCTTGAGTGGAGGGCCGAGAGGCCTCTCTGTCGTGGCCACGAGGTGGCCGGTCGGCCACATCAAGTGCTTCCTCCTCTAATCGGGGTAGCAACCTATGCTTTGGGTAGCTCTTGGAGGGGCGTTCGAGTTTATGCTCTTCGGCCGCAAGGACTTCAGTCCATCTGTCGACTAGCAAATCTTAATCGGCTCTAAGCTGTTGCTGTTTTTATTGAGGCTTCTTGTCGTGGCCATAAGCCTGCGTTGAAAACGCTCTTGCTCGACGGGATCCTCTGGCACGACGAATTCGTCGTCGAGGCTTGTCTCGTCTTCGGAGGGAGGCATATAATTATCGTCCTCGACCTCTCTATCTGCCGCTCTCTCATGAGGGCTGGTTTCTCCATCCTCCCGTGCTAAATCTTGCTGGAGGGGGTTTTCTTCGGCACTTTCCGGAGTATTATTATATCCCGTGCTAGAATCACCGTATTTGTTTTGGCGGGATTTTGAGCGGCGTCGCTGACGCCGGCGCTTAGGCTGTTTCTTGGAGGGGTCATCCTCCGCTGTTCCATCGCCATCTCCTTCTTTTGGGGTGTCCACCATGTATATGTCATATGACGAGGTGGCTTTCCAGGGCCTAATAGGCGCTGGTTCTTCATCGTCTCCTTTATCGGTGTCCATACCGTCGATGTCTTCGGAGTCGAAGTCGAGCATGTCGGTTAAGTCGTCGACAGTGGCTACAAAGTGGGTGGTGGGTGGGCTTTGAATTTCTTCATCGTCCGAATCCCAACCTTGCTGACCGTAGTCCGGCCAGGGCTCTCCTGATAAAGAGAGAGACTTCAGTGTCTTCAGAATATCGCCGAAAGGCAAGTGCTGAAAGATGTTCGCGGCAGTAAACTCCATAATCGGTGCCCAATCGGATTCGATCGGCAGGGGCGCGGAGGGTTCGGAGTCCGGAGAGGAGTCCGGCTCCTTGGAGTCACGAGTCTCGCAGAGTGCGGGGCTGGTGTTCGGCTTGATCGCTGTTGGGATCGCAGCCCCCGAGGCGGCGTCCAACCACCCATCCTCGATCGGCGCAGTTGGCTCTGAATTAAGGGTCGAAGCCGATGCGGGTGCGGCCTCCATGGCACTGTTTGGTGGCAGAGCTAGATCATGCTCGTCGTGACAGTGCGGCACACTCGGCAGTGGCTCGAATCCGTCAAAGATCAAGTCCCCGCGGATGTCAGCCGTGTAGTTTAAACTTCCAAATCTGACCTGACGGCCAGGGGCATAGCTTTCGATCTGCTCCAGATGGCCAAGTGAATTGGCCCGCAGTGCGAAGCCGCCAAAGACGAAGATCTGTCCGGGGAGGAAGGTCTCACCCTGGACTGCATCGCCATTGATGATCGTAGGAGCCATCAAGCCTGACGGCGACGACGTAGAGGAACTCTCAATGAAAGCACCAATGTCGGTGTCAAAACCGGCGAATCTCGGGTAGGGGGTCCCGAACTATGCGTCTAGGCCAGATGGTAACAGGAGGCAAGGGACACAAAGTTTTACCCAGGTTCAGGCCCTTTCGATGGAGGTAAAACCCTACGTCCTGCTTGATTAATATTGATGATATGGGTATTACAAGAGTAGATCTACCACGATATCGGAGAGACTAAACCCTAGAAGCTAGCCTATGGTATGATTTTTGTTGTGTATGTTGTCCTACGGACTACCCTCCGGTTTATATAGACACCAGAGAGGGTTAGGGTTACACAAAGTCGGTTACAATGGTAGGAGATCTGCATATCCGTATCGCCAAGCTTGCCTTCCACGCCAAGAAAAGTCCCTTCCGGACACGGGATGAAGTCTTCAATCTTGTATCTTCATAGTCCAGGAGTCAGGCTGAAGGTATAGCCCGTCCATTCGGACACCCCCTAATCCAGGACTCCCTCAGAGATCAAAGGCACAAGATGATGATGGCCATATCATGTCACATTTTTGATTGCATGTGATGTTTATCTTTTATGCATCCTATTTTGCTTAGTACGACAGTAGCATTACGAGATGATCCCTTACTAAAATTTCAAGGTATAAGTGTTCTCCCTGAGTATGCACCGTTTTGACAGTTCGTCGTGCCGAGACGCCACGTGACGATCGGGTGTGATAAGCTCTACGTTCACATACAACGGGTGCAAGCCAGTTTTGCACACGCAGAATACTCGGGTTAAACTTGACGAGCCTAGCATGTGCAGATATGGCCTCGGAACACTGAGACCGAAAGGTCGAGCGTGAATCATATAGTAGATATGATCAACATAGAAAGCTACTCCATCTCACGTGATGATCGGACATGGTTTAGTTGATCTGGATCACGTGATCACTTCGATGATTAGAGGGATGTCTATCTAAGTGGGAGTTCTTAAGTAATATGATTAATTGAACTTAAATTTATCATGAACTTAGTCCTGATAGTATTTGCATATCTATGTTGTAGATCAATTGCTCGTGTATAGCTTCCCCGTTTTATTTGTGATATGTTCCTAGAGAAAACTATGTTGAAAGATGTTAGTAGCAATGATGCAGACTAGCTCCGTGATCTGAGGATTATCCTCATTGCTGCACAGAAGTATTACGTACTTGATGCACCGCTAGGTGATGGACCTATTGCAGGAGCAGATGTAGATGTTATGAACATTTGGCAAAGCTCGGTATGATGACTACTTGATAGTTTAGTGCACCATGCTTTACGGCTTAGAACCGGGACTTCAAAAATGTTTTGAACGCCACGGAACATATAAGATGTTCCAAGAGCTGAAATTTGTATCTCAGACTCATGCCCGAGTCGAGAGGTATGAGACCTCTGAAAAATACTTTGCCTACAAGATGGAGGAAAATAGCTCAACCAGTGAGCATGTGCTGAGAATGACTGAGCACTACAATCGCTTGAATCAAGTGGGAGTTAATCATCTAGATAAGATAGTGATTGACAGAGTTCTCTAGTCACTATCACCAAGTTACTGGAACTTCGTGATGAACTATAATATGCAAGGGATGACGAAAACGATTCCCCGAGCTCTTCGCGATGCTGAAATCAGCGGAGGTAGAAATCAAGAAAAGCATCAAGTGTTGATGGTTGACAAAACCACTAGTTTCAAATAAAAGGGCAAGGGAAAGAAAGGAACTTCGAAAGGAATGGCAAGCAAGTTGCCACTCCCATGAAGAAGCCCAAAGCTAGACCCAAGCCTGAAACTGAGTGCTTCTACTGCAAAGGAAATGGTCACTGGAAGTGGAACTGCCCTAGATACTTGGCGGATAAGAAGGATGGCAAAGTGAACAAAGGTATATTTGATATACATGTTATTGATGTGTACTTTACTAGTGTTTATAGCACCCCCTTAGTATTTGATACTGGTTCAGTTGCTAAGAGTAGTAACTCGAAACCGGAGTTGCAAAATAAACAGAGACTAGTTAAGGGCGACGTGATGATGTGAGTTGGAAGTGATTCCAAGGTTGATAAGATCACCATCGCACACTCCATTTACCTTCGGGATTAGTGTTGAACCTAAAATAAATGTTATTTGGTGTTTGCGTTGACCAGAAATATGATTGGATCATGTTTATTGCAATACAGTTATTCATTTAAGTCAAAGAATAATTGTTGTTCTATTTACATGAATAAAACCTTCTATGGTAATACACTCAATATAAATGGTTTATTTAATCTCGATCATAGTGATACACACATTCATAATATTGAAGCCAAAAGATGCAAAGTTAATAATGATAGTGCAACTTACATGTGGCACTGCCGTTTAGGTCATATTGGTGTAAAGCGCATGAAGAAACTCCATGCTGATGGACTTTTGGAATCACTTGATGCTTGCGAACCATGCCTCATGGGCAAGATGACAAAGACTCCGTTCTTCGGAACAATGGAGCGAGCAACAGACTTGTTGGAAATAATACATACTGATGTGTGCGGTCCAATGAGTGTTGAGGCTCGCGGTGAGTATCATTATTTTCCGACCTTCACACATGATTTGAGCAGATATGAGTATATCTACTTAATGAAACACAAGTATGAAATGTTTGAAAATTTCAAAGAATTTCAGAGTGAAGTGTAGAATCATCGTAACAAGGAAATAAAGTTTCTACGATCTGATCGCGGAGACAAAATATTTGAGTTACGAGTTTGGCCTTTAGTTGAAATAATGTCGAATAGTTTCGCAACTCATGCCACCTGCAACACCACAATGTAATGGTGTGTCCGAACGTCATAACCATATTGTATTAGATATGGTGCAATCTATGATGTCTCTTACCGAATTACCACTATCATTATGGGGTTATGCATTAGAGACAGCTGCATTCACGTTAAATAGGGTACCATCTAAAATCCGTTAAGACGACACCGTGGTTTAGCAAGAAACCTAGGCTGTCGTTTCTTAAAGTTTGGGGTTGCGATGCTTATGAGAAAAAGTTTCAATCTGGTAAGCTCAAACCCAAATTGGAGAAATGCATCTTCATAGGATACCCAAAAGAAACTGTTGGGTACACCTTCTATCATATATCCGAAGGAAAGATCTTCGTTGCTAAGAGTGGATCCTTTCTAGAGAAGGAGTTTCTCTCGAAAGAAGTGAGTGGAAGAAAGTAGAACTTGATGAGGTAACTGTACCTTCTCCAGAATTGGAAAGTAGTTCATCATAGAAATCAGTTCCAGTGATGCCTACACCAATTAGTGAGGAAGTTAATGATGATGATCATGAAACTTCAGATCAAGTTACTACCGAACCTCGTAGGTCAACCAGAGTATGTTCCGCACCAGAATGGTAGGTAATCTTGTTTTGGAAGTCATGTTACTAGACCATGATGAACCTACGAACTATGAGGAAGCGATGATGAGTCCAGGTTCCGCGAAATGGCTTAAGGTCATGAAATCTGAGATGGGATCCATGTATGAGAACAAAGTATGGACTTTGATTGACTTGCCCGATGATCGGTGAGCCATTCAGAATAAATGGATCTTCAAGAGGAAGACGAGCGATGATAGTAGTGTTACTATCTACAAAGCTCGAATTGTCGCAAAAAGGTTTTCGACAAGTTCAAGGTGTTGACTACGATGAGAATTTCTCACTCGTATCGATGCTTAAAAGTCTGTCTGAATCATGTTAGCAGTTGCCGCATGATACGTATCCGTCGTATCTACTTTTCCAAACACTTTTGCCCTTGTTTTGGACTCTAACTTGTATGATTTGAATGGAACTAACCCGGACTGACGATGTTTTCAGCAGAATTACCATGATGTTGTTTTATGTGCAGAAAAAATATTCTCGGAATGACCTGAAACTCCACGGGAAGTCTTAGAAAAAATAATAAAAAATCCTTGCCAAATATGAAGACTAGGGGGCCCACACCCTTTCCACGAGGGTGGGGGCGCCGCCCCCCCTAGGGCGCGCCCCCCTACCTCGTGGGCCCCCTGTTGACCCTCCGACGCCAACTCCAACTCTATATATTTGCTTTCGAAGAGAAAAATCAGAGAGAAGAAATCATCGCGTTTTATGATACAGAGCCGCCACCAAGCCCTAAAACCTCTCGGGAGGGCTGATCTGGAGTCCATTCGGGGCTCCAGAGAGGGGGATTCGTCGCTGTCATCATCATCAACCATCCTCCATCACCAATTTCATGATGCTCACCGCCGTGCGTGAGTAATTGCATCGTAGGCTTGCTGGACGGTGATGGGTTGGATGAGATTTATCATGTAATCGAGTTAGTTTTGTTAGGGTTTGATCCCTAGTATCCATTATGTTCTGATATTGATGTTGCTATGACTTTGCTGTGCTTAATGCTTATCACTAGGGCCTGAGTGCCATGATTTCAGATCTGAACCTATTATGTTTTCATGAATATATGTGAGTTCTAGATCCTATCTTGCAAGTCTATAGTCACCTACTATGTGTTATGATCCGGCAACCCTGAAGTGACAATAATCGGGACCACTCCCGGTGATGATCATAGCTTGAGGAGTTCATGTATTCACTATGTGCTAATGCTTTGTTCCGGTTCTCTATTAAAAGGAGGCCTTAATATCCCTTAGTTTCCAATAGGACCCCGCTGCCACGGGAGGGTAGGACAAAAGATGTCATGCAAGTTCTTTTCCATAAGCACGTATGACTATATACGGAATACATGCCTACATTACATTGATGAACTGGAGCTAGTTCTGTGTCACCCTATGTTATGACTGTTACATGATGAACCGCGACAACAACAACAACAACAACAAATCCTTTAGTCCCAAACAAGTTGGGGTAGGCTAGAGGTGAAACCCATAAGATCTCGCAACCAACTCATGGCTCTGGCACATGGATAGCAAGCTTCCACGCACCCCTGTCCATAGCTAGCTCTTTGGTGATACTCCAATCCTTCAGGTCTCTCTTAACGGACTCCTCCCATGTCAAATTCGGTCTACCACGCCCTCTCTTGACATTCTCCGCATGCTTTAGCCGTCCACTATGCACCGGAGCTTCTGGAGGCCTGCGCTAAATATGCCCAAACCATCTCAGACGATGTTGGACAAGCTTCTCTTCAATTGGTGCTACCCCAACTCTATCTCGTATATCATCATTCCGGACTCGATCCTTCCTCGTGTGGCCACACATCCATCTCAACATACGCATCTCCGTCACACCTAACTGTTGAACATGTCGCCTTTTAGTCGGCCAACACTCAGCGCCATACAACATTGCGGGTCGAACCGCCGTCCTATAGAACTTGTCTTTTAGCTTTTGTGGCACTCTCTTGTCACAGAGAATGCCAGAAGCTTGGCGCCACTTCATCCATCCGGCTTTGATTCGATGGTTCACATCTTCATAAATACCCCCATCCTCCTGCAGCATTGACCCCAAATACCGAAAGGTGTCCTTCTGAGGTACCACCTGGCCATCAAGGCTAACCTCCTCCTCACACCTAGTAGTACTGAAACCGCACATCATGTACTCGGTTTTAGTTCTACTAAGCCTAAACCCTTTCGATTCCAAGGTTTGTCTCCATAACTCTAACTTCCTATTTGCCCCCGTCCGACTATCGTCAACTAGCACCACATCATCCGCAAAGAGCATACACCATGGGATATCTCCTTGTATATCCCTTGTGACCTCATCCATCACCAATGCAAAAAGATAAGGGCTCAAAGCTGACCCCTGATGCAGTCCTATCTTAATCGGGAAGTCATCAGTGTCGACATCACTTGTTCGAACACTTGTCACAACATTATCGTACATGTCCTTGATGAGGGTAATGTACTTTGCTGGGACTTTGTGTTTCTCCAAGGCCCACCACATGACATTTCGCGGTATCTTATCATAGGCCTTCTCCAAGTCAATGAACACCATATGCAAGTCCTTCTTTTGCTCCCTATATCTCTCCATAAGTTGTCGTACCAAGAAAATGGCTTCCATGGTCGACCTCCCAGGCATGAAACCAAACTGATTTTTGGTCACGCTTGTCATTCTTCTTAAGCGGTGCTCAATGACTCTCTCCCATAGCTTCATTGTATGGCTCATCAGCTTAATTCCATGGTAATTAGTACAACTCTGAACATCCCCCTTGTTCTTGAAGATTGGTACTAATATACTCCGTCTCCATTCTACTGGCATCTTGTTTGCCCGAAAAATGAGGTTGAAAAGCTTGGTTAGTCATACTATCTCTATGTCCCCGAGACCTTTCCACACCTCAATGGGGATACAATCAGGGCCCATCGCCTCCTTGACCTCAGACTCCTTGACCTCAGACTCCTATGAAGAGCCTCCTTGACCCTAACCCTAAATCCTTTTTAAAGCCTCCTTGACCTCAGACTCCTGGATTCGCCGCACAAAACGCATGTTGGTCTCATCAAAGGAGTTGTCCAGTTCAATGGTAGAACTCTCATTCTCCCCATTGAATAGCTTGTCGAAGTACTCCCGCCATCTATGCTTAATCTCCTCGTCCTTCACCAAGAGTTGGCATGCTCCGTCCTTCATGCATTTGACTTGGCCAATATCCCTCGTCTTCCTCTCTCGGATCTTGGCCATCTTATAGATGTCCCTTTCACCTTCCATCGTGCCTAGCCGTTGGTAGAGGTCCTCATATGCCCGACCCCTTGCTTCACCAACAGCTCGCTTTGCGGCCTTCTTTGCCATCTTGTACTTCTCTATGTTGTCTGCACTCCTATCCAGGTATAAGCGTTTGAAGCAATCGTTCTTCTCTTTAATCACCTTCTGGACATCATCATTCCATCACCAGGTATCCTTATCTTTGCTTCTCCTTCCCCTGGACACTCCAAGCTCCTCCAAGGCCACCTTATGAATGCAAATCGCCATCTTTGTCCACACATTGTTCGCATCTCCTCCTTCCTCCCAAGGGCCCTCCTTAATGACCCTCTCCTTGAACGCTAGAGCTACCTCCCCCTTGAGCTTCCACCACTTCGTTCTAGCGACTTTGGCACGCTTATCCCGCTGGACATGAATCCGAAAGCAGAAGTCAGCAACCACCAGCTTATGCTGGGGTACAACACTCTCTCCAGGTATCACCTTACAGTCTAGGCACGCACGCCTATCTTCTCTTCTCAAGAGGATGAAATCAATCTGGCTAGAGTGTTGGCCACTACTAAAAGTCACCAGATGTGATTCTCTCTTTCTAAAGAGGGTGTTAGCTACAATCATGTTGTAGGCTAGATCAAAGCTTAAGACATCTTCTCCTTCTGGATTCCCGATGCCATAGCCAAAGCCCCCGTGCGCCCCTTCAAAACCTGTGTTAGATGTACCCACATGGCCATTGAGGTCTCCTCCTATGAAGAGCTTCTCACCAATTGGTACACTCCTAACCATGTCTTCCAGGCCTTCCCAGAACTCCCTCTTGGTGTTCTCATTGTGGCCTACTTGCAGGGCATACGCGCTGATAACATTGAGAACCAAGTCCTCAACTACCAGCTTGACCAGGATAATCCGGTCCCCACGTCTTTTGATGTCTACCACTCCATACTTGAGGCTCTTGTTGATCAAGATGCCTACGCCATTTCTGTTTGCAGCCGTCCCTGTGTACCACATCTTGAAGCCGGTATCCTCCACCTCCTTCGCCTTCTGTCCTCTCCATTTGGTTTCTTGGACGCAAAGGATATCAACACCTCTCCTCACCACTGCATCAACTAGCTCCCGAAGCTTCCCTGTCAGAGACCCTATGTTCCAGCTACCTAAGCGAATCCTCCTAGGCTCGGCTAGTGTCAGGACCCCGACTCGATGTCACATCGATCTAGCTGGTAACACCTCATATCACTTTGCGGCCTCACGCACGGTATCCCCACGGGTGTCGTCTTACCTTTTCCCGGGACCGTTTGCGCCTTTTGGCTCACGTATATGATAGTGTCGCTAGCATCCATATGATAAAGAGCCCGGGCTGACATGACTAGTCGTAAATCCAAAGTGGCACAGACTTACAGGGACAGGCATCCATGACCCAGCTTTGAACGTGTCGGTCATCAGCAAGTGGGTTCGGGCTGTAGCACTGGGCTAGCAGGACTCCGGTAAACCGGGCTGTAGCGGGCTAACAGGACTCCGGTACTCAAAGCGTGACATTTCCCCGAAGGGACAGACACAGGAACGAAGAAGGACACATGCCGGCCAGCCTAAGTGTTCCAGAGCAGTAGCAAGCTACCATGGCTCAGCGGTAACACTAGGAGACATTTCCCGGTAAGAGAGGCTACTAAAGATAAACAACTAGATAGTCAGATCCCACACATACCAAGCATTTCAATCATACACACAATATGCTCGATATGTGCAAATACAACGAAGCATCACAACATGACTCTACGACACAAGTACTTTATTTAAGGCTCAGGGAGCCATACATAACATACACAAAGGTACGGGTCTCACGACCCCACATACAAGTCATACAGTCATACAAACCAGCAGCGGAAGTAGCTTGTCTGAGTACAGACAACTAGTAAAATAAAAGAGGCTTGGGAAGCCTAGCTATACTACAAGGTCCTTCACAAGCTCAGGGTCACCACCTGGGTCTTTAGCCTACTCGTTGATGTCAACGTCTACATAGAACCCATCAGAAGGGGTTGCAGCGTCTTCTGTAAAAATGTAGATTATAGCAACATGAGTACAAAGGTACTCAGCAAGACTTACATCAGATCCTATATACATGCATAGTATCAAGAAGGGTTGGTGGAGTTATTGCAGCAAGCCAGCTTTGACTCTTGGCTAGACTATCCTACGATACTCCAACTTGAAATGGTTTTGCGCACACGAGTCCACTACTCACCACTTCAATACACTACCGAGGATCCACCTCCGTCTTCCTACGGAAGAGCCATCCTCGGCACTCACACTTATCTTGAGGCTTTTAACAGTTTCCATTTACTTGTCTATGAACTGTATAGGCAACCAAGTAGTCCTTTACCGCGGACGCGGCTATTCGAATAGATTATGATAACCCTGCAGGGGGTACTTCTTCATACACGCTCTCACCACTTACCGTCGTTTACACGACATGTACTCGGCAACCTTCAAGCGGAAGCCCAACGTGGGTGTCGGCCACGACCTACCTAATCACCTAAGCCTCCAGTCCAGGTTTATCGCCTATCCAGGTTCCATCCGCAGGGAGTCCGGCCGAGGTTTCCCATACGGCCCCGAACGATGTGAACAGGGTTCCCGAGATACCTAACGGGTATTCGGTACACCCGGCCACGTACCTACCGCATCACAGCCCACCCCTACGGTCAGTGCTGTCCACGGCCTCCAGTAGGCTACAAACACCAGAAACTACTTGCAACTCCTGGACGGAGAACTAGGGTGAATAAGAAGCCGAGAGGGTCCATTGGTTTCGGGCCCAATGCATGGTAGTAGCTGATTCTTAAATCACACATACAGATCTCAGTGCTTAAGGTCGGCTTCAATGAAACAACCCACCATGTACTCCTACATGGCCTCTCATTGATACCTTTACCAAATCGTGTTCACCACACCACTCTCATTACCGACATAATCATTTCACTCTAGCCCATCACCCAGATGAACCAGACCTGACACGACTCTAAGCATAGCAGGCATAGCAAGGTAGGAACAACACATACATATGGCTCAATCAACTCCTACACATGCTAGTGGGTTTCATCTAGTTACTGTGGCAATGACAGGTCATGCAGAGGAAATGGGTTCAACTACCGTAGCACACAGCAGTTTGAAACGCGTTGTCTTAATGCAGTAAAAAAGAGCAGGAGCGAGAACATGGGATTGTATCGATATGATCAAATGGTTGGTTGCTTGCCTGATGGTTCGATGCACTGATACGGTTCTTCGCTAGGGTAATCAGGGTATTCTTCGGGGACAGAACCTGCCGCAGAGAGCACCGATTCACAAACATTACCAAACAGTATGCAACAACATGATGCATGCATGAGACATGGCAAAATGAGTGTATTGGGCTAATGCAACTAAAACCAGAAGGGTTTGAACAAATTTGAATCAAGGATTCAAATTTCAAATTCAAATATGGCCTTTTAAAGTGCTTTTCCTTGTTCTGCTTAAAACATCAATTTAACTTGTTTGATCATGCATTAAAATAGTACAGATGGATAGATTGGATTTTTCTGATCATTTTTCATATATAATTTGTCCAATTTGGAGTTACAGAATAAAAGTTATGAATTTTTGAAGTTTAAATAATATTCTGGAATTTCCTGATTTAAATTAAATCCAGAAAATCAATTACTGCGTCAGCCTGACGTCAGTGTGACGTCAGCAGGTCAACGGAACTGGTCCAGGTCAAACCTGACAGTGGGTCCCGCATGTCAGGGTGATTATTTTAATTAAAACTTAATTAAAGCTAATCCTGTTTAATTAACAGGGCTGGGCCCCACCTGTCATTGACTCAGGGGAGTCAACCAGGGCCCACCCGTGGTCAAACCCGGGTCGGCTGCACCGGCGTTTAGCCGCCGGCGAGCCCGACGCGGCGGCGGAAGTGGTTTTGGCCATTTCGGCCACCAAATGGGCCGCGGAGACCACCGGAGGGAAGCTGAGGATAAACCGCAGCTCTTGGCGGAGTCCGTTGAGGTCGGGATGGCCGGAGTTGGCGCCGGCGACGACTTTGGCGGCCACCGGGGTTCGGTCGGAGGTGAACTTAGCGCTAGAGGGTTCGGTGAGGCTCGTGGAGTAGCTAGCTAGGTGCTGCGGAACTTGGTGAGTAAGATGGACACCATCTTGTGGTCGGAGGATGACCGGGAGCACGTCGGCGACGAGCTCCACGGCGGTGGTGCGGTTGAGCTCCGGGAAGTTGCTACACGGCTCGGGAGCAAGAACGGAAGGGAGGGGAAGATGGCTAAGCTCACAGTGAGTGCGACGGAGTTCTTGGTGCGGCCGGAGATGGACCGGAGCGACGACGGCGTTGAAGGGGATCTCCGGCGACGGTGAGCTCGGGCGAGGTCGGTGCGGTGGTCTCGGGCGTTGCGAGCGCTCGGGGCTCGGCTGCTCGATGAAGTGGACAGCGGCGGAGCTCCTGGACACGGTGAGACGGCGTGGGGTGGTCGGAGGGCGTGGCTACGGCGAGGGGGTGGCGGCGATGGCGTCGGCCATGGCTGGGGCGTGCGAGGGGGAGGAGCTGGAGAGGAGA